>NC_135990.1:4773574-5139504 GCF_053455715.1 Rhinoraja longicauda
CGGCTCGGCCGCGGGACTTTACATCGCCCGGTGCGGCTCGGCCGCGGGACTTTTCATCGCTGGTGCGGCTCGGCCACGGGACTTTTCATCGCCCGGTGCGGCTCGGCCGCGGGACTTTACATCGCTGGTGCAGCTCGGCCGCTGGACTTAACAGTGCCCGGTGCAGCTCGGCTGCGGGGCCTAACATCGCCCGGTGCGGCTCGGCCGCGGGACTTTACATCGCCCGGTGCGGCTCGGCCGCGGGACTTTTCATCGCTGGTGCGGCTCGGCCGCGGGACTTAACATCGCCCGGTGCGGCTCGGCCACGGGACTTAGCTGCGCAAGGCTTGGTCGCGGGGCCTTCCGTCGCCCGGTTCGGCCGCGAGACGTCTCAGCGCCCGGTGCGACTCGGCCGCGGGGACTTCCATCCCCTTGCGGGGACTGTGCGGGTCGGTCGGGGATGAGCTGTCTGTCCGTGGGCGTGGGGAAGAGAGTGGAAGTTTTGTTGCCTCCATCACAGTGAGGGGGTGTTTGGAGTCACTGTGATGGACGTTTGTGTTGGGGTCATGTGTCTTGTGTTCTTTTTTGTATGACTGCTATGTAGTTTCGTTCGGTACCTCGGTACCGAATGACAAATAAAGCTCTGTTATACTGTTATACTGTTATATATATGTATGTGTTTATGTATATGTGTATATTTATATATATATACACACACCTGAAACAAACAATAATAGAGCAATAATAACAATAATAGTCTTATATAGTTCAGAGCTTGTTTTAGTGTTTAATAGCCGAATGACTGTAAGACCCTTGAGACCACGGGCTGGTGCTACTGATCAGAGTGAGTTATGTGTGCTTTACACCTGTGTGAGAATGTTAACAGCCTGTCAGTGCTGAGCTATCCTCACTGTCTCTGACCATTCTGTCTACCCATACTTTTCCACTCAAGTAATCAGGTTTCAGTTATAAATCCAGCTTGAACTGTCTGTCCTTCTAAAATCGCCTGGCTGACATGACTATCATTTCTGAGTTTCTGCTCAATGAATAAATGATGTGGTAGATTCCTCACCGTATCATTTTCTATTTTCTTTCAACATTCTTCCCACCCACCCCCCCCCCCCCCCCCCCCCCCGGCCCACCACCCCCCCCCCCCCGGCCCACCACCCCCCCCCCCCCCCCCCGGCCCACCACCCCCCCCCCCACCCACTTGATAAGGGGAAGGAGGATTAAAACGACAGTCGCTCAAAGTAAATCAGCGCAGTTTCATGTTCCCATTAGTGCGGCACGGTGGCGCAGCGGGTAGAGCTGCTGCATCACCACGCCAGAGACCCGGGTTCGCCCCTGACCTCGGGTGCTGTCTGTGTGGAGTTTGCTCGTTCTCCCTGTGACCGCGTGGGTTTCCTCCGGGCGCTCCGGTTTCCTCCCACATCCCAAAGACGTGCGGGTTTGTGGGTTATTTGCCCCCCCCCTGAATATTGCCCCCTCGTGTGTAGGGAGTGGATGAGAAAGTGGGACAACACAGAACTAGTGTGGACGGGTGATCGATGGGCAGCCCGGACTCGGTGGGCCGAAGGGCCTGTTCCCACGCTGTGTCTCTAAAGTAAACTAAACATTTAAGAGTTAATTGGCTTGGTATGAGTGTAAATTGTCCCTAGCGTGTGTAGGATAGTGTTAGAGTGCAGGGTTTCGGAGCAGACAGGGTGGGCCAAAGGGCATGTTTCTGCCCTGCTTCTCTAAACTAAACTAAACTAAACCTCCTTACTCCACTGTCTCCATCATGGTGCATGCGGTAGAGTTGCTGCCTTACAGCGAATGCAGCGCCGGAGACTCAGGTTCGATCCCGACTGCGGGCGCCGTCTGTACGGAGTTTGTACGTTCTCCCCGTGACCTGCGTGGGTTTTCTCCGAGATCTTCGGTTTCCTCCCACACTCCAAAGACGTACAGGTATGTAGGTTAATTGACTGGGTAAATGTAAAAACTGTCCCTAGTGTGTGTAGGATAGTGTTAATGTGCGGGGATCGCTGGGCGGCGCGGACTCGGTGGGCCGAAGGGCCTGTTTCCGTGCTGTATCTCTAAATCTAAAAATCCTGTGTCCCATCCCAGTGCACACCCACTTTTCCCACTTTCCCATCCCATTTTCCTTCCCCCATCCCCTTCCAATTATATCCCTCCCACTGGCGTTACATTTCTCTCCTTTTCTGACACTCTCTTATCTCCAACTCTATGGCCTTTGTCCCCACCTTGATCATCTGCAAAGAGTCTCTGGAATTTGACCATCTCATTGACTGTCACGTGTACCGAGGTACAGTGAAAAGCCTCTGTTGCGAGCTAACCAGTCAGCGGAAAGACAATACAAGGCAGATATCTTCTGTCTTCTTCCTATCGTGTCCACAACATGCTTGATGTTGTGTTTCAGCCCAAACTGTATCTCTAAACTAAACTAAACTAAACTAAACTGAACTAAATAGACAATAGACAATAGACAATAGGTGCAGGAGGAGGCCATTCGGCCCTTCGAGCCAGCACCGCCATTCAATGTGATCATGGCTGATCATTCTCAATCAGTACCCCGTTCCTGCCTTCTCCCCATACCCCCTGACTCCGCTACCCTTAAGAGCTCTATCTAGCTCTCTCTTGAATGCATTCAGAGAATTGGCCTCCACTGCCTTCTGAGGCAGAGAATTCCACAGATTCACAACTCTCTGACTGAAAAAGTTTTTCCTCATCTCAGTTCTAAATGGCCTGCCCCTTATTCTTAAACTAAGAGTAAGGAAGACACAAAAGTGCTGGAGTAACTCAGCGGGTCAGGCAGCATCTCAGGAGAGAAGGAATGGGTGACATTTCGGGTCGAGACCCTTCTTCAGACTGATCTAAACTAAGACTATGTCTGAAGAGGGTCTCGAACCGAAACGTCACCTATTCCTTTTCTCCAGAGAGACTATATGACATGGGATGGCGGGACTGACAGATGATGAAAGAATGGATCGACTGGGCTTATATATTCGCCGGAATTTAGCAGGATAAGAGGGGATCTTAACGAAACATATCAAATTCTTAAGGGATTGGACTGGCTAAATGCAGGAAAAATGTTTCTGATGTTGGGGGGAGTCCAGAACCAGGAGGTCACAGTTTAAGAATAAGGGGTAGACCATTTAGGACTGAGATGAGGAAAGGTTTTTTCACCCAGAGAGTTGTGAATCTGTGGAAATCTCTGCCACAGGAGGCAGTGGAGGCCAATTCTCTGGGCGTATTCAAGAGAGAATCAGGGTTAACGGAATCAAGGGATTATGGACTATGAGTGCCATTTTGCACTCAGTGCTGAGTTACTCCAGCATTTTGTGTCTTCCTTAGTCTTAGTTTAAGAATAAGGAGTAGGCCATTTAGAACTGAGAATAATATAGGAAAATAACTGCAGATGCTGGTACAAATCAATTTATTCACAAAATGCTGGAGTAACTCAGCAGGTCAGGCAGCATCTCGGGAGAGAAGGAATGGGTGACGTTTCGGGTCGAGACCCTTCTTCAGACTGATCATGATTATCATATCATATCATATCATATATATACAGCCGGAAACAGGCCTTTTCGGCCCTCCAAGTCCGTGCCGCCCAGCGATCCCCGTACATTAACACTATCCTACACCCACTAGGGACAATTTTTACATTTACCCAGCCAATTAACCTACATACCTGTACGTCTTTGGAGTGTGGGAGGAAACCGAAGATCTCGGAGAAAACCGAGATTATGGGGAGAAAGCAGGAATGGGGGTACTGATTTCAGATGATCAGCCATGATGCATTTATTTTTCTATGACACACTCCATCAAACCACGTCTCCGTGAGTCCTTCCAGCCTTTAAACTATCGCTTGATGGGGATGACGGCATTTAACCATCTCCACTGCTCAATAATTTCCCAGCTGAAACTAAGGCTCGATAAACACAAAACTAGATTATGGTTTTGAATTTCCTGTCACTACATAAACTAAACACTCTGTAGGGACAAATTGAATTCCTGAGCGTTTATCTGTGTGTGTGTGTGCGTGGCGAGGTCTTTATTAGCGGTGAGCTCCATTGTCTACCCATTTTGCAATTACCTTGCCTTCTGTAACCGAAGTGTGCATCACTCAGTGCTATGGGTTTTCGGTTTCATAGTTCCTGATATGGATTATAATTCTCCAATTTCAGCCATAAATCCAGATGTAATATCAAATGGCCATACAGCGTAGAGCATATCATTAATCTCGACACAACCCTGTCATCAGAACGGGCTGTGAAATTGAAGAAGTAATCTCACGCATTGATCTCAGGGGAACGTGAGGCTTGCTGCTGTAGATGCCCACCTTAAGTTGCTCCCGAAGATAGACACAAAATGCTGGAGTCTAAATCTGGAAATTAGACCTCCAGTCTAAATTCCATTTGGAACATTTTGGAGGACCAAGAACCAAGAACCAAGAGGGTGGTGAATCTGTGGAACCCATCGCCACAGGCGGCTTGGAGGCCCAGTGGAAACAAAGGGAACAAGAGAGAGTTAGATAGAGCTCTTAATGATAGCGGAGTCAAGGGGTATGGGGAGAAGGCAGGAACGGGTCTGTGATCCATGGTTGTGGATGATCAGCCATGATCACGGTGAATGGCGGTGCTGGCTCGAAGGGCCGAATGGCCTACTCCTGCACCTATTGTCTATCATCTATTGTCCAGGAGTTCAAGGAGCAGAATTATGCCATTTGGTCCATTAAGTCTACTCCGCCATTCAATCATAGCTGATCGATCTCTCCCTCTCAACCCCATTCTCCTGCCTTCTCCCCATAACCCCTGACATCCGTGCTTGTCAAGAATCCGCCAATCTCAACCTTAATTTGCTTCAGCTTTAAGGGCAGGTTAAATGCAACAATGCAGTGAGCGGCACGGTGGCGCAGCGGTAGAATTGCTGCCTTACAGCGAATGCAGCGCCGGAGACCCGGGTTCCATCCCGACTACGGGTGCCAACTGTACAGAGTTTGTACGTTCTCCCTGCGTGGGTTTTCTCCGAGAGCTTCGGTTTCCTCCCACACTCCAAAGACGTGCAGGTTTGTAGGTTAATTGGCTTAGTGTATGTAGACCTTCTGTCGGTTCGGACCAGACGGGATAGCCTTCGTTGCCCTCGCGCATCGATGAGCCTTGGGCGCCCAACACCCTGCCTGTCGCCGGTTTGTGGTTTGTCCCCCCTCGGACCACTGTCGGTCAGTACTCACCACTGCTGACCGGGAGCACCCCACAAGCCTTGCCGTTTCAGAGATGCACTGACCCAGTCGTCTGGCCATAACAATTTGGTCCATGACAAAGTCACTCAGGTCTTTACTCCTGCCCATTTCTCCTGCATCCAACTCCGCTCTTGCTCCCCATCCCCCCACTCGCAACAAGGACAGGATCCCCCTCGTTCTCACCTTCCACCCCACCAGCCAGCGGATCCAACATATCATCCACCAACATTTCCGTCACCTACAACAGGACCCCACCACTGGCCATATCTTCCCATCCCCTCCCCTCTCTGCATTCCGCAGAGACCGTTCCCTCCGCAACTCCCTGGTCCACTCGTCCCTTCCTACCCAAACCACCCTAACCCCGGGCACTTTCCCTTGCAACCGCACGAGATGCAACACCTGTCCCTTTACCTCCCCCCTCAACTCCATCAAAGGACCCAAACATTCTTTCCAGGTGAGACAGAGGTTCACCTGCACCTCCTCCAACCTCATCTATTGCATCCGCTGCTCTAGATGTCAACTCATCTATATCGGCGAAACCAAGCGCAGGCTCGGCGATCGCTTCGCTGAACACCTGCGCTCGGTCCGCATTAACGCAACTGATCTCCCGGTGGCCCAGCACTTCAACTCCCCCTCCCATTCCCAGTCTGACCTCTCTGTCATGGGCCTCCTCCAGTGCCATAGTGAGGCCCGCCGGAAATTGGAGGAGCAGCACCTCATATTTCGCCTGGGCAGTTTGCGGCCCGGTGGTATGAACGTTGACTTCTCCAACTTCAGATAGCTCCTCTGTCCCTCCCTTCCCCTCCTCCTTCCCAGATCTCCCTCTATCTTCCTGTCTCCACCTATATCCTTCCTTTGTCCCACCCCCGACATCAGTCTGAAGAAGGGTCTCGACCCGAAACGTCACCCATTCCTTCTCTCCCGAGATGCTGCCTGACCTGCTGAGTTACTCCAGCACTTTGTGAATGAATACGTCAACTTCAAGAACTGACTATTCACTTGCTGCCTAATATATCCCACCCCTTGGCAGGTGCCATTGTAACACGATAACCAATGTTATTCACTTCGCCTGTCAGTGGTCATAATGTTTTGGCTGATCGGTGTAGACATGGACAATGTGAGGTTTGTTCTGATTGTGAATGTTCTGGGCATTTTATTCAGCTCGAAAATCCCAACAGTAAGAAGCATTCAAGAAATATGTGATAAGGAATAAGTAACTCGACAGTCTTCATTATACAGGAATGTAAATTTTGAGTTCTCCACTAGACACGTTTGATAAGACTATCTGCATGCATTATATGAAGCTACATCAATTATACACGAAGAATTATATTTTTCCTCCCTTGTCAGAAAACATGGAAATGATAATAATGGATTGCAACTGCTTGGTGAGAGACATTGATAATCTTAGTAGTGTCGTCAAGCACACACATTAGGCTCACTGGGTGGTCACGGTGGCACAGCGGTAGAGTTGCTGCCTTACAGCGAATGCAGCGCCGGAGACCCGGGTTCGACCCCGACTACGGGCGTCGTCTGTACGGAGTTTGTACGTTTTCCCCCTGACCACGTGGGTTTTCTCCGAGATCTCCGGTTTCCTCCCACACTATCAATGTCAAGTTAGGAACAGGGGACGTACAACGAGATCTGGGTGTCCTAGTGCATCAGTCACTGAAAGGAAGCATGCAGGTACAGCAGGCAGTGAAGAAAGCCAATGGAATGTTGGCCTTCATAACGAGGAGTTGACTATAGGAGCAAAGAGGTCCTTCTGCAGTTGTACAGGGCCCTAGTGAGACCGCACCTGGAGTACTGTTTGCAGTTTTGGTCTCCAAATTTGAGGAAGGATATTCTTGCTATTGAGGGGGTGCAGCGTAGGTTTACTAGGTTAATTCCTGGAATGGCGGGACTGTCGTATGTTGAAAGACTGGAACGACTAGGCTTGTATACACTGGAATTTAGAAGAATGATAGGAGATCTTATCGAAATGTATAAGATTATTAAGAGGTTGGACACGTTAGAGGCAGGAAACATGTTCCCAATGTTGGGGGAGTCCAGAACAAAGGGCCACAGTTTAAGAATAAGGGGTAGGCCATTTAGAACTGAGATGAGGAAAAACTTTTTCAGTCAAAGAGTTGTGAATCTGTGGAATTCTCTGCCTCGGAAGGCAGTGGAGGCCAATTCTCTGAATGCATTCAAGTCAAATTTATTTGTCACATACACATACTCGATGTGCAGTGAAATGAAAGTGGCAATGCCTGCGGGTTGTGCACAAAAAGAGAGAGCTAGATAGAGTCTTAAGGATAGCGAAGTCAGGGGGTATGGGGAGAAGGCAGGAACGAGGTACTGATTGAGAATGAACAGCCATGATCACATTGAATGGCGGTGCTGGCTCAAAGGGCCGAATGGCCTCCTCCTGCACCTATTGTCTATTGTCTATTGTCTATAAATACGTACAGGTTTGTAGGTGAATTGGCTTGGTATGATTGTACACTGTCCCTAGTGTGTGTAGGATAGTGTTAGTGTGCGGGGATCGCTGGTCGGTGTGGACCCGGTGGGCCGATAGGGCCTGTTTCCGCGCTGTATCTCTAAATTAAACTAAACTAAACTAAACACTGTTATTTAACTTTTTGTTGTTGAGCCATACAGCAGGGAAACAGGCCCTTCGGCCCAACTTGCGCATGCTGACCCAAGATATCCAATCCGTACCGGTCCCCAATTGCAGCAAATTGCGGACGCAGACCATCACACAAACCAGCCTCCCTTCCATTGACTCCATCTACACCTCACGCTGCCTCGGCAAGGCCAGCAGCCTAATCAAGGACCAGTCTCACCACCGGCCACTCCCTCTTCTCCCCTCTCCCATCGGGCAAAAGGGACAGTCGTGTGAAAACGCACACCTCCAGATTCAGGGACAGTTTCTTCCCAGCTGTTATCAGGCAACTGAACCATCCTACCACAACCAGAGAGCAGTGTTGAACTACTATCTACCTCTTTGGTGACCCTCGGACTATCCTTGATCGGACTTTGCTGGCTTTACCTTGCACTAAACGTTATTCCCTTATCATGTAATCTGTACACTGTAAATGGCTCGATTGTAATCATGTATTACTGAATAGAAAGCAACAAAAGCTTTTCACTGTACCTCAGTGTACGTGACAATAAACTAAACTGTAAACTGTAAATACCTGCCCATGTTTGGCCCATATCCTTCTAAACCTTTCCTACCCACGTACCTGTGGAAATGCCTTTTCTGGTAGCTCGCTCCATGTACCCATCACCCTCTGTGTGAAAAGGGTGCCCCTTAGGTTCCTATATATTTCCTCTCATCTTGAACCTATGTTCTCTGGTTCCTGATTCTCCTACTCTTCCCCTTCCTACCCAAACCACCCCATCCCCGGGCAATTTCCCCTGCAACCGCGTGAGATGACCCCACCACTGGCCATATCTTCCCATCCCCTCCCCTCTCTGTGTTCCGCAGAGACCGTTCCCTCCGTAACTCCCTGGTCCACTCGTCCCTTCCTACCCAAACCACCCCAACCCCGGGCACTTTCCCCAGCAACCGCACGAGATGCAACACCTGTCCCTTTACCTCCCCCCTCAACTCCATCCAAGGACCCAAACAGTCTTTCCAGGTGAGACAGAGGTTCACCTGCACCTCCTCCAACCTCATCTATCGCATCCGCTGCTCCAGATGTCAACTTATTTACATCGGCGAAACCAAACGCAGGCTCGGCGATCGCTTCGCTCAACACCTGCGCTCGGTCCGCATTGACCAACCTGATCTCCCGGTGGCTGAGCACTTCAACTCCCCCTCCCATTCCCAGTCTGACCTTTCTGTCATGGTTCTCCTCCAGTGAGGAGCTTGCTGCCCAGTGGTATGAACATTGACTTCTCCAACTTTAGATAGTTCCTCTGTCCCTCTCTTCCCCTCCCCCTTCCCAGATCTCCCACTGTCTTCCTGTCTCCACCTATATCCTTCCTTTGTCCCGCCCCCCTGACGTCAGTCTGAAGAAGGGTCTAGACCCGAAACGTGCCCATTCCTTCTCTCCTGAGATGCTGCCTGACCTGCTGAGTTACTCCAGCATTGTGTGAATAAATACCTTCTGTGTAAAAGATTGTGCATCTATCCGATCTATTCCCCTCATGATCTTATACACGTCTATAAGATCACCAATCATCCTCCTGCCCTCCAAGAAATAAATTCCTAGCTGCTCAACTTCTCCCAACATCTCAACAGATTCATTCCCTGAATCTTCGTGCTCCCAACATTCAGCTTTTATTGCTTTTAATTAGCATTTATGTATTGGATTTCACCTAAGGGGCCTGACCCACTTAGGCGATTTTTTAGGCGACTGCCGGCGACTGTCATAGTCGTAGCAGGTGGCCGAAAAACCGGCGACTGGACCCCCCCCACGACAATGTCTACGACAAGCTACAACAACCTACCACCTAGTCGACGTCAAGCTACGGCAAGCTGCCGACCACCGGCGACCCAATCGTCCTGACCTAGGACGTCCACCTACGACCGCACCTACGACAACCTACGGCCACACAGGCAGCAACCTACGACAACCCAAGTCAACCTATGTCCACCCGCAACAAGCTTCAATAGACAATAGACAATAGGTGCAGGAGGAGGCCATTCGGCCCTTCGAGCCAGCACCGCCATTCAATGTGATCATGGCTGATCATTCTCAATCAGTACCCCGTTCCTGCCTTCTCCCCATACCCCCTGACTCCGCTATCCTTAAGAGCTCTATCCAGCTCTCTCTTGAATGCATTCAGAGAATTGGCCTCCACTGCCTTCTGAGGCAGAGAATTCCACAGATTCACAACTCTCTGACTGAAAAAGTTTTTCCTCATCTCAGTTCTAAATGGCCTACCCCTTATTCTTAAACTGTGGCACCTGGTTCTGGACTCCCCCAACATTGGGAACATGTTTCCTGCCTCTAACGTGTCCAACCCCTTAATAATCTTATACGTTTCGATAAGATCTCCTCTCATCCTTCTAAATTCCTGTGTATACAAGCCTAGTCGCTCCAGTCTTTCAACATATGACAGTCCCGCCATTCCGGGAATTAACCTAGTAAACCTACGCTGCACGCCCTCAATAGCAAGAATATCCTTCCTCAAATTTGGAGACCAAAACTGAAGACAATTCACGTCATTTTGGTCTCCGGTTTTGACGCCGGTCCCTGTCGCCGGTTGACGTAGGTCGTCACCAATGGAATTCACCGAAGTCAGCACCGGCGACAACCTACGTCACCTGGTGACAACCTACGACAGCACCCCCGTCAGGAGACGTTAAGCTACGATCATTGGCGTCAAACCAACAGTCGCCAAAATTTTTCAACATTTCAAAATCCAGCGGCGACCAGAAAAACGCTACAACTCTTTGGAGACGACTCACGACCGTACAGGCGACACCCCGGCAACCGTGTGGAGACAGCCTAGTCACCTGTAGTCGCCTAAACAATCGCCTAAGTGGGACAGGGGTTTCTCCACTGAGTTACTTTAACCTATTCAACCCAGAAGACCAGAATATCGTGAGACGAAGGAGCAGAATTAGGCCATTCGGCCCATCTCGCTTGCTCCTCCATTGGATCTTGGCTGACCTATTATTCCCTCTCAATCCCATTCTCCTGCCTCCTCCCCGTAACCTTTGACGCCCTTAATCAAGAACCTATCAACCTCTGCTTTACAAATACCCAATGACTTGGCCTCCACCGCTTTCAGCGACAATGAATTACACATCCTTACCAGAGAGGGAAAGATAGGTCAGCCATGATAGAATGGCGGAGTAGACATGATGGGCTGAATGGCCTACTTCTGCTCCTATGCCTTATGAACTTATGAACCATCTTCCGACTAAAGAACTTCCTCCTCATTTCCGTTCTGAAGATGCATCCTTTTTATTCTGAGGCTGTGCCCTCTGGTTCTAGACTCCCCCTTAGGTGTTCCGCCCTCTTGGATAATTCTTCTGCTTTTTATGGTCACCTTTGCGGAGATAGAGAAGGAATCAGCCTGACTGGAGCTAGCTTTCACCCAAACATCATGAGAGGAATAGATCGGGTAGATGCACAGAGTCTCTTGCCCTGAGGAGGTGAATCGAGGACCAGAGGACATAGGTTTAAGGTGAAGGGGAAAATAATTAATCGGAATCTGAGGGGTAACTTTTCATACAAAGGGTGGTGGGTGTGTGGAACGAGCTGCCAGAGGAGGTAGTTGAGGCTGGGACTATCCCAACATTTAGGAAACAGTTAGACAGGTAGATGGAGGGGACAGGTTTGGAGGGATGTGGGCCAAGGTGGGACTAGTGTAGCCGGGACATGTTGGCCGGTGTGGGCAAGTTGGGCTGAAGGGCCTGTTTCCGCACTGTATCACTCTGTGACTCTAGTGTAGCTGGGACATGTTGGCCGGTATGGGCAAGTTGGGCTGAAGGGCCTGTTTCCACGCTGTATCACTCTGTGAGTCTATGACTCTGAGTTCTTTCAGAGACATTGGTGATTAGCTGCCGGCTTTCTTAATCATCTGTTTAAGAAGCAGCTCTTGGAGTTGTTCAGTCACCAAGGTAGCTTGCGTTAGACGATTTATTATTCCAGTGTAAGTTCTCGGTGGGCCTCGACATTTACATCTATAGTTCGCTATACTCTGAAATCATTTCTCTCTGGGAATCATTTATGCACATGAATATTAATTGTGCTGGTTATAAAATCTATGCAGATGCTATCGGCATGCAGGCTCTCTGTATAGATTCCAATAATTCTGTAATTCTCTGAGTTGTAAGTCCCACAGTGTTAGTACACTTTGCAAATTTGGTCGATATTGAATGGTTAGGGAGTGCTTTCCAGGCTCCCAACATCGTCCGTTTTAGTCCAATTCATTTTCCGCCTGCTAATGTTTCGGTCTCCAGTGGGGTCTCTACGGGTGGCCACGGTGGCGCAGCGGTAGAGTTGCTGCCTCACGGCGCCGGAGACCCGGGTTCCATCCCCACTACGGGTGCTGTCTGTACAGAGTTTGTACGTTCTCCCCGTGACCTGCGTGGGTTTCCTCCAAGATCTGGGTGTCACTGAAAGGAAGCATGCAGGTACAGCAGGCAGTGAAGAAAGCCAATGGAATGTTGGCCTTCATAACAAGAGGAGTTGAGTACATGAGCAAAGAGGTCCTTCTGCAGTTGTACAGGGCCCTAGTGAGACCGCACCTGGAGTGCTGTGTGCAGTTTTGGTCTACAACTTTGAGGAAGGACATTCTTGCTATTGAGGGTGTGCAGCGTAGGTTCACTAGGTTAATTCCCAGAATGGCAGGACTGTCGTATGTTGAAAGACTGGAGCGACTGGGCTTGTATACACTGGAATTTAGAAGGATGAGAGGGGATCTTATTGAAACATATTAGATTATTAAGGGATTGGACACGTTAGAGGCAGGAAACATGTTCCCAATGTTGGGGGAGTCCAGAACCAGGAGCCACAGTTTAAGAATAAGAGGTAGGCCGTTTAGAACGGACATGAGGAAAAACTTTTTCACTCAGAGAGTTGTGAAGCTGTGGAACTCTCTGCCTCAGAAGGCAGTGGAGGCCAATTCTCTGGATGCTTTCAAGAGAGAGTTAGATAGAGCTCTTAATGATAGCGGAGTCAGGGGGTATGGGGAGAAGGCAGGAACGGGGTTCTGATTGTGGATGATCAGCCATGATCACAGTGAATGGCGGTGCTGGCTCGAAGGGCCGAATAGCCTACTCCTGCACCTATTGTCTATTGCCTTCGGTTTCCTCCCACACTCCAAAGATGTACATGTTTGGAGGTTAATTGGCTCAGTATAAATGTAAAGTGTCCCCAGTGTGTGTAGGATAATGTTAGTGTACGGGGATCGTTGGTCGGTCTGGACTCGGTGGGCCGAAAGGCCTGTTTCCACGCCTTATCTCTAAGCTAAAACAAAATGGGCCTTACAAACTAAGGCAGTGCCGAAAACTCAATGTGAAAGAGTTGTGATTAACTTAAATCTAAGGATGCGAAACACATTACATTGGCTACAAAGAATAAATTATAAGAGTATAGAAGTATTGATTTTGAAAAGACGCCTCTACCCAATATTAACATTTAAAACAGATAAAAGGTGAATGTGATTGACCAGCCCAGATGTTTAATTACGAGTTCGGGTCAAATGTGATGCAGAGTGGTGCTTGGGGAAATCAGCGGAGCAAGTGAATGAATCTTTACATCTTCTAATTCACCCCATAGGATTAGGTGAAGGGGGAGATAATTGTAAGGGAGGACACTGAAACAAAGAGTTGAAGTGGAAAATTGAGAGGAGCAGGAAATCTGTGCACTTAATTATACCTGATTTTTTTTTATTAGATACCATTTCAATTCCAATGACTGATTGTGTTTCTTAACTGTGGAAATGGTCTATTTGGTTTGATATCGAACCAACCTTTAATTTAAGAGCATTTACTTTTCTTTATCACAAGTTTCACTCAGTAAATTTATCCAGAAATTTCAGAGCAGGTTCTTACCTAAATCGATAAAAGGATGCAGTGAAATGTTTAGTTTCGTTCAGTTTATTGCCACGTGTACCGAGGTACAGTGAAAAGCTTTTACATAGAAACACTCTATCCAGGCCTTTTCTTAGCAGCAGAGCAGCTAAACGTTTCAGCATAGAATTTCAGAGTTCAATAGACAATTTGACAATAGACAATAGGTGCAGGAGGAGGCCATTTGGCCCTTCGAGCCAGCACCGCCATTCATTGTGATCATGGCTGATCATCCACAATCAGTAACCCGTGCCTGCCTTCTCCCCATATCCCTTGACTCCGCTAGCCCCTGGAGCTCTATCCAACTCTCTTTTAAATTCATCCAGTGAATTGGCCTCCACTGCCTTCTGTGGCAGAGAAATGCACAAATTCACAACTCTCTGGGTGAAAAGGTTTCTTCTCACCTCAGTTTTAAATGGCCTCCCCTTTATTCTAAGACTGTGTGGCCCCTGGTTCTGGACTCCCCCAACATTGGGAACATTTTTCCTGCACCTAGCTTGTCCAGTCATTTTATACATCTCTATAAGATCCCCCTCTCGTCCTTCCAGTGAATACAAGCCCAGTCTTTCCAATCTTTCCTCATATGACAGTCACTTGTTGCGTGCCATCCAGTCAGCAGAAAGACAACACATGATTACAATCGATCTATTTACAGTGTACATGATACATGATAAGGGAATAACGTTCAGTGCAAGGTAAATCCAGCAAAGTCCGATCAAGAATAGTCTGAGGGTCACCATTGAGGTAGATAGTAGTTCAGCACTGCTCTCTGATTGTGGTTGGATGGTTCAGTTGCCTGATAACAGCTCTGGAATTTTTTTTTCACAAGGTATGCCAATAGTCGCCACATAAAGGGCGCTTACAAAGTCACAGTGATGGTCAGCATGGACTCAGTGGGCTGAAGGGCCTGTTTCCGTGGTGTACGTCTCTATGGCATAGGACATAGAACATAAAGAATGGATCGACTGGGCTTGTATTCACTGGAATTTAGAAGGATGAGAGGGGATCTTATAGAAACATTAAAAATCCTTAAGGGATTGGACAGGCTAGATGCAGGAAAATTGTTAGCGGTGTTGGGGGAATCCAGAACCGGGGGTCACACAGTTTAAGAATAAGGGGAAGGCCATTTAGGACTGAGATGAGGAAAAACCTTTTCACCCAGAGAGTTGTGAATCTGTGGAATTCTCTGCCACAGGAGGCAGTGGAGGCCAATTCAGTGGAGGTTTTTAAGAGAGAGTTAGATATAGCTATTAGGGCTCAGCCATTCAATATGATCATGGCTGATCATCCAGAATCACCGTTCCTGCTTTCTCCCATATCCCCTTGATTCCCTTAGCCTTATCAGCTATATAAAACTCTGGGTGAAATAGTTTTTTTCTCATCTCAGCCCTAAATGGCATACCCCTTATTCTTAAACTGTGACCCCTGGTTCTGGACTCCCCCAACATTTTTCCTGCATCGAGCCTGTCCAATCCATTAAGAATTTCATATGTTTTCCTGCTTAATCCCCGTATCCCTTGATTCTGTTAGCAATAAGAGCTGTATCCAACTCTCTCTTGTAGAGAGTGGATGGGAAAGTCGGATGACAGAGAACTAATGTGAAAAGGTGATGAATGGATCGTTTGGACATGGCAAAAAGTACCAGAGGCTCTATACTCTCTAGGAGAATAAATTATGATGTGCCTCGGTTTTGAACGCCCAGGTCCAAGATTCCACATGGAAGGTTGATTAAGAAGGTTAAATCGTTGGGTATTAATAGTGAGGTTGCAAGATGGATTCAGCAATGGCTGAATGGGAGATACCAGAGGGTAATGGTTGACAACTGTATGTCAGGTTGGAGGCCAGTGTCTAGTGGAGTGCCCCAAGGATCTGTGTTGGGTCCACTGTTGTTTGTCATTTACATTAATGATCTGGATGATGGTGTGGCAAATTGGATTAGTAAGTATGCAGATGATACTAAGATAGGTGGTGTAGTTAATAATGAAGTAGATTTTCAAAGTCTACAGAGAGACTTGGGCCTTTTGGAAGGGTGGGCTGAAAGATGGCAGATGGAGTTTAATGCTGATAAGTGTGAGGTGCTGCATTTTGGTAGGACAAATCAAAATAGGACGTACAGGGTAAATGGTAGGGAATTGAGGAATGCAGTGGAACAAGGGATCTGGGAATAACTGTGCATTGTTCCCTGAAGGTGAAATCTCATGTGGATAGGGTGTTGAAGAAGGCATTTGGTATGCTGGCCTTTATAAATCAGAGCATCGAATATAGAAGTTGGGATGTAATGTTGAAATTGTACAGGGCATTGGTGAGGCCGAATCTGGAGTATGGTGTGCAGTTCTGGTCGCCAAATTATAGGAAGGATGTTGACAAAATGGAGAGGGTACAGAGGAGATTTACTAGAATGTTGCCTGGGTTTCAGCACTTAAGCTACAGAGAGAGGTTGAACAGGTTGGGTCTTTATTCTTTGGAGCGTAGAAGGTTGAGGGGGGACTTGATAGAGGTTTTTTAAATTTTAAGAGGGACGGACAAAGTTGACGTGGGTAGGCTTTTCCCTTTGAGAGTGGGGAAGATTCCAACAAGGGGACATAACTTTAGAATTAAGGGACAAAAGTTTAGGGGTAACATGAGGGGTAACTTCTTTACTCAGAGGGTGGTGGCTGTGTGGAATGAGCTTCCGGTGGAAGTGGTGGAGGCTGGCTCGATTTTATTATTTAAGAGTGCTGAAACCCAGGCATCTTCGGTTTAAACCAGTTTAGAGCTTAATTGGTGTTTGTAGCCTTTAATAGCCTGATGGCTGTAGGGAAGAAGTTGTTCCTGAACCTGGACGTTACAGTTTTCAGGCTCCTGTAGCTTCGTCCCGATGGCAGGGGTGAAATGAGTGGGTGGCCAGGGTGAGAAGCCCATTGACTGATGACAGGCCAGAGTGGTTGTGTCAAAGTCTTCAGGTCAGATGATCAGAGTTGCCTAATGGCAGTGAATCGTATAATTACAGACTGAACACTGAAGGAAAAGATTCCAAGCAAGATATTTTTTCAATGCACACTCCATCACTGTCAGATACTTACATGAAGTCATATTAGTTTAAGACAATAACTGCAGATTCTGGTACAAATCAAAGGTATTTATTCACAAAATGCTGGAGTAACTCAGCAGGTCAGGCAGAAGGGTCTCAACCCGAAACGTTACCCAAAAATAATTCCTTCTCTCCTGAGATGCTGCCTGACCTGCTGAGTTACTCCAGCATTTTGTGAATAAATACATGAAGTCACAGTCGTTCCTTTCAAAATGGAGATTGAAAAAAAGACACAATGCTTTACCGAGTTCTGTTTAGTTTAGTACAGAGAAACAGCGCAGAAAGAGGCTCTTTGGTCCACTGAGTCCGCACCGACCAGCGATCCCCACACACTAACACTACCCTACACACACCAGGAACAATGTTTACATTTACACCAAGACAATTAACCAACAAACCTGTACGCCTTTGGAGTGTGGGTGGAAACCGAAGATCTCGGAGAAAACCCACGCAGGTCACGGGGAGAACGTACAAACTCCGTACAGACAGCACCCGTAGTCAGGATCGAACCCGGGTCAGGATTCTACCGCTGCGCTACCGTGTTGAATCAGTGTTTTCCCTCCCGTTCTTCTGCGTGAGTGTGACTGATTCTTCTTGGGAATGAATGGTCGACCTACACCGTAGTTTCGTTGAGAGTTTTAGTTGAGATATACAACGTGGAAACAGGCCCTTCGGCACCTCGAGCCCACGTCGGCCATCGATCGCCCGTTCACGCTAGTTCTATGTTGTCCCACTTCTGTGCCCACTCTCTACGCACTGGGGGGGGCAATTTACAGCAATATCCTACAGCGTGCTTTAGTTTAGAGTTTTAGTTGAGACATACAGTTTAGCGTGGAAACAGGGCACGTCTTTGGGATGTGGGAGGAAACCGGAGTGCCCGGAGAAAACCCACGCGGTCCTCGGGAAGAATGTGCAAACTCCACGCAGACAGCAACCGAGGTCAGGATCAAACTGGGGTCCCTGGCGCCATGAGGCAGTGGCCCTACCAGCTGCGCCACTGCTCCGCCCTAATGGACAAGGGGCTCCCCTTTGTCCTTAGATAGACACAAAATGCTGGAGTAACTCAGCGGGACAGGCAGCATCTCTGGAGAGAAGGAATGGGTCTTTCTCGGATCTTTGGAAATGGCGCAAAAACATGGTGGCGGGCGCGTGTGTTAATATGCAACAAATAATTTCACTGTGCAGTTGCATGTGTGAAAAATAAACACCATTGAACCATGGAGTTATAAGGCCATAAGGTCATGTGATAGGAGCAGAATTTAAAATGAATGCCTGATAACATTGGCACATTGGAAGAATGTTGTAGATTCAGTCAGAGGGTGGTGAAGGTGTGGAATTCTCTGCCTCAGAAGGCAGTGGAGGCCAGTTCATTGGATGCTTTCAAGAGAGAGCTGGATAGAGCTCTTAAGGATAGCGGAGTGAGGGGGTATGGGGAGAAGGCAGGAACGGGGTACTGATTGAGAGTGATCAGCCATGATCGCATTGAATGGCGGTGCTGGCTCGAAGGGCTGAATGGCCTCCTCCTGCACCTATTGTGTCTATTGTCTATCGTAAGATCAGAAGTGATAGGAGCAGAATTAGGCCCATCAAGTCTACTCCGCCATTCAATCATGGCTGATCTATCTCTCCCTCCTAACCCCATTCTCCAGCCTTCTCCCCATAACCTCTGACATCTGTACTAATCAAAAATCTATCTATCTCTGCCAAACATATCCACTCACTTGGCCTCCACAGTCTTCTGTGGCAGTATTTCTCAGATTCACCATCCTCTGACTAAAGAAATTCTTCCTCACCTCCTTCCTAAAAGAACGTCCTTTAATTCTGAAGATGTGACCTCTGGTCCCAGACTCTCCCACTAGTGGAAACATCCTCTCCACATCCACTCTATCCCAGCCTTTCATTATTCGGTAAGTTGCAATGAGGTCCCCCCTCATCCTTCTAATCTCCAGCGCCCCAGGCCCAGTGCTGACAAACGCTCATCATATGTTAACCCACTCATTCCTGGGATCATTGTTGTAGACCTCCTCTGGACCCTATCCAGAGCCAACACACCCTGCCTCAGATATGGTGCCGAAAATGGCTCACAATATTCCAAATGTGGCCTGACCAGCGTGTTATAGAACCTTAGCATTACATCCCTGTTTTTGTATTCCAGCTAGGGTTGCCAACTGCCCCGTATTAGCCGGGACATCCCGTATTTTGCGCTAAATTGGTTTGTCCCGTATTAGGCCCGGGGGGGCGCTGTAGGCCCCGACACTGTAGTCAAGTCAAGTCAATTTATTTGTATAGCACATTTAAAAACAACCCACGTTGACCAAAGTGCTGCACATCTGACTAGGAAAAAAAAAGAAGAAAAAAAAAAAACATACAGTGGCAGGCAGCCAAACACAACGGCGCGGCCATCTTGAACAAAATGTTAATTCAATCACCCACAGTCCAACAACAAAGCATTAAATAAGCATCAAAATTACACCCCCAAAAACACTGTAGGCCCCGACACTGTAGGCCCCGACACTGTAGGCCCCGACACTGTAGGCCCCGACACTGTAGGCCCCGGACACTGTAGGCCCAGACACTGTAGGGCCCGACACTGTAGGCCCCGACACTGTAGGCCCCGACACTGTAGGCCCGGACACTGTAGGGCCCGACACTGTATGCCCCGACACTGTAGGCCCGGACACTGTAGGCCCCGACACTCTAGGCCCCGACACTGTAGGCCCCGACACTGTAGGCCCGGACACTGTAGGCCCAGACACTGTAGGCCCAGACACTGTAGGGCCCGACACTGTAGGCCTCGACACTGTAGGCCCCGACACTGTAGGCCACGACACTGTAGGCCCCGACACTCTAGGCCCCAACATTGTAGGCCCCGACGCTGCAGGTCCCAACAGTTTAGGTCCCGACACTCTAGGTTTCCGACATTTCAGCTCCGGACAGTCAAGGTCCGGAGGCCCGGGTGCTGCCTAACGGTGGTTGCGTAGCAACCCGCCTCCCGGCCCATTGGCGGAGCGGGAGCACGTGGCCGCTGGCTGGGTGAGGTCACGCGGGGCGTCACCTTGTCCCTTTTTTTTGTGAGTGAGATAGTTGGCAACCCTCACTCCAGCCCTCTTGAAATAAAAGCTACTCACGCCAGCATTTTGCGTCTAAACAGAGCCTGCCTCTGCGTGCCTCTCTGCGGCTAAACCCCACCCATCCCGTACCATCCCTGACCTTTTAACTCGAGGATGGTCACTAATGAAGCATCTCAAGGTTAATAGTCCGAGGCTTTTTTCTTTATTGTTTTAATTATCGGACTTGCTGTAATTCCGTGTTCCTTAATGCCTTAATGTATTTGTCAACACGCAGATAAATCTGACCAGTGATTTTACTCTTTCTCCAGCCTGTCTGACTGCAACCTGCCTTCACTTCACAAAGGATGGCTCGGACTGCAATGGCCATTGTAGTTAATCTTCCAATAGTCAATCGCCTCTGCATCTTCCCGACTGTCTCTGTGTCCTGCCTGGAATCAACCAATAGCCTAATTGCAACATAAATACTGCGTTTATTGGTACTGAGAGGGGACTTCTTGAAATTATGTACTTAAGTGAAGGGCGTGATGTAACCGAGCCACGGTTTCGATCCAGCCACTTTGCAGCAACCCATTTGCACCTATTTCCATTAGTTTTCAATATGCAGATATATTGTTCGAGCCACCAAGCACTAGAATCGAATCCACTGAAATAATATCCTCCCCGGCAACAGATCCAGTCCACGCTTTGATAATAATTTTATATATTTATTTATGGGTTGCCGCAGAGTGTGGGGAAAAGGAGAGAGAAACTGAATCCCTTTTGATGTTTAAATATGTTGGCTGCTCCTTCAGTCTGAGTTGAGGATCATCAAAGGGCCGTTCTTCGTGTCTTGTTGAGAAGTCTGAGAGATTTATTTGTGCTGGGGATGAGAGGGGTGGGGGGGGGGAACCTTTGAGGATTTCATTATCAAAGGTCCTGCTGCACTTGAATGGAAATTAAATCATGAAGCGTTGTGGCGAGATTTAACGTCACGCTAGACCAAGTGGGCCGTTGGGCCCAAAGTTCTCCTGCATTGGTGTAGCACCCTCTCCTCCCCCCTCCTCTCCCACCGGCCGCCATTGGTGGAGCGGGAGCGCGTGGCCGCTGGCTGGGTGAGGTCACGTGGGGCGCGGGGCGGTGACGTCACCTTGTCCCGTATTTGGGAGTGAGGAAGTTGGCAACCCCTGGTGTCCACAGCCACTCCACTATGTCGCTAAAACATTGGCTAAGGTCCACAACAGCTGTATTGCCAGTGAGAGAGACAAAATGCACTGCAGACCACAATCGAGAAGCTCGAATCATTTGAAAGAAAAAAATACATTTTATTTGTTTTAAATCTAATCCCACCAAGTTTACTGATTTTGCCAATCTCTGCTCAAGGTCACATGTCTAAAACTCTCGGCCGTGTCTCACAGATAATACATTCCTCATAAGTTTAAAAATATACTAATGAGAAATAAGTTACTGAAGCAATAAGAGAGATAACAATATAGGATGGTCACGGTGGCGCAGCGGTAGAGTTGCTGCCCTACAGCGCCAGAGACCCGGGTTCGATCCCGACCACGGGTGCTGTCTGTACGGAGTTTGTACGTTCTCCCCGTGACCTGCGTGGGTTTTCTCCGAGATCTTTGGTTTCCTCCCACTCCAAAGACGTGCAGGTTTGTAGGTTAATTGGCTTGGTGTATGTGCAAATTGTCCCCAGTGTGTGTAGGATAGTGTTAAGGAGCGTAGGAAAATAACTGCAGATGCTGGATCAAATCGAAGGTAGACACAAAATGCTGGAGTAACTCAGCGGGTCAGGCAGCATCTCAGGAGAGAAGGAATGGGTGACGTTTCGGGTCGAGACTGACGTCAGGGGAGGGGGGCGGGACAAAGATAGGATGTCGTAGGAGACAGGAAGACAGTGGGAGAACTGGGAAGGGGAAGAGGAAAGAGAGGGTCAGAGGAACTATCTGAAGTTAGCTGATAGTGTTAGTGTGCGGGGATCGCTGGTCGGTGCGGACTCAGTGGGTTAAAGGGCTTGTTTCCGCGCTGTATCTCTAAACTAAACTAAACTAAACTAACCTAACAATAACCATATCGATTTATTCACAAAATGCTGGAGTAACTCAGCAGGTCAGGCAGCATCTCGGGAGAGAAGGAATGGGTGACGTTTCGGGTCAAGATCCTTCTTCTGAACCGAAACGTCACCCATTCCTTCTCTCCCGAGATGCTGCCTGACCTGCTGAGTTACTCCAGCATTTTGTGAATAAATCGATTTGTACCAGCATCTGCAGTTATTTTCTTATACTAACAATAACCATCTTGGTTCTGTTAAGGAACTCAATGCTAATCATTGTGAGACTTCAAACAAATAAGATTAGTATTTTTGAGTGGTGAGAAATGATCATTGATAGCTCGGAGAAACTAACAGCAATGCTAAAAGGGATAAAATGTAATCAGGGGGGCAGTCAGACTGGTCGGAGAACTAGGTGAGGGGAGGGATGGAGAGAGAGCGAAACCAAGAGTTACTTGAAGTTAGAGAAGTCAATATTCATTCGTAAGTGCCCAAGAAAACTACTGCTGTGATTTGGACATATTTCTCGTCTTTTTTTAAAGGAAATCTTTACAATTAAAGTAGAAGTGAAACGCCTGCTGGGCTATTGATCGGCGGCCCAGGGAATGTGGGATCACAATCATTAGCTGGCTGTTTATCTTGAAAGGCAGTAGTCCTTTAGTGACGCATTCATCGGCAGCTTCAGGTCGCGTTCAAAATTACATTTCTCTTCTTCCAGGAGAGAGCGGATTAATGTATCAGTCCGGAGCGGGGAAGAGATTGGATAGCAAGGATTTTATTAATTAGACAGGAATCAAACCACTGGAGGGACTCGAAGATAGACACAAAATGCCGGAGTAACTCTGCACCTCTGGAGAGAGGGAACTGGTGACGTTTCGGGTCGAGACCCTTCTTCAGACTGGAAGTCAGGGGAGAGGGAGACACAGAGATAAGGAAGTGGAAGGTGTGAAAACGGGACATCAAAGGGGATGGGGTTCAAGTCAGATGTGCAATAGATCATTGTTAGCTCGGAGAAGGTGACACAAAGCAAACAGAGATAACATTTATTCAGGGGGACAGTCAGTGGAGGAACTCAGCGGGTTAGGCAGCATCTATGTGGGGAATTTATTTTAGTTTAGTTTAGTTTAGAGATACAGCGTAGATACAAGCCCTTCGGCCCATCGGGTCCAGGCCGACCAGCAATCACACATACACCAGTTCTATCCTTCACACGCAGGACAATTTATCGAAGACAATTTACCTATAAACCCAAGGAAGACACAAACTGGCGGAGTAACTGTGCGGGTCAGGCAGCATCTCTGGAGGTGCAGCCCATCCTGCTGAATTACTCCAGTAATTTGTGTCTACAGTGTAAACCAGCATCTGCAGTTCCTTCCCACACATAGATACTAGAGGGATCAAAGGTCTGAAGAAGGGTCTCGACCCGAAACGTCAACAATAGACAATAGACAATAGACAATAGGTGCAGGAGGAGGCCATTCGGCCCTTCGAGCCAGCACCGCCATTCAATGTGATCATGGTTGATCATTCTCAATCAGTACCCCGTTCCTGCCTTCTCCCCATACCCCCTGACTCCACTATCCATAAGAACTCTATCCAGCTCTCTCTTGAATGCATCCAGAGAATTGGCCTCCACTGCCTTCTGAGGCAGAGAATTCCACAGATTCACAACTCTCTGACTGAAAAAGGTTTTCCTCATCTCAGCTCTAAATGGCCTACCCCTTATTCTTAAACTGTGGCCCCTTGTTCTGGACTCCCCCAACATTGGGAACATGTTTCCTGCCTCTAACGTGTCCAACCCCTTAATAATCTTATACGTTTCGATAAGATCTCCTCTCATCCTTCTAAATTCCAGTGTATTCCTTCTCTACAGAGATGCTGCCTGTCCTGCTGAGTTACTCCAGCATTTTCTGTCTATCTTCGGTTTAAACCAGCATCTGCAGTTCCTTCCTACACAAAACTCGTACCGCTGGGCTGGGGTGTAAGCTGCCCAAGCGAAATATTCCTCCAATTTGCGCTGGGCCTCACTCTGACAATGGAGGAGGCCCAGGACAGAAAGGTCAGTCAGTGTGGGAATGGGAGGGGGAGTTAAAATGTTTGGTGATCCTGTAGGTCTCCTAATTTGAGGAAGGACATCCTTGTAATTGAGGCAGTGCAGCGTAGGCTCACGAGATTGATCCCTGGGATGGCGGGACTGTCATATGAGGAAAGATTGAAAAGACTAGGCTTGTATTCACTGGAGTTTAGAAGGATGAGAGGGGATCTTACAGAGACATATAAAATTATAAAAGGACTGGACAAGCCAGATGCAGGAAAAATGTTCCCAATGTTGGGGGAGTCCAGAACCAGGGGCCACAGTCTTAGATTAAAGGGGAGGCCATTTAAAACTGAGGTGAAAAGGAACTTTTTCACCCAGAGAGTTGTGAATTTGTGAAATTCTCTGCCACGGAGGGCAGTGGAGGCCAAATCACTGGATGGACTTAAGAGAGAGTTAGATAGAGCTCTAGGGGCTAGTGGAATCAAGGGATATGGGGAGAAGGCAGGCACGGATTACTGATTGTGGATGATCAGCCATGATCACAATGAATGGCGGTGCTGGCTCGAAAGATCGAATGGCTTCCTTCTGCACCTATTTTCTATGTTTCTAAGGCGGTAACTATAGTTGTGGCCATTTTACACCAGTAAGCACGGCTTATTTTCAATCTTACAAGACCCGATCAGAAGGTCCTCTTTGGTCCACGATGCAATAAGGCTGCTTACTCTAGTAAATGCAGTCCAAAATTCTCAACGTATCTGGGGAATAGCCAGGCAGCGAAACTCAGCTCGGTATTTTTTTTTTTTTTAAATTTCTTCCAGACTGTGATCTTCAGCTTATAACACCAGACAACTTTGTAAATATTTTACAGAGTTTGAAAACTACTGAGAATAAAAAAATACCCTGGAGTGATGGAAAGTGAGTTGGCTGCAATCCTTCTGACAGTGTTGCTTCTTTGAAGAGTTTACTCAGTGTGACCTTCAAGCTAGTTTCTTAAATGGTATAGATTTGCTCTCTGTCAGCTGGCTATTGTGAAGCCCCTGATCTCTAAACACTTACGCTGTGCTATAAATGGAATGATCTCGCCAAGATAAATACCTTGCAGTGGAAATTAAGGCTGCGCTCGGTGAAAATAAGGCCTCATTTCAGAGCATAGACACAACCATGCTGGATGGGGTAACACAGCGAGACAGGCAACATCTCTGGAGAGAAGGAATGGGTGACGTTTCACGGTCGAGACCCTTCTTCAGAAGGAGCTGAGTTACTCCAGCATTTTGTGTCTATCTTCGGTTTAAACCAGCATCTGCAGTGTCCGGGCCTACAGTGTCCGGGCCTACAGTTTCCGGGCCTACAGTTTCCGGGCCTACAGTGTCCGGGCCTACAGTGTAGTTCCTTCCTACACATTTCAGAGGACAGTTTGGGGAAGTTTGATATAAGAGCAGATAATTCTCAGTGTGTCATAAGGTCATAAGTGATAGGAGTAGAATTAGGCCATTCGGCCCATCAATTCTACTCTGCCATTCTATCAATGCTGATCTATCTCTCCCACCTAACCCCATTCTCCTGCCTTCCCCCCATAACCTCTGACACCCGTACTAATCAGGAATCTATCTATATCTGCCCTAAAAATATCCACTGATTTGGCCTCACCTCCGTCCTGACCTTATCACCTTGTGACTAGGGTTGCCAACTGTCCCGTATTAGCTGGGACATCCTGTATTTTGGGCTAAATTGGTTTGTCCCTTACGGGACTGCTCTAGTCCCACGTTAGGCCCGGGGGGACGCTGAGGCCCGGACACGGTAGCCCAGAGGCCGCATCAGTCCCGGACAGTGTAGGCCCGGACACTGTAGGCCCAGACACTGTAGGCCCAGATAGTGTAGGCCCGGACACTGTAGGCCCGGACACTGTAGGCCCGGACACTGTAGGCCCGGACACTGTAGCCCGGGGGCCGCAGCAGTCCCGGATAGTGTAGGCCCGGGTGCCGCCTAATGGAGGTTGCATAGCAACCCGCCTCCCAGCCCAGGTGGCCGCCATTGGTGGAGCGGGAGCACGTGGCCGCTGGCTGGGTGAGGTCATATGTGGCGCGGTGCGGTGACGTCACCCTTTGTCCTTTGTTTGGGAGTGAGGAAGTTGGCAACCCTACATGTGACCTCATGACATCCAAGTGAATTTACTCTGCACTCCCTCCAGAGTGACCAGGTCCTTCTCTACCAAAGATTGCAGTGACCAAAGCTGCACATAGTATTGCAGATGTGGCCTCAGCAATAGTTGATGATTATCACCTGACTCCATGTTTACTTTAGTTCAGAGATACAGCGCGGAAACAGGCCCTTCGGCCCACCGAGTCCGTGCCGACCAGCGATCCCAGCACACTAACACTATCCTACACACACACACTAGGGACAATTTTGCATTTTATACCAAGCCAATTAACCTACAAACCTGCACGTCTTTGGAGCGTGGGAGGAAACCGAACAAATCTCGGAACAAACCCACGCAGGTCACAGGGAGAACGTACAAGCTCCGTACAGGCAGCACCCGTAGTCGGGATCGAACCCGGGTCTCTGGCGCTGTGAGGCAGCAACTCTATCGCTGCGCCACCGTGCCGCATAAACATAAAAGCTCCCTATCAAAGTCAGTCAATAGACAATAGACAATAGACAATAGACAATAGGTGCAGGAGTAGGCCATTCAGCCCTTCGAGCCAGCACCGCCATTCAATGCGATCATGGCTGATCACTCTCAATCAGTACCCCGTTCCTGCCTTCTCCACAGAATATCGTGAGCAGATTACCAGTTTACTAGCAAACAAGAAAATCAATTGACTTGTAGTTAATTAGTAATTGCTTTAAATAAAATCTGTGTGTGTACTCATGGTGGTGCAGAAAGCTGTGACATTCATTAGGCTCCCATGTGTCATCACTACCTTATTTTATTGAGCACATAGTGTTCTTTGCAACTTTAATTCCATGCCACAAAAACATAAATAAATGAGAGTAAAGATATTCTGCTTGTGTCGTATCTTTGTGGTGACATCCTTAAGCATCTGAAGGCTTTGCTGACTACTGAAGGCTTAATAACTTGCAAGCTTCACTTTCAGTGTCCAGGCCTGATGAAGGATTTCGGTTTGGTTTTCGAGACACAGCGTGGAAACAGGAACTTCGGCCCACCGAGTCCACGCCGAACAGCAACCACTCTGTGTGTTAGCACTATCCTACACACACACTGGGGACAATTTTTACGGAGGCCAATTGATTATCACCTGATTCCACGTTTGGTTCAGTTCGGAGATACAGCTCGGAAACACACCAACTGCTCCACTTTAAACCTGTGCAGGAAGGGACTGCAGGCACTGGTTTAAACCGAAGATAGACACAAAAAGACGGAGTGGCGGAGCGGGTCAGGCAGCATCTCCGGAGAGAAGGAACGGGTAACAACCCAAAACGTGATGAACTAGAAACAGAAAAATAGTCACCAGTCTAGGGCGTCACGGTGGCGCAGCGGTAGAGTTGCTGCCTTACAGCGAATGCAGCGCCGGAGACTCAGGTTCGATCCTGACTACGGGCGCCGTCTGTACGGAGTTTGTACGTTCTCCCCGTGACCTGCGTGGGTTTTCTCCGAGATCTTCGGTTTCCTCCCACACTCCAAAGACGTACAGGTTTGTAGGTTAATTGACTGGGTAAAATGTTTTTAAAAAATTGTCCCTAGTGTGTGTAGGATAGTGTTAATGTGCAGGGATCGCTGGGCGGCGCGGACTCGGTGGGCCGAAGGGCCTGTTTCCGCGCTGTATCTCTAAATCTAAAAGTCTCACAAGTAACGATGATATAAATATCCACTAGCTTCACCGACGTCCTTTGAATGAAGACATATTTGAGGCCTTACCCAGTGGGGTCGAAAGAAATTTGTCGGAAGGAATATTATTCATAAAGGTGAGGGAGAGGGGAGCTGAGATCCTGTAAACCTGCACGTCTTTGGAATGTGGGAGGAAACCGGAGCACCTGGGGAAAACCCACGCGGTCACAGGGAGAACATACAAGCTGTGCAGTTTCTTATTGGGAAGGCATTGACTTGGGATGGATGGGGACTTTCACTTTCACTTTCACTTTCACTTTCAGGAAAGGGACATCCATTGATCATTGATGCCCCATGGTATATGGAGCATCGATGAATGCCTGTGGATTTTTTGTGCAATATAATGTTCTTTCCATGGTACTTAATCTTTGTAAGATTTCCTGCCTCTTATTGATCCACCCGTACATCATTGATTATCTGCCCACCACATTGATTGAATGGGCATCCATCTGCTTCCTGGAGCTTTCTGTTGACCCCGAAGATGATACCTTCCAACCAGTTATCATTCCCAAAATATTCCCACAAAATGCCGCAGCATCTCTGGAGAGAAGGAATGGGTGACGTTTCGGGTCAAGACCCTTCTTCAGACACATATCTCGACTCCATCCTATCCCCCCTTGGTCCAATCCCTCCCCACCTATGTCCAAGACACCTTGCATGCCCTTCGTCTCTTCAATGACTTCTGTTTTCCAAGGTACCTTTACTAATAATATTTATTTCTGCACTTTTCTGGGTAAGACCTTAAATATGTCTTTCTTCGAAGCACCTTGGTGAAGCAAGTGGATATTTGTACTATTACTAATACTACTGGTGACTATTTTTCTGTTCCCAAATCTAGTTCACCATTTGTTGTGTTGGGACAAACCTGTGTCTCTGGAACATTATTTCAACTCCTCTCTGGGTTTCTAGATGTTTCTGCAGCAGATCTAACCAATACCACACCACTAAGAATCCTCATGGGAAAATAACTGCAGATGCTGGTTCAAATCGAAGGTATCTCAAAATGCTGGAGTAACTCAGCGGGACAGGCAGCATCTCAGGAGAGAGGGAATGGGTGACGTTTCGGGTCGAGACCCTTCTTCAGAGTGAAAGTCACAGAGTCTTAGAGCTTTACAGCATGGAAACAGGACCTTTGGCCCAACTTGGCTAACCTGTCCAAGTGTCTTTTAAACACAAAATGCTGGAGTAACTCAGCGGGTCAGGCAGCATCTCAGGAGAGAAGGAATGGGTGACATTTCGGGTCGAGACCCTTCTTCAGACTGATCTCCCCCTCCCCTGACATCAGTCTAAAGAAGGGTCTCGACTCAAAACGTTACCCATTCCTTCTCTCCAGAGATGCTGCCTGTCCATCTGAGTTCCTCCAGCATTTTGGGTCCATATCTCAGTCATATATATATAATATAAAAATAATACATATATAATATATAAATGTCTATATTTATAGTCTCACTCACTTCCTCTTCACTCCTCAAATGCTGTTTGACCTGTGTGTCTTTGTGTTTTAGTTAGTTTTTTAAAATTCTTAGTTTTTTGAGATACAGCGTGGAAACAGGCCCCTCGACCCACCGAGACCGCGGTGGCCAGCGATCCCCGTACACTAGCACTATCCTACACACACTAGAAACCATTTACAATTTTTTACCGAAGCCAATTCACCTACAAACCTGTACGTCTTTGGAGAGTGGGAGGAAACCGAAGATCTCGGAGAAAACCCACGCAGGTCACGGGGAGAACGTACAAACTCCGCACAGACAGCGCCTGTAGTCGGGATCAAACTCTGGCCTCTGACGCTGTACGCGCTGTAAGGCAGCAACTCTACCGCTGCGCCACCGTGCCGCTGGTCATGGTGTTGTAAAATCAACATTCTTAGTACACAGTAGATTTTACATGCCCTTGGTGTTGTGGTGAAGAAGTACGGCCGCGGGGCCTTCCATCGTCCGGCACGGCCGTGGGATGTTTCAGCGCCCGGTGTGGCTCGGCCGCGGGGACTTGGGCGTGGGGAAGAGAGCGGATGTTTTGTTGCCTCCATCACAGTGAGGGGGTGTTTGGAGTCACTGTGATGGGTGTTTGTGTTGGGGTCATGTGTCTTGTGTTTCTTTTTTTGTGTGACTGCTGGTAACGTAATTACGTTCGGTACCTCGGTACCGAATGACAAATAAAGGCTCTGTATTCTCTGTATCTGTATTTTGGCACACTGGCCTTCATCAGTTAGGCCATTGAGCATTGGAGTTAGGATGTAACGTGTGGGAAGGAACTGCAGATGCTGCTTTAAACCGAAGATTGGCGCAAAACGCTGGAGTAACTCAGCGGGACAGGCAGCATCTCTGGAGAGAAGGAATGGGTGACGTCTCGGGTCCAGACAGGGCATGGTACAGATGCAAGGGTCTCAACCCGAAATGTCACCTATTCCTTTTCCCAGAGAGGCTGTCTGACCCACTGAGTTACTCCAGCTTTGTGTGTCCAACTCCAGGTAACAGATGATCTCAGGCAGCCAGGTTTCCTGACAGGCCACTTTCCCGATGCATCGATACACCTGACGATAATGAACCTACACCTACATGTGTGAGAGCACAGAATGCAGAGCAACTCAGATCCAACAACATCACATCATATCATATCATATATATACAGCGCGGAAACAGGCCTTTTCGGCCCACCAAGTCCGTGCCGCCCAGCGATCCCCGCACATTAACACTATCCTACACCCACTAGGGACAATTTTTACATCTACCCAGTCAATTAACCTACATACCTGTACGTCTTTGGAGTGTGGGAGGAAACCGAAGATCTCGGAGAAAACCCACGCAGGTCACGGGGAGAACGTACAAACTCCTTACAGTGCAGCACCCGTAGTCAGGATCAAACCATTCGCTGTAAAGCAGCAACTCTACCGCTGCGCTACCGTGCCGCCCTGCAAACATGATCGTAAGGTCATAAGTGACAGGAACAGAATTAGCCCATTCGGCCCATCAAGTCTACTCCGCCATTCAATCATGGTTGATCTATCTTACAGACAGCGCCCGTGTACAGACAGCGCCCGTAGTCGGGGTCGAACCCGGGTCTCCGGCGCTGTGGGGCAGCAACTCTACCGCTGCGCCACCGTGTTGTCTAAATTACTTAAATTATTGCATCGTATGGGAGGCGCATTCCCAATCTCGTTGTACCCCTGGGTACAATGACAATAAAGATATATTGTATTGTATTGTATTGTATTGTGACCGCCCTAAAAATGTCACTTTAAGCACAGCCAACACAGGGCAACTAAAACTGGAAACTTGTCTCCTCACAGCTCACCCAAGCGCAAGGATATTGACGGTGTTTTTTTTCCCCTTCAATTAATACGCAATCTTTCTTTCCGGTCTTTTAAATCTATTAGCTGCCAGGCTTAATGAAAGCTACAAGCTTGACACCCTTGTAAAAAATGGCAATAATTCGTAATAAAGCTACAGTGATTATTGTGACATAGATCAACCCGATCGATAAACGGCAGCCGGCAAATTTGTGGGTGGACAGGGATTCCTTTTGTGAATCGTCTTTTCCTTGGTGATCCCTCACCAGCATTCAATACGCAGTGCGATTAGTTGTAGGCTCCACAAGATGCAAGCCCCCTTTCCTTGAGTTCCACGGCAGGACTGTGGATCAATCTGGAACCGGTGAGCTGAATTTAGGGTTGCCAACTGTGCCGTATTAGCCGGGACATCCCAGATATTGGGCCAAATTTGTTTGTCCCACACGGGACCGCCCCTGATCCGTATTTGGCCCTGGGGGGCGCTGTAGGTCGGGACGCTGTGGGCCCAGACACTGTAGGCCCGTGGGCCGCTGTCAGCCCAGACAGTGTAGGCTAACGGAATGTGTTCGGGGAACAGGGCCGCCATTGGTGGAGCGGGAACACGTGGCCGCTGGCTGGGCGAGGTCACGTGGGGCGGTGACGTCACCTTTTGTCCCTTATTTGGCAGTGAGAAAGTTGGCAACCCTAGAAGAATTCCACCCATCAATAGCAGCTAGCGTGATGTCAGACAGTTGTGAATCTGTGGAATTCTCTGCCTCAGAAGGCAGTGGAGGCCAATTCTCTGAATGCATTCAAGAGAGAGTCAGATAGAGCTCTTAAGGAAAGCGGAGTCAGGGGGTATGGGGAGAAGGCAGGAACGGGGTACTGATTGAGAATGATCAGCCATGATCACATTGAATGGTGGTGCTGGCTCGAAGGGTCGAATGACCTCCTCCTGCACCTATTGTCTATTGTCTATTGTCTATTGTCTATGTTTTACTGCTGAATGCACACCTCAAGATTCAGGCACAGTTTCTTCTCAAGCTAGACACAAAATGTTGGAGAAACTCAAAATTTTCGGATGGGCTGCATCACTGGAGAGAAGGAATGGGTGACGTTTCGAGTCAAGACCCTTTCTTCAGACCGGAGAAGGGGTCTGAAGAAGGGTCTCGACACAACATGACACCCATACCTTCTCTCCAGAGATGCTGCTTGTCCCGCTAAGTTACTCCAGTATTTTGTGCCTATCTTTGGTTTAAACCAGCATCTGCACACAGTTTCTTGCCAGCTTACTAGACCAGCCTCTGAACCAGCAAGAGAGCAGTCCTGAACTACTATCCATAAGAAAATAACTGCAGATGCTGGTACAAATCGAAGGTATTTATTCACAAAATGCTGGAGTAACTCAGCAGGTCAGGCAGCATCTCGGGAGAGAAGGAATGGGCGACGTTTCGGGTCGAGACCCTTCTTCTGACTTCAACTACTATCTACCTCATTGGAGACCACCAGACTTCACCTTGCACGAAACATCTATCCTGTATCTCCACAATGTGGACGGGTTGATTGTAATCATGCATAGACTTTTCGCTGACTGAATAGCAAGCAATAAAAAAGCTTTTCACTGTACCTCGGTACACGTGACAATGAACTAAACTAATCTAAAATTAAACTGGCTGTTATCAGGCAAACTGTACAGCGCTATCATGAACTAGAGAGCGGTCCTGACCTCCCATCTGCCTTATTGGAGCTCCTCGGACTATCTTTAATCGGACTTCGTCTTGCACTATGCCATACCTCTGAGGCTTTACGTCCTAGTAGGGAAATAGATAGGGTGGATGTAGGAAGGAACTGCAGATGTGTACACCGAAGATAGACACAAAGTGCTGGAGTAACTCAGCGGGACAGGCAGCATCACTGGAGAGGAGGAATGGGTGACGTTTCGGGTCGAGACCCTTCTTCAGACCCGAAGAAGTTTTGGTCTCCAAATTTGAGGAAGGATATTCTTGCTGTTGAGGGCGTGCAGCGTAGGTTTACTAGGTTAATTCCCGGAATGGCGGGACTGTCATATGTTGAAAGACTGGAGCGACTAGGCTTGTATACACTGGATTTTGCAGGTCGGGAACTTTCTTCAGACTTCAGTCTGAAGAAGGGTCTCGACCCGAAACGTCGCCCATTCCTTCTCTCCAGAGATGCTGCCTGTCCCGCTGAGTTACTCCAGCATTTTGTGTCCATCTCATGGTCAGACTGCGCCCTGATTGACTGTGGTCAGGTGTGTCTCAGATGTCTTTAGTTGGTATAGGGTTTCGTTCCATACCTGAGCTGCCAGCAAGTAGTGGATCCCAAGAGGAACGAACAGGCTAAGAGAAAGTCGTTATGCCCAACCATTGACGATAGACACAAAATGTTTTATACAAATATTGTGGGTTACTTTCTCTTATGAATAGGCAAACATAAAATAGATTTAAAATTGCACAGCATGGTATTGGTCAAGAGGGACTCGAGGAATGACACTGCAGGGAATAGAATGAGTTTTAGATCTCATCACGTCTTAATTGCAAACATTACACTCCTACAGTCTAATGGAAATTCAGTGCAGGCTGTACATCATAGAAACATAGAAAAATAGGTGCAGGAGTAGGCCATTTGGCCCTTCGAGCCAGCACCACCATTCAGTGTGATCATGGCTGATCATCCAAAATCAGTACCCCGTTCCTGCCCTCTCCCCATACCCCCTGATTCCTTTAGCCCGAAGAGCTAAATCTAACTCACTCTTGAAACTATCCAGCGAATTGGCCTCCACTGCCTTCAGTGGAAGAGAATTCCACAGATTCACAACTCTCTGGGTGAAAAAGCTTTTCCTCATCTCAGGCCTAAATGGCCTACCCCTTATTCTTAAACTGTGTGACCTCGAGTTCTGGACTTCCCCAACATCGGGAACATTTTTCCTTCAACTGGCCTGTCCAATCCTTTAAGAATTTAAAATGTTTCTATAAGATCCCCTCTCATCCTTCTAAATTCCAGTGAGTACAAGCCCAGTCGACCCATTCTTTCATCATATGACAGTCCAGTGTGGGTGGAACCTTAGGAGCAAGGGCATGCTTGATATTTTTGAGGCGGAGGTAGATATATTCGTGATTAGTACGGGTGTCAGGGGTTGTGGTGAGGAGGCAGGAGGATGGAGTTGGGAGGGAGAGATAGATCAGCCATGATTGAATGGTGGAATAGGTTAGATGGGCCGAATGGCCCGGATTCTGCTCCTATCTCTTATCACCTTCATTCCATCAGCTTTTGGAGGCATGAGAAGACTTGGAATAGCAGACAGGTCAGTGGTCAACCTACCAATCCTACACATTATTGTAACATCCGTAGAGTTATTCTCGTCTCAAGTGGGTGGGACCCATCATGGGTTTTTTTAATCAAAAAATGTATTCAATAATTTAAAAACAATACTTACAATGCAATAAAACAAAATGGACCCACCACCAGAATACAATACAAACAAATATACCAAATGATACCAAATCAGCGGTCCCGGAAATCCCCCAGGGTGCCCGTGGACAGCACGTGGCCCCTCTCCAACACCACCCCACGTAGTGTGTGTAGGATAGTGTTAGTGTGCGGGGATCGCTGGTCGGCGTGGACCCGGTGGGCCGAAGGGGCCCTTATCCGCGCTGGAGCGCCGGAGACTCAGGTTCGATCCTGACTACGGGTGCTGCACTGTAAGGAGTTTGTACGTTCTCCCCGTGACCTGCGTGGGTTTTCTCCGAGATCTTCGGTTTCCTCCCACACTCCAAAGACGTACAGGTATGTAGGTTAATTGGCTGGGTAAATGTAAAATGTAAAAATTGTCCCCAGTGGGTGTAGGATAGTGTTAATGTACGGGGATCGCTGGGCGGCACGGACTTGGTGGGCCGAAAAGGCCTGTTTCCGGCTGTATATATATGATATGATGATATGATGTATCTCTAAACTAAACTAAACCTCATGGCATTAACATGGCTGAACAGGATCGGCAAGAGTTTCACAGGTGGGGATTCATCGGTGTCTAACGAATGAAACCTGAGGAGTCTGGCAGGCATATTCCAGCACCAGTCAGTCCAATCTATAATTTAAAAAAAGAAGCAAGATCCATAATCATATCATATCATATCATATATATACAGCCGGAAACAGGCCTTTTCGGCCCTCCAAGTCCGTGCCGCCCAGTGATCCCCGCACATTAACACTATCCTACACCCACTAGGGACAATTTTTTACATTTACCCAGCCAATTAACCTACATACCTGTACGTCTTTGGAGTGTGGGAGGAAACCGAAGATCTCGGAGAAAACCCACGCAGGTCACGGGGAGAACGTACAAACTCCTTACAGTGCAGCACCCGTAGTCAGGATCGAACCTGAGTCTCCGGCGCTGCATTCGCTGTAAAGCAGCAACTCTACCGCTGCGCTACCGAATAGAAAATTAAAATTAAAACATCAGGGACTAGCAAATATCAGCAGCTAACAACTTCAAATACTTTGCGGTCAATCCTCGACAATCAATCGTTATGTGGCACGCTTGTTTCAAAATGAATCTTTTAACCCTTTCATGCACAGTTAGCCAGCTTCAATCATTCAATTTGTCTTTGTCATTGATCTTTGTCCCACCCCCCCTCCCCTGACATCAGTCTGAAGAAGGGTCTCGACCCGAAACGTCACCCATTCCCTCTCCCCAGAGACGCTGCCTGTCCCGCTGAGTTACTCCAGCATTTTGTGCCTGTCTTCTGTTTAAACCAGCATCTGCAGCACCTCCCTGCACACAACGGTTCAGTAGTTCCTTATTATCACACGTACCAAGGCGGCATGAATTTCTTTGTTTCACATGCGGATCAATAAGACTGTTGGCACATGTAAGTGCAATCCCTGATGAAGTACAGAGTGAAAGGAAACATCCCACTGAGTAGGGGTTGCCAACTGTCTCACTCCCAAATAAGGGACAAGGTGATGTCACCGCCCCGCGCCCACGTGACCTCACCCAGCCTGCGTCCACATGCTCCCGCTCCACCAATGGCGGCTGCCCGGGCCAGGAGGCAGGTTGCTACCAACCTCCGTTAGGCGGCGCCCGGGCCTCCGGACCTACACTGTCTGGGCCTACACTGTCCAGTCCTACACTGTCCAGACCTACACTTTCCAGGCCTACACTGTCGGGGCTTACACTGTCCGGGCCTACACTGTCCGGGCCTACACTGTCCAGGCCTACACTGTCCGGGCCTACACTGTCCGGGCCTACACTGTCCAGGCCTACATTGTCCGGACCTACACTGTCCAGGCCTACACTGTCCAGGCCTACACTGTCCAGGCCTATACTGTCCGGACCTACACTGTCCAGGCCTACACTGTCAGGGCTTACATTGTCCGGGCCTACAGTGTCCGGGCCTACAGCGTCCGGGCCTACAGCGACCCCCAGGCCTAATACGGGTCAAACAAATTTAGCCCAAAATACGGGATGTCCCGGCTAATACAAGATAGTTGGCAACCCTACCACTGAGTCTGTAGTCAAGAGTCGCCATAAAGGCCCATGGCAGACACCGCCCCCATTCCAGATCTCCAACAATCCATCATCGCTGTACCTGAGCTACAGGGAGAAGTTGAGCAGGCTGGGGCTCTAATCCTTGGAGCGCAGGTGGATGAGGGGTGATCTTATTGAGGTGCACAAAACCATGAGAGGAATAGATCAGGTAGATGCACAGAGTCTCTTGCCCTGAGATGGGGAATCGAGGACCAGTGGACATAGGTCTAAGGTGAAGGGGAGAAGATTTTTAATAGGAGTAAATAGAGGGGTAACTTTTTCACAGAAAAGGGTGGTGGGTGTATGGAACGAGCTGCCAGAGGAGGTAGTTGAGGCTGGGACTATCCCAATGTTTAAGAAACAGTTAGACAGGTACATGGATAGGACAGGTTTGGAGGGATATGGGCCAAACGCAGGTAGGTGGGACTAGTGTAGCTGGGACATGTTGGCCGGTGTGGGCAAGTTGGGCCGAGGGGCCTGTTTCCACGCTGTATCACTCTATGACTCTATGACTCCTCTCACCCGGCCAGCTTCACTCTCAGTGCCTGTCATCCTCATCCAAACTTTGAGATTAAGTTAGTCGACCGTGCACTTTGGGAAGTTGTTAAGTCTCAGGGGTATTTGTGAAGCATTAAATCACTTCAGCGAATCTCAACTCATTCCTTTTTTTCTGCTTCCCTGCCTGAGCTGTTTTATCTTTAACGTTCTGCTGTTTATTTTCATCTTTTCGTTGTTCACTTGTTGCAGATTGTGCGATGGTGTTTCCTCGCCATAGAGGGTGTACGGAGAAGGTTCCTGGGATGGCAGGACTTTCATATGAAGAAAGACTGGATAGACTCGGCTTGTACTCGCTGGAATTTAGAAGACTGAGGGGGGATCTTATAGAAACTTACAAAATTCTTAAGGGGTTGGACAGGCTAGATGCAGGAAGATTGTTCCCGATGTTGGGGAAGTCCAGAACAAGGGGTCACAGTTTAAGGATAAGGGGGAAGTCTTTTAGGACCCAAGATGAGAACGTTTTTTTTCACACAGAGAGTGGTGAGTCTGTGGAATTCTCTGCCACAGAAGGTAGTTGAGGCCAGTTCATTGGCTATATTTAAGAGGGAGTTAGATGAGGCCCTTGTGGCTAAAGGGATCAGGGGGTATGGAGAGAAGGCAGGTACGGGATACTGAGCTGGATGATCAGCCATGATCATATTGAATGGCGGTGCAGGCTCGAAGGGCCGAATGGCCTACTCCTGCACCTATTTTCTATGTTTCTATGTGTCTCCCACATTCCAAAGACACGCAGGTTTGTTGGCCTGTTGCCTGGGTAAAATGATAATTTGACTCTAGTGCGCGTGGGGTAGTGTGGGGGTCGAACAGTGCCCTTGGCATGCCCCTTCCTTCTCCTCAGTGCCATGTTTTAAAGTTGAAGTATAAGTTTCTAAAGTTGAAGTGAAAGATGAGATCTGATCAGGTCTGTCGCCCAACAAAGAATGACCAGTCCTCAAGGAAACGCCCAACGTCCCGTGAGCACGGGTGTTAGCCACGGAGGTGCCAGTGACATAGTAGTAGGTCTGGCCGGACATTGCTGTTGGTATGGTCAAGTTGCTGCCCTCATTCAAGAGCATCGCGGCTGGCTGTGCAGCTGGACTTCTGTGGAAGGGGTTTTGCCCTTGGCAGTCGCAACTTAGACAATAGACAATAGGTGCAGGAGGAGGCCATCCGGCCCTTCAAGCCAGCACCGCCATTCAATGTGATCATGGCTGATCATTCTCAATCAGTACCCCGTTCCTGCCTTCTCCCCATACCCCCTGACTCCGCTATCCTTAACAGCTCTATCCAGCTCTCTCTTGAATGCATTCAGGCCTCCACTGCCCTCTGAGGCAGAGAATTCCACAGATTCACAACTCTCTGACTGAAAAAGTTTTTCCTCATCTCCGTTCTAAATGGCCTACCCCTTATTCTTAAACTGTGTGGCCCCTGGTTCTGGACTCCCCAAACATTGGGAACATGTTTCCTGCCTCTAACGTGTCCAACCCCTTAATACTCTTATACGTTTCGATAAGATCTCCTCTCATCCTTCTAAATTCCAGTGTATACTTGACTTCTCCTGATAACAGTATAACAGTATAACAGAGCTTTATTTGTCGTTCGGTACCGAAGTACCGAACGAAACTACATAGCAGTCATAGAAAAAAAAAAAAAAAAGAACACAAGACACATGACCCCAACACAAACGTCCATCACAGTGACTCCAAACACCCCCTCACTGTGATGGAGGCAACAAAACTTCCCCTCTCTTCCCCACGCCCACGGACAGACAGCTCGTCCCCGACCGACCCGCACAGTCCCCGCACCGGGCGCTGAAACGTCTCGCGGCCGAACCGGGAGATGAAAGGCCCGCGACCAAGCCTTGCGCAGCTAAGTCCCGCAGCCGAGCCGCACCAGCGGTGAAAAGTCCCGCAGCCGAGCCGCACCGGGCGGTGTTAAGTCCCGCAGCCGAGCCGCACCAGCGGTGAAAAGTCCCGCAGCCGAGCCGCACCGGGCGGTGTTAAGTCCCGCAGCCGAGTTGCACCGGGCGGTGTTAAGCCCCGCAGCCGAGCTGCACCGGGCGATGTAAGTCCAGCGGCCAAGCCGCACCGGGATGTAAAGTCCAGCGGCCGAGCCGCACCGGGATGTAAAGTCCAGCGGCCAAGCCGCACCGGGATGTAAAGTCCAGCGGCCGAGCCGCACCGGGATGTAAAGTCCAGCGGCCAAGCCGCACCGGGATGTAAAGTCCAGCGGCCGAGCCGCACCGGGATGTAGAGTCCAGCGGCCGAGCCGCACCCCGCGCCGTGAGGAAGAGAAAAGTTCCCCACACCCACCCACCCACCCACACACCACCACCCCCTCCCACACATACACAACCAAAAAAATATATATAAAAATCATCCCAACACCGACACTCAACGAAAAAAAGACGGACAGACTGCTAGTCAGCCGCTGCCGTTAGGCGCCGCCACGTCAGGGTACCGGTTGATGCAGGTAGTCGCCAATGAAATTAATCCGTCACCAGCACCGGCAACTACCTACGACAGCGCCCACGTCAGGGTACGACAAGCTACGATCATTGGCGTCAAGCCAACTGTCGCCTAAGATTTTCGAGCAGAGAGAAATTTCAGCGGCGACCCGAAAAAAACTACGACTCGTTGGAGACTACTCACGACCATTCGCGCGACACACCGACCAGCGACACCCGCGTATTGACACTATCCTATAGGATATACCCACTAGGGACAATTTTTGTTTACATTTACCAAGCCAATTAACCTACAAACCTGCACGTCTTTGGAGTGCGGGAGGAAACTGAAGATTTCGGAAAAAAGCCACACAGGTTACGGGGAGAACGTACAAACTCCGTACAGACGGCGCCCGTAGTCGGGATCGAACCCGGGTCTCCGGCGCTGCATTCGCTGTAAGGCAGCAACTCTACCGCTGCGCCACCGTGACCGCCCTAGTGAGATATGAATTATCATAGAGAATGCGTTTGCAAGGTACAAACAGTTCATTTGGTAATACGCTCCCTTCTGGCTGAGAAGGGAATGGGTGAACCTCTTTACATCTGGCCCAGGGTTCAAATGCATCGTCGATGTTTAAACACAAAGCGCTGGAGTGCCACAGTGGATAGCGTCTTTGGAGTGTGGGAGGAAACCGGGACACCCGGAGAAAACCCACGCAGGTCACGGGGGGAACGGACAAACTCCGTACAGACGGCACCCGTAGTCAGGATGGAAGCCGGGTCTCTGGTGCCGTGAGGCAGCAGCTCTACCCACTGCATTATCCTTGCTGGTATCGTTCCGTGTCCATATCTAGCCTCCAAGTCACAAGTTCGCCTTTCCCCATCGTGCCTGAGGATGCAGCATGTCCAAACCCACAACCACAAACCCAACATTCTTGTTCATTATCACCTTCATTATACACTAAGTGCCAGAGTCTAGTCAAAGCCTCTCCCACGCTGTGCTACTTAAGTGATTATATTTTTTTAAATTCTTCAAATTAATAAAGCACATTCTATTCGGATCACTCTTTTGCATCTTGCAGAGATTCGATTAAAAAATTGTGGAACATTTCCTTTAGAAGTTAAAGAAACAGTATCATCAACATTAATCATCTTTGATCTGAGAAGACAATTCACCTTGAAATTGGGAATGCAGTTATGTAAATGCCTCAAAATTGTCTGATGGCATTTTTTAACCTCAATTTTAATTAAAAAAGAAAACAAACCTTTAAAAAAAAATGTTCATGCTGCTCCACGCATTTATTATAGTTATCAGTAGGGGGTTGCTTAAAACTCCACATGAATTGATTCTGTAGTTACGTCATTTTAAGAATGCTTAGAATAGGAGAGACACCAAATGAACAGGGTTTGGGCTCATGTGTGGCAAATATTTTACTGATCTGTACGTGAAAAAAAAAACATGTGTGAAGGAACTGCAGATGCTGGTTTAAGCCGAAGATAAGGACAAAATGACGTTTCAGCGCCCGGTGCGGGGACTGTGCGGGTCGGTCGGGGACGAGCTGTCTGTCCGTGGGCGTGGGGAAGAGAGGGGAAGTTTTGTTGCCTCCATCACAGTGAGGGGGTGTTTGGAGTCACTGTGATGGACGTTTGTGTTGGCGTTATGTGTCTTGTGTTCTTTTTTTTTCTATGACTGCTATGTAGTTTCGTTCGGTACTTCGGTACCGAACGACAAATAAAGCTCTGTTATACTGTTATACTGGAGTAACTCAGCGGGTCAGGCAGCATCTCTGCAGAGAAGGAATGGCCGACGTTTCGGGTGGAGTTTCAATGCCACAGAGGGCTGTGGAGGCCAAGTCAGTGGATATGTTTCAGGCAGAGATAGGTGGATCCTTGACGAGAACGGGTGTCAGGGGTTATGGGGAGAAGGCAGGAGAATGGGGTTAGGAGGGAGAGATAGATCAGCCATGATCGAATGGCAGAGTAGACTCGATGGGCCGAATGGCCTAATTCTACTCCTATAACTTATGAATTTACTTATGAACTTATGAGACCCTTCTTCAGACAAAGTGGTTCTGGAGAAGGGTCTTGACCCTAAACGTCACCCAACCCTTCCCTCCAGAGATGCTGCCTGTTTGGTTGAGTTACTCCAGAATTTTGTGTCTATCTTCGGTTTAAACAGCACCTGCAGTTCCTTCCTACACATAGAACAGAGAGGCACTGCAGATGCAGGTTTGAAGAAAAAAAAGACACAAAGTGCTGGAGTAACTCAGCAGGTCAGGCAGCATCTATGGCGAACAGAGTGACAGGCTTCTGAATTGTCCTTCTGTAAGCTAGTAGGATCTTGAAGTGTAAAAATCAGCCACATTTTATCTGTCATTACAGGGCGGCACGGTGGCGCAGCGGTAGAGTTGCTGCCTTACAGCGAATGCAGCGCCGGAGACTCAGGTTTGATCCTGACTACGGGCGCCGTCTGTACGGAGTTTGTACGTTCTCCCCGTGACCTGCGTGGGTTTTCTCCGAGATCTTCGGTTTCCTCCCACACTCCAAAGACGTACAGGTTTGTAGGTTAATTGACTGGGTAAATGTAAAAATTGTCCCTAGTGGGTGTAGGGCAGTGTTAATGTGCGGGGATCGCTGGGCGACGCGGACTCGGTGGGCCGAAGGGCCTGTTACCGCGCTGTATCTCCAAATCTAAATCTAAAGCACAATGGTGCAGCAGTAGAGTTGCTGCCTTACAGCGCCGGAGACCCGGGTTCAATCCTGACTACGGGTGCTGTCTGTATGGAGTTTGCTCGTTCTCCCCGTGACCTGCGTGGGTTTTCTCACACTCCAAAGATGGTTTAATTCGTGGGTTAATTGGCTTCTGTAAATTAGCACCCGTGTGTGTAGGATAGTGTACGGGGTGACTGAAGGTTGGCACGGTCTCGGTGGGACGAAGTGCCTGTTTCCACGTTGTATCTCTAAACCAACCTAAACTAAACTACAGATTTGTGTCTAAAGAAAATATGTTCAACGGTCTGTAAAGTGCTCCACATAATGGAAGGTTTTCTGTGTATAAGGTAGAAATTACGACTAATTGATATCCAGTCCATTCACCTCCACAGATGCTGCCTGACTTGACGAGTCCTTCCAGCATTTTGTGTTTTATAGACATTACGATTATCCAGGAATGTTCTGGCATTTCAAAAAATTGCTTTGTTAGGGATTAAGTTTACAAGTAAATTTAGTTTAGTTCAGTTTAGAGGTACAGCGCGGAAACAGTCCCTTCGGCCCACCAGGTCTGCTCCGACCAGCGATCCTCGCACACTAACACTATCCTACACCCACTAGGGACAATTTTTACATTTACCAAGCCAATTAACCTACAAACCTGCACGTCTTTGGAGTGTGGGAGGAAACCGAAGATCCTGGAGAAAACCCACGCAGGTCACGGGGAGAGCGTATAAACTCCGCACAGACAGCACCCGTAGGTAAGATCGAACCCAGGTCTCCAGCGCTGCATTCCCTGTAAGGCAGCAACTCTACCGCTGCGCCACCGTGACCGCCATCAAGATGGACACAAAATGCTGGAGTAACTCAGCGGGTCAGGCAGCATCTCAGGAGAGAAGGAATGGGTGACGTTTCGGGTCGAGACCCTTCTTCAGACCGATGTCAGGGGAGAGGGAGATACATAGATGAGCAAGCGCAAGGTGTGAAAACAGGACAAAGGGCATGGAGATCAAGGGAAATGTAGAACACTGTTAGCCGGGAGAAGGGTAACTACAAAGCAAACAGAGATGAAATGTAGTTGGAGAGTGTAGTCAGAATGGTCGGAGAACTGGGAAGGGGGAGGGAGAGAAAGCAAAGATACTGGAGGAACAAGATAGACCACTCGACCCTAAAAACCGTAGTACGCCACGACGCCATTTTAGTGGGCAGAAACTTGCAGAAAAATTTTAAAAGAAAAATAACAAAAATCTGTGAATTGATAGATGAGATATATTCTTCATTTTTATGGTATCATCACACATACTGTTCCCCCAAAACACTGATTACACTGCGAGAGGCAGAGCGAACGGCGGGTTTTGCTTACTAAAATGGATCCTTTGCGTACCACACCTCAATATAGGCGATTTCAACGGAGTGGTCCATTTTGTTCCTCGAGTATCTTTGAGAGAAGGCAAGGTTAGAGAAGTTAGAGAAGTCAATGTTCCTGCCGCTGGGGTGTAAGCTGCCATCAAGCGTATTTTTAGAAATGATCGCAGAGTGAGTTTAATTCATGAGCCTTTTATTTTGTTGGCACTATAAATGTATTAAAAATATCACGCATTGTATCAATGCCAGACGTTGTAGCAGTAACAAGTTCCTTCTTGATCTGCTGAATAAGAACTGTGACAATATCACAGCACTGGTGTAACAGCTTGCTGTTGAATCCCACTTGCTTGTGTTACTAGAATATATTAATCCTTTGTAGTGCCTCTGAATCAGGGAGTAAGTGTTCTTTTTCACCATGAGAGAGAAATAACTATATGCGGTAAATCTATGTACGGTGATCTCCTGGTTGCCAAACACTTTAATTCCCCTTCCCATTCCCACACTGACCCGCCTTTCTGTCCTCCATTGTCAGGGTGTCAACTGTCCCGTATTAGCCGGGACATCCCGTATTTTAGGCTGAATTGGTTTGTCCCGTATTAGTAGGGTTGCCAACTTCCCCGCTCCCAAATAAGGGACAACGGGTGGCGTCAACGCCCCACGCCCCACGCCCCACGTGACCTCACCCAGCCAGCGGCCACGTGCTCCCGCTCCACCAATGGCGGCCGCCATTGGTGGAGCGGGAGCACGTGGCCGCTGGCTGGGTGAGGTCACGTGGGGCGCGGGGCGGTGACGTCACCTTGTCCCGTATTTGGGGGTGAGGAACTTGGCAACCCTACGCCCAACACAAATTGGAGGAACAGCATCTCATATTTCGCTTGGGCAGCTTACACCCCAGCGGTATGAACATTGACCTCTCTAACTTCAAATAACCCTTGCTTTCCCTCTCTCTCCATCCCTCCCCCCCCCCAGTCATCGTACTAGTTTCACTGTCGTACCGGTGAGTGTCATTGTCGGCATCATCCGTTTTCTCCTAGCCCACAGCCAACGAACTGTTTCCTTGATCATTGTCACTTTTACACAGAAACATAGAAAATAGGCGCAGGAGTAGGCCATTTGGCCCTTCGAGCCAGCACCGCCATTCAATACGATCATGGCTGATCATCCACAATCAGTACCCCGTTCCTGCTTTCTCCCCATATCCCTTGATTCCATTATCCCTAAGAGCTAAATCTAACTCTCTCTTGAAAACATCCAGTGAGTTGGCCTCCACTGCCTTCTGTGGCAGAGAATTCCACAGATTCACAACTCTCTGGGTGAAAATACCGTGTCGATCCAGGATATAGATACAAAATGCTGGATAACTCAGTGGGTCAGACAGCATCTCTGGAGAATAGGTATAGGTGACTTCCTTCAAGCACGAAACGTCACCCATCTCCAGGGATGCTGCCCGTCCCGCTGAGTTACTCCTGCTTTTTTGTGTCCATCTTCGGTTTAAACCAGCACCTGCAGTTCCTTCTACATGTTTCACCCATGACGGTTTTTCTCAGCCAGGTTTGCTCGGTGAACAGCACGCAGAAAGTGTGGGGACTTGGCCTGCGTGAAAGGACGATGCTAAATTTTAATCCTGACGGCATTAAGGACATTTTCACGAAGTGCAAACTGAAAAAAAACGGGGACGTGACTTTGTCGAAATTCATGGCGCTCTTAAAAATCCAGTGGCAAAAAAATCTTTACTCAGGCTCGTAAGCTTCAATAGTGCGTTAGTAAATTATTATTGAACTGTTATTGATTTCTGACTTTACTGAACTTAGACAGCTATGACTTTCTGGTGTAGGCGAGAATAAATGTACAACGGATTTGAACTGAAATGGAAAAATTTCTAATGAAATATATGGACACATCACGAGTTTATCACTGTGGTGGAGATGACACATCCGTACAAGGCTAGGCTGACAATTAAGGAGACTGTAGGCTGTTATGTCACCTAATGCTGCAATATCTCAAGTCTATTGATAATAATGCAGCCATACATTACAATAAGTCTTCACAATGTTTTCACTACTCCTGCAGGATCGTGGTTTATTATCGTTTCACTATTATTTGTGGGAGCTTATTAGGATGACAGATACCCGTGCTGGGAAATGTTTTATGTTTAAACTCACCCCCAGCGCCTGCGTCAGTCTTCGGAGAGCGCACGGTCGCAGATGCCAACGGACAACAGTGTCTCCAAAGAGGAGTCTCAAACTACGTTTACTGAATGAACGAATAAGTTTTGTTGGCCAAGTATTTGCGTAGGCCTGGATGTGGAGAGGATGCTTCCACTAGTGGGAGAGTCTAGGACCAGAGGTCACAGCCTCGGAATAAAAGGACGTTGAAGGACCGCTCTGCCACCTTCGTTTTGGACATGGGGGGTCAATAGACAATAGACAATAGACAATAGACAATAGGTGCAGGAGTAGGCCATTCAGCCCTTCGAGCCAGCACCGCCATTCAATGCGATCATGGCTGATCACTCTCAATCAGTACCCCGTTCCTGCCTTCTCCCCATACCCCCTCACTCTGCTATCCTTAAGAGCTCTATCCAGCTCTCTCTTGAAAGCATCCAACGAACTGGCCTCCACTGCCTTCTGAGGCAGAGAATTCCACACCTTCACCACTCTCTGACTGAAAAAGTTCTTCCTCATCTCCGTTCTAAATGGCCTACCCCTTATTCTTAAATGGTGGCCGCTTGTTCTGGACTCCCCCAACATTGGGAACATGTTTCCTGCCTCTAATGTGTCCAATCCCCTAATTATCTTATATATTTCAATAAGATCCCCCCTCATCCTTCTAAATTCCAGTGTATACTAGCCCAAGCCATCGGGGTTGTCCTGAGACGGTCTCTATTTCGCGGCTGAAGCCGGCGCACGTGGACGTTAGCCAGCCGGTCCTCCTGGCGCGGCCTCGCCCTCGGGGTCGTCCTGCGTCCCGGCCCTTACCCCCGGAGTTCCAGCGGGTGTCTTCCCCTGGCGGGGTGGTTCCAGTTCCTGCAACCGCCGTGGTGCGCACGGGGGCTGGTCGTCCCGTACGTCCCCCTGTCCGTTTCGTGCCTCCGGTTCATGGGGGGGGGGTGTCCTGTGGCGGAGCCCGGGTGCTAGGCCACTTCCTTGGTCATTCCCCTCGGCACTGAGTGGACAGGGGGGGTTAGGTCACTCCCTGGGTCATTCCCCTGGGGACAGAGTGGTCTGGTACTACGGGGTTTGCTGGAAGGGGTTATTGTCTTGACTCGTGGGGATGACTGAGTGAGTGTATGTTCAGATACTGCATTAAAGTTATTGTTACGTCTTACCTGGCGTCTGGCCTGATTCCTGTCGCGTCCAGAACCACTACAACGTACCTTTAGGACGTACCTTTAGGAAGGAGATGAGGAGGAATTTCTTCAGTCAGAGAATGAATGAATGAATGAATGAATGAATGAATGAATGAATGAATGAATGAATGAATAAGTTTATTGGCCAAGTATGTGCAGATACAAGGAATGTGCCTTGGTGCTCCACTCACAAATGACAACACAAACATACAGTTAACAATTAAGAACAAAACATAACCACATCAAAACAATAAGGACACAACATTACGGTCTAAACGTGTGGGTTAAAATAAACCAGAGCAAAAAAGAGACTCCAGACTTTGGTTATTGAGTAGAACGACTACTCGTGGGGGAAAAAACTGTTTTTATGTCTGGCTGTGGCTGCTTTGACAGTCCGGAGTCGGAGTTTGAGATAGACACAAAATGCTGGAGTAACTCAGCGGGGACAGGCAGCATTTCTGGAGAGAAGGAATGGGTGACGTTTTGGGTCGAGAATTTTCTGTGTCTCGCTTTAAATTGGTCATCAGGTCATAAGGAACAGGAGCAGAATTCGGCCATTCGGCCCATCAAGTCTACTCCGCCATTCAATCGTGGCTGATCTATCTCTCCCTCCTAACCCCATTCTCCTGCCTTCTCCTCATAACCCCTGACACCCGTGCTAATCAAGAATCTATCTATCTCTGCCTTAAAAATATCCACTGACTTGGCCTCCACAGCCTTCTGTGGCAAAGATTTCCACAGATTCATCAGTCAAATTTCTCTGACTAAAGACATTTCTCCTCATCTCCTTCCTAAAAGAACGTCATTTAATTCTGAGGCTTTGACCTCTAGTCCTAGACTCTCCCACTGGTGGAAACATCCTCTCCACATTGGGAGGTATATTCCGGGGTTTTTTTCGCGAGTCGTAGCTCGATAATCAGCTTAGTTTTGTCTTTTTGCAAGGTTCGTTGAGATGGGGGAACCTTCACTTTTCCCCTTTGCTTCCAAAATGGCAGGAAAGTATTGGTGAGAGGGTGGACACCATTGGTCACAGGTCACTCGGCCTTCCAGAGAGGGCTTAGATCGTTTTACCTCTGCCTTTACAACGAACCACTGGTAGCCGAGTATTCGCATACGGATGTCAAAGGGGACCAAACACAATGGTTAAAGGAAGCTAACTCCTTTCAGATGGACAATGTTGACATTACCCTAACAGATCTAATATTATTAACACAGAGGATTGCCTAATTTCTGAATGAACAGTTTTCCACATCGTCTGCACTGTTGATTGACAAAAGTAGATTTTGTACAGTGCATTTTGTACAGGGCGGCACGGTGGCGCAGCGGTAGAGTTGCTGCCTTACAGCGAATGCAGCGCCGGAGACTCAGGTTCGATCCTGACTACGGGCGCCGTCTGTACGGAGTTTGTACGTTCTCCCCGTGACCTGCGTGGGTTTCCTCCGAGATCTTCGGTTTCCTCCCACACTCCAAAGACGTACAGGTATGTAGGTTAATTGACTGGGTAAAATGTAAAAATTGTCCCTAGTGTGTGTAGGATAGTGTTAGTGTGCGGGGATCGCTGGGCGGCGCGGATTCGGTGGGCCGAAGGGCCTGTATCTCCAAATCTAAAAAAAAGTCAATGAATTTCATAGATAGACACAAAATGCTTGAGTAACTCAGCGGGACAGGCAGCATCTCTGGAGAGAAGGAATGGGTGACGTTTCAGGCCGAGACCCTTCTTCAGACTGAAGTTACTCCAGCATTTTTGTGTCTGTCTTCGCTGGACGACGTTCAGTCTATAAGAAGGGTCTCAACCTGAAACGGCACTTATCCACGTTTTCCAGGGATGCTGCCTGACCCGCTGAATTACTCCAGCATTTTGTGCCTTTCCTTGCAAATCCACTGCACTCATAACACCCCTACAACCTGCTGTCTGGTTAGATATTCCCAACATAAATGTTTACTTTTTGGAGCAAATAAATTTGTCCTATGTCTGCTGTGAAATTGTTTTCACTAATTTCCTTTTATATCCTGAAGAAGGGTCTCGACTATTAGCCGGGACATCCTGTATTAGCCGAGACATCCTGTATTTTGGGCTAAATTGGTTTGTCCCGTACGGGACCGCCCTTGTCCCGTATTAGTAGGGTTGCCAACTTCCCCAATCCTAAACACGGGACAAAAGGTGACGTCACCGCCCCGCGTGACCTCACCCAACCAGCGGCCACGTGCTCCCGCTCCACCAATGGCGGCCGCCATTGGTGGAGCGGGAGCACGTGGCCGCTGGCTGGGTGAGGTCACGTGGGGCGCGGGGCGGTGATGTCACCCTTTGTCCCGTATTTGGGAGTGAGGAAGTTGGCAACCCTCGTCTCAATAGACAATAGACAATAGGTGCAGGAGGAGGCCATTCGGCCCTTCGAGCCAGCACCGCCATTCAATGTGATCATGGCTGATCATTCTCAATCAGTACCCCGTTCCTGCCTTCTCCCCATACCCCCTGACTCCGCTATCCTTAAGAGCTCTATCCAGCTCTCTCGTGAATGCATTCAGAGAATTGGCCTCCACTGCCTTCTGAGGCAGAGAATTCCACAGATTCACAACTCTCTGACTGAAAATATTTCCTTATCTCCGTTCTAAATGGCCTACCCCTTATTCTTAAACTGTGGCCCCTGGTTCTGGACTCCCCCATCATTGGGAACATGTTTCCTGCCTCTAACGTGTCCAACCCCTTAATAATCTTATACGTTTCGATAAGATCTCCTCTCATCCTTCTAAATTCCGGTGTATACAAGCCTAGTCGCTCCAGTCTTTCAACATACGACAGTCCCGCCATTCCGGGAATTAACCTAGAAAACCTACGCTGCAGGCCCTCAACCCGAAACGTCCCCCATTCCCATTCTCCAGAGATGCTGCCTGTCTCGCTGAATTACTCCAGCATTTGGCTTCTATCTTCAGTTTAAACCAGCATCTGCAGTTCCTTCCTGCACATAATGAATTCCACAGTGTTGCTTGAGAATTATTGCCCATAAATCTCACTTAGTCTTTGGTGGCATGTGTGGACTCTTCTAAGCTGCACCTTTCATCAGAACTTTCCAATCTCACATTGTTCCTCTTTCTTAGCGGTAGGTTAGTTTTAGGTTTTTTTTAGAGATACAGCACGGAAACAGGCCCTTCGGCCCATCGAACACCGTGCCAACCAGCGATCCCCGCACACTAGCACCATCCTACACACACTCGGGACAATTTGCAATTGTACCGAGCCAATTAGCCTACAAACCTTGCCTGTCTTTGGAGCGTGGGAGGAAACCCACAGTCCCGGTGAAAACCCACGCAGGTCACGGGGAGAAGGTCCAAACTCCGTACACACAGTGCCTGTTGTCAGGATCGAACCCGGGTCTCCGGCGCCGTGAGGCAGCAACTCTACCGCTGCACCACCGTGCCTGCAGTCTGTAGATATTTCAATAGACAATAGGTGCAGGAGGAGGCCATTCGGCCCTTCGAGCCAGCACCGCCATTCAATGTGATCATGGCTGATCATTCTCAATCAGTACCCCGTTCCTGCCTTCTCCCCACACCCCCTGACTCCGCTATCCTTAAGAGCTCTATCCAGCTCTCTCTTGAATACATTCAGAGAATTGACCTCCACTGCCTTCTGAGGCAGAGAATTCCACAGATTCACAACTCTCTAACTGAAAAAGTTTTTCCTCATCTCAGTTCTAAATGGCCTACCCCTTATTCTTAAACTGTGGCCCCTTGTTCTGGACTCCCCCAACATTGGGAACATGTTTCCTGCCTCTAACTTGTCCAACCCCTTAATAATCTTATACGTTTCGATAAGATCTCCTCTCATCCTTCTAAATTCCAGTGTATACAAGGTGGGTGGTGTTCAATTGTTGTTGTTGTTCGTCCTTCGGGTTGGACGGTGACCATGACTTCACTTTCAGTTGGAGGATTGGTGACTGTGGGTCCGGAAGTGACTGGTGAGGCCAATCCGGGCCCGGAAGGCACGCCCACACGTAGGACACAAGTGGATGGGTGCTGCAGTGGGATTGGAGGTAGCCCGGGCCTTGCGTTTCCTCTGGGCCTCTGCAGTGCGTCTGTTCTCTGCTGCACGGCCTCCTGTGGTGAGCTTGCTACGCCAGGTTGGACGGTCCAGAGCAAGAGACTCCGAAGTGCTGAGGTTGATGTCCAAGTCTTTGAGGGACACTTTGAGGCAGTCCTTAAACCGTTTCTTCTGTCCTCCTACCGAGCGCTTGCCCTGACACAGTTCTCCATACAGAAGCTGTTTTGGCAGTCGACTCTCGGGCGTTCTGACGACATGGCCTGCCCATCTGGCTTGGGCTTTCCGTAGGAGGGTGTGGACGCTGGGGATTCCGGCACGTTCCAAGACCTCTGTGTCGGGGATTTTGTCCTGCCACCTGATGTGAAGGAGTCTACGTAGGCAGCTCAAGTGAAAGTGGTTGAGCTGTTTGGCATGTCTGCTGTCTTTTATGGTGTTCAATTGGTGAGCATATGACTTACAATAGTGACGGTGTACTGCATGGATTAACTGTACAGCACAGTGGCACAGTGGCAGTCTGAAGAAGGGTCTCGACCCGAAACGTCACCCATTCCTTCTCTCCAGAGATGCTGCCTGTCCCGCTGAGTAACTCCAGCTTTTTGTGCCTTTTCCAGAAGTAAGTTTGGAAAGCAGCCTGGAGGATTGCCCTACTCCGAAGCCTCAGTGTCGCCGTGCACGTACACACGCCCAGAGCTTTGTTTGAGAGGCCAAAGTGTCAATTCACTTTTCATCCAGGATAAATGCCCAGAGTCTCTTGCCCAGAGTTGGGGAATCGAGATCCAGAGGACATGGGTTGAAGGGGAGGGGGCAAAGATTTCATAGGAACCTGAGGGGCAACTTTTTCACGCAAAGGGTGGTGGGTGTATGGATCGAGCTGCCGGAGGAGGTAGTTGAGGCTGGGGACTATCACTATATTTAAAAAACCTTTGGACAGTTACATGGACAGGATAGGGTTGGTTCTATGTCTTTATGCCTCTGTGTCTCTATGACTTTATGTCTCTATGACTGAATCTATGACTCTGTGACTCTGTATATAACAGTATAACAGTATAACAGAGCTTTATTTGTCATTCGGTACCGAAGTACCAAACGAAACTACATAGCAGTCATAGAAAAAAAGAACACAAGACGCATGACCCCAACACAAACGTCCATCACAGTGACTCCAAACACCCCCTCACTGTGATGGAGGCAACAAAACTTCCACTCTCTTCCCCCCGCCCACGGACAGACAGCTCGTCCCCGACCGACCCGCACAGTCCCCGCAAGGGGATGGAAGTCCCCCCGGCCGAATCGCACCGGGCGCTGAAACGTCTGGCGGCCGAGCCGGGCGATGAAAGGCCCCGCGACCAAGCCTTGCGCAGCTAAGTCCCGTGGTCGAGCCGCACCAGCGATGTAAAGTCCCGCAGCCGAGCCGCACCAGGCGATGTTAAGTCCCGCGGCCGAGCTGCACCGGGCACTGTTAAGTCCAGCGGCCGAGCCGCACCAGCGATGTAAAGTCCAGCGGCCGATCCGCACCGGGCGATGTTAAGTCCAGCGGCCGAGCCGCACCGGGTGATGTTAGGCCCCGCAGCCGAGCCGCACCCCGCGCCGTGAGGAAGAGAAAAGTTTCCCCCACCCCCCCCGCCACCAAACCACCGACACCACCACCCCCCACACATACACAACCAAAAAAAATACAAAAACCATCCCAACACCGACACACAACAAAAAAAAAGGAAAAAAGACGAACAGACTGCTAGCGAGCCGCTGCCGTTAGGCGCCACCACTTCCGCTTTTTGTGGTTCTGTGTGTCTCTGTGTGTCTCTGTGTGTCTCTGTGTGTCTCCGCGTCTCCACGTCTCCGCGTCTCCACGACTCTGTGTCTCTGTGTCTCTGCGTCTCTGCGTCTCTGCGACTCTGTGTCCCTGTGTCTCTGTGAATCTGTGTCTCTGTGTGTCTCTTTGTGTCTCTGTGTCCCTGTGTCTCTGCGTCTCTGCGTCTCTGTGTCCCTGTGTCTCTGCGACTCTGCGTCTCTGCGTCTCTGTGTCCCTGTGTCCCTGTGTCTCTGTGTCTCTGTGTCTCCGTATCTCCGTGTCTCCGTGTCCCTGTGTCCCTGTGACTCTGTGTCTCTGTGTCTCTGCGACTCTGTGTCCCTGTGTCTCTGTGAATCTGTGTCTCTGTGTGTCTCTTTGTGTCTCTGTGTCTCTGCGACTCTGCGTCTCTGCGTCTCTGTGTCCCTGTGTCCCTGTGTCTCTGTGTCTCTGTGTCTCCGTATCTCCGTGTCTCCGTGTCCCTGTGTCCCTGTGTCTCTGCGTCTCTGCGACTCTGCGTCTCTGCGTCTCTGTGTCCCTGTGTCCCTGTGTCTCTGTGTCTCTGTGTCTCCGTATCTCCGTGTCTCCGTGTCCCTGTGTCCCTGTGACTCTGTGTCTCTGTGTCTCTGTGTCCCTGAGTCTCTGTGTCTCTGTGACTCTGTGTCTCTGTGTCTCTGTGTCCCTGTGTCCCTGAGTCTCTGTGTCTCTGTGACTCTGTGTCTCTGTGTCCCTGTGTCTCTGTGTCTCTGTGTCTCCGTATCTCTGTGTCTCTGTGACTCTGTGACTCTGTGTCTCTGTGACTGTGTCTCTGTGACTGTGTCTCTGTGACTGTGTCTCTGTGTCTCTGTGTCTCTGTGTCTCTGTGTCCCTGTGTCCCTGTGTCTCTGTGTCTCTGTGTCTCCGTATCTCTGTGTCTCTGTGTCTCTGTGACTGTGTCTCTGTGACTGTGTCTCTGTGACTGTGTCTCTGTGACTGTGTCTCTGTGTCTCTGTGTCTCTGTGTCTCTGTGTCCCTGTGTCCCTGTGACTCTGTGTCTCTGTGTCTCTGTGTCTCTGTGTCCCTGTGACTCTGTGACTCTGTGACTCTGTGTCTCTGTGACTGTGTCTCTGTGACTGTGTCTCTGTGACTGTGTCTCTGTGTCTCTGTGTCTCTGTGTCTCTGTGTCTCTGTGTCCCTGTGTCTCTGTGACTGTGTCTCTGTGACTGTGTCTCTGTGACTGTGTCTCTGTGACTGTGTGTCACTGTGTCTCTGTGACTGTGTCTCTGTGAGCACTAGTCCCACTTTGCCGCCAGGGAGAGTTGTGACCCTCCTGGGATTCTTTGATGACCCGAGGTACAATAGTCACTCTGGAGTAAACTAGTCGAAACCTCCGCACAGGGTAAAGAATAATCACTTTCTCTCACCAGCTGACCTAATGAGCCCAGCCGACAAATATCCCTGGGGGGGGAGAGCAAATCAGTGCGGTAACAGCCCCCAACCATTCCTTGTCACTAATTATATCTCGTGGCTGAGCACAGAAGTGTCTGATTATTATGCCGGCATGATTCTAACATCTGTCTTTGCCATTAAAAGAGGCAAATTCCAGCCATTAGCTTGTCCCACGATCAATTAGCAAAGTTGCCTTATCCCCAGTGCCTCTCCAGACAAAGCCCGCGATCAGGGACCTCTTTTTAATGTTTAAAGATATTTTAGCAAATTCTCACGGGCGAGGAGATGGAAGGGACAGCTGGTCGAGCTGCTGTCTCACAGCTTCAGAGAAACAGCTTCGGCAGATCTAAGTCACAGGAGCAGAAGTAAGCCAGTCGCCCATCGAGTCTACTCTACCACTTGATCGTGGCTGAACTGCTTCTCCATCTCAACCTCATTCCCACAAGGTCATTCGTGATAGTCAAGTCAAGTCAAGTCAAGTCAATTTTATTTGTATAGCACATTTAAAAACAACCCACGTTGACCAAAGTGCTGTACATCTGATTAGGTACTAAGGAAAAAAATGAAACATACAGTAGCACGCAAACAGTTCACAGCGCCTCCTCAATGAGCCTCAAACGCTAGGGAGTAGAAATAGGTTTTGAGCCTGGACTTAAAGGAGTCGATGGAGGGGGCAGCTCTGATGGGGAGAGGGATGCTGTTCAACAGCCTAGGAGCTGCAACCGCAAAAGCGCGGTCACCCCTGAGCTTAAGCCTAGACCGCGGGATAGTGAGTAGCCCCAATTCGGCCGACCTGAGGGACCTGGAGTTAGAGAGGGGGGTGGGGGAATGTCCATTTAGGGCTTTATACGTGAATAGGAGGAGCTTGAAGTTGATTCTGTACCGTACAGGGAGCCAGTGGAGAGAGGCCAGAATCGGGGTGATGTGGTCCTTTTAAGGGTACCCGTCAGGAGTCTCGCTGCGGCGTTTTGGACCAGTTGCAGGCGGGACAGGGAAGATTGGCTGATCCCAGTGTTTAGGGAGTTGCAGTAGTCTAGGCGGGAGGAAATGAAAGCGTGAATGATTTTTTCTGTGTCGTCGAATTGGAGGAAAGGTTTGATTTTAGCTATGGTTCGAAGTTGGAAGAAGCTGGCTTTTACCACAGCGTTGACTTGCTTATCAATAGGAGCAGAATTAGCCCACTTGGCCCATCAAGTCTACTCCTTGATTATTGCTATTCAGGGCGTGCAGCGTAGGTTTACTAGGTTAATTCCCGGAATGGCGGGACTATCATATGTCGAAAGACTGGAGCGGCTAGGCTTGTATACACTGGAATTTAGAAGGATGAGAGGGGATCTTATCGAAACGTATAAGATTATTAAGGGGTTGGACACATTAGAGGCAGGAAACATGTTCCCAATGTTGGGGGAGTCCAGAACAAGGGGCCACAGTTTAAGAATAAGGGGTCGGCCATTTAGAACGGAGATGAGGAAAAACCTTTTCAGTCAGAGAGTTGTGAATCTGTGGAATTCTCTGCCTCAGAAGGCAGTGGAGGCCAATTCTCTGAATGCATTCAAGAGAGAGCTAGATAGAGCTCTTAAGGATAGCGGAGTCAGGGGGTATGGGGAGAAGGCAGGAACGGGGTACTGATTGAGAGTGATCAGCCATGATCACATTGAATGGCGGTGCTGGCTCGAAGGGCCGAATGGCCTCCTCCTGCACCTATTTTCTATTGTCTATTAGGCTGCTGGCCTTGTAGGTATTTGAGGTGGGCGGTTGGTTATTTGGCTCTCAACTCTTTGCTCCTGAAAGAGGGGCAGCTCGGTGGCACAGCTGCGGAGCTGCTGCCTCACAGCGCCGGAGACCCGGGTTGGATCCCGACTACGGGCGCTGTCTGTACGGAGTTTGTACGTTCTCCCCATGACCTGCGTGGGTTTTTCTCCGAGACCTTCGGTTTCCTCCCACACTCCAAAGACGTGCAGGTTTGTAGTTTGACACAAAATGCTGGAGTAACTCAGCGGGTCAGGCAGTACCTCGGGAGAGAAGGAATGGGTGACGTTTCAGGCCGAGACCCTTCTTCAGACAGATGTCAGAGGAGGGGGCGGGACGTACAGGTTTGTAGGTTAATTTTCTTGCTGTAAATGTAAGATGGTCCCGAGTGAGTGTAGGATGGTGTTAGTGCGTGGAGATCGCTGGTCGGTGTGGACTCGGTGGGATGAGGGGCCTTTTTCCGAGCGGCATCCCTAAATTAAACCAAAACAGGGTGACGTTATTGATTTAACTCCCCAAGCGTTATGTTTGTGGTGCTTTAGGGTTGTTTGAAGTACCTCTCTTCACCTCTCAGTCGGTCACACTGGTTCTGTTGTACTGTGGCTGAGGGCACACAGAGCCAATTTTCCATTAATTGATAAGAGTTATAATGACTCACGCTGTTTGACAATTCTCACTCCGGGTTTTAGTCAAATAGTGCGGAGTTCCTCTCTGCGAAAAGAGATAGTCCATAATGAAAATCGATGATAGGTCTCTCCTCAATCTCTTAAGATAATGGAGCTGTTTAAGCTTTCAGAGAATATAGCACGCATGAGTAGCAATGATATTATGAGCCAAATTATTTCCATTACTCCAGTAAGATTTGGCAAACAAGGACAAGACGATGTAAGTGAAAATAATTTCACAGCAGACATAGAACAAATTTATTTGCTCAAAAAAGTAAACATTTATGTTGGGAATATCTAACCAGCCAGCAGGTTGTAGGGGTGTTAGGAGTGCAGTGGATTTGCAAGGAAAGGCACAAAATGCTGGAGTAACTCAGCGGGTCAGGCTTGGATGCTTTCAAGAGAGAGCTGGATAGAGCTCTTAAGGATAGCGGAGTGAGGGGTATGGGGAGAATGCAGGAACGGGGTACTGATTGAGAGTGATCAGCCATGATCACATTGAATGGTGGTGCTGGCTCGAAGGGCTGAATGACCTACTCCTGCACCTATTGTCTATTGTCTATTGTCTATTGTCATCCCTGGAGAATGTGGATAGGTGACGTTTCAGGTCGAGACCCTTCTTCTAGAGTCTAGGCTGACCGTCTTCTAGCGAAGGCAGACACAAAATGCTGGAGTAACTTCAGTCTGAAGAAGGGTCTCGACCCGAAACGTCGTCCATTCCTTCTCTCCAGAGATGCTGCCTGTCCCGCTGAGTTACCCAAGCACAGGCCCCATAGCAGAAGCATCCACGTGGCAGGGCTGGAAACTGGAAGTGTCCTGAGCTAATTCTGCTACCGCCATCATCTACTGTACAAGTCAACTCTACCACTTGATCGTGGCTGAACTGCTTCTCCATCTCAACCCCATTCCCACAAGGTCATTCGTGATAGTCAAGTCAAGTCAAGTCAAGTCAAGTCAAGTCAATTTTCTCCCAAATTCTCACGGGCGAGGAGATGGAAGGGACAGCTGGTCGAGCTGCTGTCTCACAGCTCCAGAGAAACAGCTTCGGCAGATCTAAGTCACAGGAGCAGAAGTAAGCCAGTCGCCCATCGAGTCTACTCTACCACTTGATCGTGGCTGAACTGCTTCTCCATCTCAACCTCATTCCCACAAGGTCATTCGTGATAGTCAAGTCAAGTCAAGTCAAGTCAAGTCAAGTCAAGTCAAGTCAAGTCAATTTTATTTGTATAGCACATTTAAAAACAACCCACGTTGACCAAAGTGCTGTACATCTGATTAGGTACTAAGGAAAAAAATGAAACATACAGTGGCACGCAAACAGTTCCCAGCGCCTCCTCAATGAGCCTCAAACGCTAGGGAGTAGAAATAGGTTTTTAGCCTGGACTTAAAGGAGTCGATGGAGGGGGCAGTTCTGATGGGGAGAGGGATGCTGTTCCACAGTCTAGGATGTGGTAGCTCCCACTGATTGTCGCCGGAAGCTTGCGGGCCCTTTTCAGGACGGACGATGACAAGTGGTGTAACATTTGGAACATGGGCGATGGTCACGATAGAAGGAGACTCCAGCATTCTGTGTCTACCCTCTGTATCTCTTGTTTGGTGGGAGATGTTTGGTGGCCAGGAAGCGAGCGGGCAAGATCATCTCTGACCCCTCTCACCCTGGCTACAAAATCTTTGAAGCACTTCCCTCTGGAAGGCGACTCCGGACTGTCAAAGCAGCCACAGCCAGACATAAAAACAGCTTTATTTCCCACGAATGATAGTTCTACTCAATAACCAAAGTCTGTAGTCTCTTGTTTGCTCTGGTTTATTTTCACCCACATGTTTAGACCGTAATGGTGTATCCTTATTGTTTTGATGTGGTTATGCTTTATTCTTAATTGTTAACTGTATGTTTGTGTAAGAAAATAACTGCAGATGCTGGTACAAATCGAAAGTATTTATTCACAAAATGCTGGAGTAACTCAGCAGGTCAGGCAGCATCTCAGGAGAGAAGGAATGGGCGACGTTTCGGGTCGAGACCCTTCTTCAGACTGAAGAAGTTTGTGTTGTCATTTGTGAGCGGAGAACCAAGGCACATTCCTTGTGTATGCATATACTTGGCCAATAAACTTATTCATTCATTCACTCATTCATTCTCTGACTGAAGAAATTCCTCCTCATCTCCTTGCTAAAGGAACGTCCTTTTATTCCAAGGCTGTGACCTCTAGTCCTAGACTCTCCCACTAGTAGAAGCATCCTCTCCACATCCACTCTATCCAGGCCTTTCATAACAGCATAGGCACATTCCTTGTATATGCACATACCTGGCCAATAAACGTAAACGTATTCACTTATTCAACTTATTCGGGCAGGGAAGTGCGAAAACGCACACCTCCAGGTTCAGGGAGGGTTTGACGGGAGAGGGGAGAAGATGGATTGGCCGGGGTGAGGCTCGTCACGGGTTGACCCTGACCTTCCGCCGACCCAGAGTGCAATGTCGGCACTCCCAGGTTCCAAATAGCAATGGCGGCCAGCGAAACCCTGGGGGTGACATCGCCAGCCTTCGACCTTGGATCAATGGAACAAATGTCAGCCACAATGTCACCACTTATGAAAGAAATCTGTGGATTCTCATGAGTGGCAGGGTTGGTAAACCTGCTTCGCTAAATCATTAGTGATTTTCACCCATGGTATCTAACGCTTAACACTGCCGAGAAACATATGCTGTAGCCGCTGTTCACAATGATGGGCTTAAAAGCATTTTTTTAAAAACCAGGCTGAGGTTATTGATTTTTATCAGTGTTTATTGAACAATACTTTCAGCCTTTCAAGCTTATTAATAATCTGTTTTCATGCCCAGAATGGCAAAATGGAAAAGCAATCTTCACTCTGAATTTTGTCCAACACTATGCGTGGCCTGCAAGTTTTAATTAAGAAGGACAGAGTTAGTAGTAGGTGTGGGCAGATCTCAAGTGCGAACAGCGTATTGGCAATCAATGGGCAGAAACCAATTCATTTACTCCCGTTTGAAAGGTACGGGTGACGCTTATCAATAGTTTGTCAAAATGCTGGGGCCGATTAATACCTACTGACAGCTGTTCAATCCACTGACTGACAAAAATCGAGTGGGTCAAGTGATCAAAAAAGGCGTTTGGATGAGATAGTTTGCCAGTGGTGCTCTTCCCTCCTTTCCAGCAGCTTGATAAGCCACGGTAGTCACCAGCAGGCCCTTCAGCCCATTGACAGTGTACTAACAGTTCAACAGTTTAACAGTTCAACAGAGCTTTATTTGTCATTCGGTACCGAGGTACCGAACGAAACTACATAGCAGTCACACACAAAAAAGAACACAAGACACATGACCCCAACACAAACGTCCATCACAGTGACTCCAAACACCCCCTCACTGTGATGGAGGCAACAAAACTTCCACTCTCTTCCCCACGCCCACGGACAGACAGCTCGTCCCCGACCGACCCGCACAGTCCCCGCGGCCGAGTCGCACCGGGCGCTGAGACGTCTCGCGGCCGAACCGGGCGATGGAAGGCCCCGCGACCGAGTCGTGCGCAGCTAAGTCCCACGGCCGAGTCGCACCGGGCGATGTTAGGCCCCGCGGCCGTGCCGCACCGGGCAATGTTAAGTCCAGCGGCCGAGCCGCACCAGCGATGTTAGGCCCCGCGGCCCGGGCACTGTTAAGTCCAGCGGCCGAGCCGCACCAGCCACCCGACATCCATTTATACCACTCCTACTCCCCGTCAACAGCACGCTGCTGTATGGCAGTGAGACATGGACTACATATGCCAGACTGGAGAGAAGACTCAACACCTTCCACCTTAGAAGCATCCGCCGTATCCTGGGTATATCCTGGCAAGACAGAGTGTCCAACGTTGAGATTCTGTCTCGCGCTGGCCTTCCGAGTATGTCCACTCTACTCAGGCAGCGCAGGCTGCAGTGGCTGGGCCATGTCCACCGCATGGAGGATGGCCGTATTCCAAAAGACATCCTCTATGGAGAGCTGACATCTGGGAGGAGAACCATCGGCCGCCCCCCAGCTACGTCGCAAGGACGTCTGCAAGAGAGATTTGAAGGTGCTCGACGTCGATGTGGAGTCCTGGGAGAGCCTTGCAGCTGGCCGCACGAGGTGGAGAGAGGTACCCTGAACCAACATCTCAAAACGGGGGAAGAGAAACTGATGAACGCAGTGGCAGACAAGCGGGCACGCAGAAAGGAGCGCAGCAACTTCAACAGACCAGAGACCGCACACAAATGTGACCTTCGCCACAGAGACCGTCACTCCCACATTGGTCTCTTCAGCCACAAGCGACGCTGCTCTAGCCGAGGTGTGGAGCAAGCAGCCAACTAGGAAGCATCACCCATGGTCAGCCATGACCGAGGGGGGCCTAAGATTCCCCATTAACTACTGAGGATAGACTCAACAAACTGGAGTAACTCAGCGGGACAGGCAGCATCTCTGGAGGGAAGGAATGGGCCGAGATCCTTCTTCAGACTCCTGGATAAGAACACAGAACATGGAACAATACAGCACAGGAACGGGCCATTCAGCCCATTGAGGCCGTACCAGGCACCCAACAGGCAAAAGGTGTAGAAGTGGGAAACACACATTCAGGGGCAGTTTCTTCCCAGCTGTTATCAGGCAACTGAACCATCCTACCACAACCGGAGAGCAGTGCTGAACAACTATCCACCTCATTGGTGACCCTCAGACTATCTTTGATCGGACTTTACTGGCTTTACTTTGCACTAAACGTTATTCCCTTAACATGTATGTTGACATGATGAGCTGATGATGGGCATCTCAACAGTTCTAAGACAAACCGGAAACCGGAGGACCGAGATGAGAACGTTTTTTTTCACATAGAGAGTGGTGAATCTGTGGAATTCTCTGCCACAGAGGGTAGTTGAGGCCAGTTCATTGGCTATATTTAAGAGGGGGTTAGATGTGGCCCTTGTGGCTAAAGGGATCAGGGGGTATGGAGAGAAGGCAGGTACGGGATACTGAGTTGGATGATCAGCCATAATCATATTGAAGGGCCGAATGGCCTACTCCTGCACCAACTTTCTATGTTTCTATGAATGGCCTAATTCTGCTCCTATCACTTCTGAACTTACGAAATAGAGGCTTAGCGGTTTAATAGAAACACAGAAACCTAGAAAATAGGTGCAGGAGTAGGCCATTCGGCCCATCGAGCCAGCACCGCCATTTAATATAATCATGGCTGATCATCCAGAATTAGTTCCTGCTTTCTCCCCATATCCCTTGATTCCGTTAGCCCTAAGAGCTACATCTATCTCTCTCTTGAATACATCCAGTGAAGAGGCCTCCACTGCCTTCTGTGGCAGAGAATCCCACAGATTCACAACTCTCTGGGCGAGAAAGTTTTTCCTCATCTCAGTCCTAATTGGCCGACCCCTTATTCTTAAACTGTGTGTGGCCCCTGGTTCTGGACTCCCCCAACATGGGGAACATTTTTCCTGTTTGTCTTAGAACTGTTGAGATGCCCATTTTCCCCTTGACCTTCCTCTGAAAGAAATACCGATTAGTCTACATCCTATTGTCCATATTGAGTGTTTCCTATTATAGCTGTACTTTCTCCTCTCCTTAAACAATCTCTTAAAACGCAGTAGAAACAGATAGATCAACTCCTCGTAACACGAGTTTTCGTTGTCAATTCCGCTTGGTATTTTTTGGGGGGGGACTGTGCCATTGATTTCAATTAATTAGAAATCTCTTGAATAAAGTGAAAGATGGTATCTGTGCAGGGGACGTAATGAGAATGGGATTGAGAATCTCAGAGCAATACTTGGCACCTTTACTGAACCGTTTCAATTAGTGACATGAGCCTGACTTTGGGTAGATGTTTGATCCGATGCAATCTAAGTCCATTGAAGATAAGCCTCTTAAAATCCCCTTCTCTGCCTGAATAACATGTAGTAAACCTGGGACTTAAGTGTTTGTTAAAATAGGTTGGTCCATTTAGTGTTGTAAACTCCACAATGCTAAATTGCAGAACTAAGGTACTAATGAGGGAAAAGGTTCGTTTCGATAACAGGTCCATGCAATTTGGATGCAGGTAACATCTTAGTTTTAATTTAGAGATACAGCGTGGAAACAGGCCCTTCGGCCCACCGAGTCCGTGCCAACCAGTGGTCCCCAATCCACTAGAATGTCAGGGATAAATGGGAGATGATGGGAAAATGGGGCTGAGAGGGAAAGATAGATTGGCCATGATTGAATGGCAGAGTAGACGTGATGGGCCGAATGGCCTAATTCTGCTCCTATCACTTGTGAACTTATGAACTAGCATACCCTACACACTAAGCATAATTTACAGAAGTCGATTAACCTACAAACCTGCGTGTCTTTGGCATGCGGGAGGAAACCAGAGCACCTGGAGAAAGCCCACGCGGTCACGGGGAAAACGCACAAACTCCGTACGGACAGCACCTGTGGTCAGGATCGAACCCGGGTCTCCGGCGCGGTGAGGCAGCAGCTCTACCGCTGAGCTACTGTGTCTCCCACCTCTAAGACCTCGAAGCATTGCGTGCAGTTCCGGTCTCCCCATTACAGGGAGGATGGTGAGGGACATGTTGGCCGGCGTGGGCAAGGTGGGCCGAAGGGCCTGTTTCCACACTGTATCACTCTGTGACTCTATTATCGGATCTGCATAAATCAGTGTGGACTCAATAGGCTGAAGGGCCAGTTTGTCTGTCTGGTGCACGATTCATTGAAATAAATCTCCCCATTTAAAATTCCCTATTTTAATACCAATAAAAGAGTCCTCAACAGAGAGTGTGTACGCTTATTAATTGAAGGACTTTCAACAATGACACTTAGAGTGATGCCATTAATGGCATACAAATATTCTCAAAAATTGTATATACTTATAAGATTATAGGTGGCACAGCGGTAGAATTGTTGCCTTACAGCACTTGCAGCGCCAGAAACCCGGGTTCGATCCCGACTACAGGTGCTGCCTGTACAGGGTTTGTACGTTCTCCCCGTGACCTGCGTGGGTTTATTCCGAGATCTTCGGTTTCCTCCCACACTCCATAGACAGGTACAGGTTCGTAGGTTATTTGGCTTGGTGCATGTGTAGATTGTCCCTGCACGAAAATAACAGCCGATGCTGGTACAAATCGAAGGGATCACAAAATGCTGGAGTAACTCAGCAGGTCAGGCAGCATCTAGGAGACAGGGAATGGGTGACGTTTTGGGTCAGTCTGAAGAAGGGAAACGTCACCCATTCCCTCTCTCCTAGATGCTGCCTGACCTGCTGAGTTACTCCAGCATTTTGTGATACCTGTAAATTGTCCCTAGTGTGTGTAGGATAGTGCTAATGTGCGGGGATCGCTGGTCGGCATGGACTCGGTGGGCCGAAGGGCCTGTTTCTGCGTTGTATCTCTAAACTAACATGTGCTGTGACTAGCTTCAAATAAGCTCACCTTCACTGGTATTTGTCGAGATCTCGTTATTCATCTTGGTTTGGAAACCAAAGCCATCAAAACCATATATTATCGTTCTAAAGGCTGACCGAAGTGTAAACTGTTCTATTTTTACACTGATATTTACACCTTGCTCTTATTGCTGGTCATCTCTTATTGTCCACAGAGGTAACCTTGGATTTTTTTTCTAAAAGGTTTCTGTGGATTTAATTGTCTCAAACGGAAAGCACCACTTTTTTGGAAGTCATCAACTCTGGGCGTACGCAGGCTGCTTGTATGTACAACACAGTCCGGCAAAACCTCAAGGTTATGTTATACATTGTTATGCTAACCATTGTGGCTAAATCAAATCATTTCCTCCGTTATTTCGACCAAACAGGCTCAACAAATATGGTTTTAGAGTCACAGAGTGATACCGCGTGGAAACAGGCCCTTCGGCCCAACTTGCCCACGCCGGCCAGCATGTCCCAGCTACACTAGTCCCACATGTGTAGGGAAAAAAACTGCAGATGCTGGTTTAAATCGAAGGTAGACACAAAATGCTGGAGTAACTCAGCGGGTCAGGCAGCATCTCAGGAGAGAAGGAATGGGTGACGTTTCGGGTCGAGACCCTTCTTCAGTCTGGTCGAGTTAGAAGGTAGACACGTAAATCGAAGGTAGACACATAATGCTGGAGTAACTCAGCAGGTCAGGCAGCATCTCAGGAGAGAAGAAATGGGTGACGTTTCGGGTCGAGACCCTTCTTCATCCGATCAATGAACAGGGTGCAGCTCCTTACAGAAGGAAGAGAGACGAGGGGAATCTATAGAGTGCATGCAAGGAATCTTTTACCACGCGTAGGGTAATCGAGAACTAGAGGACATGGGTTTAAGTTGAGGGGGGGGGGGCGGGAACGATTTAATAGGAACATGATGGCAGCACGGTGGCGCAGCGGTAGAGTTGCTGCCTTACAGCACTTGCAGCGCCGGAGACCCGGGTTCGAACCCGACTACAGGTGCTGTCTGTATGGATTTAGATTTAGATTTAGAGATACAGCACGGAAACAGGCCCCTTCGGCCCACCGGGTCCGCGCCGCCCAGCGATCCCCGCACACTAACACTATCCTACACCCTAGACAATAGACAATAGACAATAGGTGCAGGAGTAGGCCATTCAGCCCTTCGAGCCAGCACCGCCATTCAATGCGATCATGGCTGATCACTCTAGGGACAATTTTTTTAAACATTTGCCCAGCCAATTAACCTACATACCTGCACGTCTTTGGAGTGTGGGAGGAAACCGGAGATCTCGGAGAAAACCCGCGCAGCACACGGGGAGAACGTACAAACTCCGTACAGACGGCGCCCGTAGTCAGGATCGAACCTGAGTCTCCGGCGCTGCATTCGCTGTAAGGCGGCAACTCTACCGCTGCGCCGGAGTTTGTACGTTCTCCCCGTGACCTGCGTGGGTTTTCTCCGAGATCTCCGGTTTCCTCCCACACTCCAAAGACGGACAGGTTTGCAGGTTAATTGGCTTGGCGTAAGTGTAAATTGTCCCTGGTGTGTGTGGGATAGTGTTAATGTGCAGGGATCGCTGGTCGGCGCGGACCCGGTGGGCCGATGGGCCTGTTTGTGCGCTGTATCTCTAAACTAAACTAAACATTTTCACTCAGAGGTTGGTGGGTGTATGGAACGAGCTGCCAGAGGAGGTAGTTGAGGCTGGTACGATAACAACATTAAAAAGACACTTGGATTGGACACATTAGAGGCAGGAAACATGTTCCCAATGTTGGGGGAGTCCAGAACAAGGGGCCACAGTTTAAGAATAAGGGGTAGGCCATTTAGAACGGAGATGAGGAAGAACTTTTTCAGTCAGAGAGTGGTGAAGGTGTGGAATTCTCTGCCTCAGAAGGCAGTGGAGGCCAATTCGTTGGATGCTTTCAAGAGAGAGCTGGATAGAGCTCTTAAGGATAGTGGAGTGAGGGGGTATGGGGAGAAGGCAGGAACGGGGTACTGATTGAGAGTGATCAGCCATGATCGCATTGAATGGCGGTGCTGGCTCGAAGGGCTGAATGGCCTACTCCTGCGTCTATTGTCTATTGTCTATTGAAAGCTTTGGAGGGATAGGGGCAAAGGGGAGGGTGATCAATTCTGTTAAGTACATTCTACTCGCATCAGAAGCCCCACCTTCATGAGTTATATTATTGACCTGGTGCCCTTAAAGTGAATTTGAGATGTCATTGGCCATTCTAGACACCAGGTCCAACAAAATTGACTTTATTAAAGCTTGCTTGATCACTGGCAGTTCATGGATATTCATGGACCAATAGTATTATCAAAAGACAGTCCGACCATCCAAACCAAGTTTATCAATCGATTACTTTCATTGACTCATCCCTATTGATTACGCGTGACTGGATTGGTCAAAAACTGCGTTCAGATGCTCTAAATAATTATTTTTATTTAATCTACGTGGAGGTTCATTTATTTATGAGTTGGGAGACATGGATAACTGAAGGAGCAAAAGGACACAGAGTGCTGGAGTAACTCAGCGGGTCAGGGAGCATCTTTGGAGAACGTGGACAGGTAGAAAGTGCTGGAGTAACTCAGCGGGTCAGGCAGCATCTCTGGAGAACGTGGATAAGTACAAAGTGCTGGAGTAACTCAGCGGGTCAGGGAGCATCTCTGGAGAACGTGGACAGGTACAAAGTGCTGGAGCAACTCAGCGGGTCAGGCAGCATCTCTGGAAAACGTGGACAGGTACAAAGTGCCTGAGTAACTCAGTGGGTCAGGCAGCATCTCTGGAGAACATGGACAGGTACAAAGTGCTGGAGTAACTCAGCGGGTCAGGGAGCATCTCTGGAGAACGTGAATAGGTACAAAGTGCTGGAGTAACTCAGCAGGTCAGGCAGCATCTCTGGAGAACATGGACAGGTACAAAGTGCCCGAGTAACTCAGCGGGTCAGGGAGCATTTCTGGAGAACGTGGATAGGTGACGTTTTGGGTCGGGACCCTTCTTCAGACTGATTGTAGTTGAAAGGGGAGAAGAAAGCTGGAAAATGGGGGAGAGGCAGGACAAAGTGTGGCAGATAATGGGTCGACAGACATAGGCGAAGGGGGTTTTGACAGGCAGATGGTTGGAACAAAGGCCAGAGATAAGAACAGTAGGTGTGTGATAGGTTTGAAGAGTTTGGTTTAGCTTAGTTTAGTTTAGAGATACAGCGATCCCTCGTACACTTGCACTAGCCCACACACACAATCGGGACAATCTACAATCTTTACCAAAGCCAACTAACCTCCAAACCTGCACGTCTTTGGAGTGTGGGAGGAAACCGGAGCACCCGGAGAAAACGCACGCTGTCACAGGGAGAACGCACAAACTCTGTACAGACAGCGCCCGTAGTCAGGATCGACCCCGGGTCCCTGGCGCTGTAAGGCAGCAACTCTACTGTGCCGCCTCATCGTGCTATCTGTGTGGAGTCTGCACGTCCTGCCTGTGACCACGTGGGTTTCCTCCAGTTGCTCCGGTAATCTCAAACATCCCAAAGGCTTGTAGGATTGTAGATTAATCAGTCTCTGTACAATTGACTCTAATGTGGAAGGGAGTGGGTGAGAAATTGGGACTTCCACATAGTGGAAAGTACGAACGGGTGATCGATGGTCAAAATGGGCCGAAGGGCCTGTTCCCATCCACCAAGAGTGATGAAACAAAATACAGAGCGGAGGTGCAGAACCTGGCGGACTGGTGCTCGGATAACAACCTGTCCCTAAATACCACCAAGACCAAGGAGCTGATCATCAACTTCCGTAGGTCACACAACGGGGAATACGACCCGATCTTTATCAATGGAGACAGTGTGGAGAGAGTGTCCAGCTTCAAGTTTCTGGGCACTCACATTTCGGAGGACCTAATATGGTCCAATAACACTGCTGCGCTGGTCAAGAAGACGCAGCAACGACTGTTCTACCTGAGAACACTGAAAAAGTCTGGTCTACCCCAACAGCTGCTGACGACCTTCTACCGCTGCACCACAGAGAGCATCCTAACGCATGGCATCCCTGTGTGGTATCTCAGCTGCACGGAGGCAGAGGGGAAAGTTCTTCAGCGGGTAGTCCATAGAGGTCAGAGGACCATCGGAACACAGCTCCCAGCCTTGGAGGGCATCTACAACACACGATGCCTCAGAAAAGCCACCAGCATCCACAAAGACTCTTCACACCCCTGCAACAGTCTGTTCGAACTCCTCCCATCGGGCAGACGATACAAGGCCTTCTACGCCCGCACCTCCAGACTCAGGAACAGCTTCATCCCCAGGGCCATAGCTGCTATGAACCGGTCCTGCTGAGCCGGATGGTCACATTGCACAGTGAACCGGCACAGATCTACTTGCACTTTATTCTGTTTTAAAACTGTTCCAATTTGTTTCATTGGGTTGTTTAAATTAATACTGACTAGCTAATTAAATTATTGCATCGTATGGGAGGCGCATTCCCAATCTCGTTGTACCCCCGTACAATGACAATAAAGATATATTGTATTGTATTGTATCTAAAGTAAACTAAACTAAACTAAACAAGCACTAACATTTAACAGCAGGATTAGGCCACTCAGCCCCTCAGGCCTATCCTGCCGTTCAATATCACCATGACTGATAGAAACACAGAAAATAGGTGCTGGAGAAGGCCATTCGGCCCTTCGAGCCAGCACCGCCATTCAATATGATCGTGGCTGATCATCCAAAATCAGTACCCCGTTCCTGCTTTTTCCCCATATCCCTTGATTCCGTTAGCCCTACGAGCAAAATCTAAAACTCTCTCATGAAATCTATGCTAGTATTGCCTCTTCTGAGAGTTTAAATGTTCTATGCCAGTTCACGTTCATAAATGATAGGAGTAGAATTAGGCCATTCGGCCCATCAAGGCTACTCCGCCATGCAATCATTGCTGATCTATCTCTCCCTCCTAACCCCATTCTCCTGCCTTCTCCCCATAACCCTGACTCCATCAAGAATCTATCCATCTATCAAACATAGACACACAATGCTGGAGTAACTCAGCGGGACAGGCAGCATCTATGGAGAGAAGGAATGGGTGACGTTTCGGGTCGAGACCCTTCTTCAGACCAATGTCAGGGGAGGGGGCGGGACAGAGATAGAATGTAGTCGGAGTCAGTAAGACTGGAGGGAGACATGGGAAGGGGGAGGGGATGGAGAGAGAGGGAAAGCAAAGACTATCTGAAATTAGAGAAGTCAATGTTCATACCGCTGGGGTGTAAACTACCCAAGCAAAATATGAGGTGCTGTTCCTCCAATTAGCGCTGGGCCTCACTCTGACAATGGAGGAGGTCCAGGACAGAAAGGTCAGATTGGGAATGGGAGGGGGAGTTAAAGTGCTGAGCCATTGGGAGATCAGGTAGGTTAAGTTGGACTGAGCTGAGGTGTTGAGCAAAACGATCGCCGAGCCTGCGCTTGGTCTCGCCGAAGCACAGAGGTTGACACCTGGAACAGCGTATCTATCTATCGATCAGTCTGAAGAAGGGTCTCGACCCGAAACGTCACCCATTCCTTCTCTCCCGAGATGCTGCCTGACCTGCTGAGTTACTCCAGCATTTTGTGAATAAATCGATTTGTACCAGCATCTGCAGTTATTTTCTTTCTTTCTCTTTCTTTCTCTTTCTTTCTCTTTCTTTCTCTTTCTCTCTCTTTCTTTCTCTTTCTTTCTCTTTTTTTCTCTCTCTTTCTTTCTCTCTCTTTCTCTCTCTCTCTTTCTCTCTTTCTCTCTCTTTCTCTCTCTTTCTCTCTCTTTCTCTCTCTTTCTGTCTGTCTGTCTGTCTGTCTGTCTGTCTGTCTGTCTGTCTGTCTGTCTATCTATCTATCTATCTCTCTGCCTTAAAATATCCATTGACTTGACCTCCACAGCCTTATGTCTCGATTCCTCGCTCAATCTCCACCTTAAACACATCTGGAGATTTGATCTGCACCACCCTCTGGGACTGAGAATTAGAGATTCACTGCCCTAAATACTCTCCCCAACGCTGCAGACCCAATATGATATTTTATGCTGAACTTATCATGCAAGTACTGGGATGCTAATCCTCTAAAGACTTTCTGTCTGTTTTATTTTGACATGTGGATGAGCTATGTACAGTCACTTGCAAATGATGGCCATCTTAAGGCGATGAATATTCTTGAATAACAGAAAATGCATTGCAAATGTATTCTGTGCTGCGGGTTTGGAAGGAAATTTAAAGGTCTTGACTTTTTGAGTATGTCAAAAATCATAAGCAATATCATGAATGTTAAGGACCATTGAGACCAGCTATCACATTGAAAGGCGAGAGACTGAACAGGAATAGTCACAGCTGGTAGAGCTGCTGCTGCCTCACAGCGCCAGAGACCCGGGTTCGATCCTGACCACGGGTGCTGTCTCACTCTCCCCGTCACTGCCAGGGGTTCCTCCCACGTCTAGGGTTGCCAACTATCTCACTCCCAAATGAAGGACAAGGTGACATCACCGCCCCGCTCCCCGCCCAGCCAGCGGCCACGTGCTCCCGCTCCACTAATGGCGGCCACCCGGGCCGGGAAGCTGGTTGCTACGCAACCTCCATTACGTGGCGCCCGGGCCTCCGGGCCTACACTGTCCGGACCTACAGCGTCCGGGCCTACAGCGTACGGGCCTACAGCGTACGGGCCTACAGCGTCCGGGCCTACAGCGTCCGGGCCTACAGCGTCCGGGCCTACAGCGTCCGGGCCTACAGCGTCCGGGCCTACAGCGACACCCGGTCCTAATATGGGGAGAAGGCAGGAATGGGGTACTGATTGAGAATGATCAGCCATGATCACATTGAATGGCGGTGCTGGCTTGAAGGGCCGAATGGCCTACTCCTGCACCTATTGTCTATTGTCTATAATACTGGACAAGGGCGGTCCCGTACAGGACAAACTAATTTAGGCCAAAATACGGGATGTCCCGGCTAATATTGGACAGTTGGCAACCTACCCGCATCCCAAAGATGGGTAGGATAATTGTAAAATTATCCTGTGTAAAATTGCCCCTAGAGTGTAGGGAGTGGATGTGAAAGTGAGATAGCATAGAAGTGGTGTAAAAGGGTGATCGATGGTTGGCGAGCACTTAATGGGCCGAAGGGCCTGTTCCTACATTGTATCTCTAAGTTCTAAGTATTGTTTAGACAATAGACAATAGGTGCAGGAGGAGGCCATTCAGCCCTTCGAGCCAGCACCGCCATTCAATGTGATCATGGCTGATCATTCTCAATCAGTACCCCGTTACTGCCTTCTCCCCATACTACCTGACTCCGCTATCCTTAAGAGCTCTATCCAGCTCTCTCTTGAATGCATTCAGAGAATTGGCCTCCACTGCCTTCTGAGGCAGAGAATTCCACAGATTCACAACTCTCTGACTGGAAAAGTTTTTCCTCATCTCCGTTCTAAATGGCCTACCCCTTATTCTTAAACTGTGGCCCCTGGTTCTGGACTCCCCCAACATTGGGAACATGTTTCCTGCCTCTAACGTGTCCAACCCCTTAATAATCGTATACGTTTCGATAAGATCTCCTCTCATCCTTCTAAATTCCAGTGTGTACAAGCCTAGTCGCTCCAGTCTTTCAACATATGATAGTCCCGCCATTCCGGGAATTAATTTAGTAAACCTACACTGTACGCCCTCAATAGTTTAGTTTAGAGATACAGCGTGGAAATAGGCCCACCGAGACCGCAACGCCCAGCGATCCCCACACATTAACACTACCCTACACACACTAGGGACAATTTTACATTTACTCGGTGGGCCGAAGGGCCGGTTTGCACCCTGCATTGCAAAAGTCTAAAGTCTAAAGGCCTCTCAACCCTATTCTCCTGCCTTCCCCCCATAACCTTTGACACCCCTTATTAATCGGTGCTGGCGGTGCTGGCACGAAGGGCCGAATGGCCTCCTCCTGCACCTATTGTCTATTGTCTAGTGTCTAATCAAGAACCTATCAATCTCTACCTCGACTGCCATCTTTGACAACCAACTCCAAAGATTCACCACACTCTGGCTAAAGAAATTCCTCATCTAACTTTCTAAAGGTACATCCTTTTATTCTGAGGCTGTGCCCTCTGGTCCTAGACTCTTCCACTAGTAGAAACATCCTCTCCACATCCACTCTATCCAGGCCGAATCAAAGTGTACATTCAGAACAGTTGAATGATGGGGTAGGTTTGAATGGCCTACTCTGTCTCCTATTTATTCTGTTGTTCGGACGGTATCTGACTTTCTCAGATAGTGGACAGAATCAACTCAATCTGTGCGAAGAAATGAAAAACCTAGCCTTAACAAAACACAACATTACAGACTTAATGAGGCTTTTAAAATCTCAACCTTTTGCTCATCTCCAATATAATACGAACAGCATTACACACTTCATTAAATTCATTTGAAATAAAACGCTTCTATTTCCAAAAGTTACGCACTCGCTTCTGTGAGGATTGAATGAGAGAGAGATTGTGCATGGCCATGTATGAATAACGCACTCTTGAAGCTTGTGAGTTTTATGCCCATTTTAACATTGTGAGCCATTTTGGGAACCATATCTGAGGAAGGATGTGCTGGCTCTGGAGAGGGTCCAGAGGAGGTTTACAAGAACGATCCCAGGAACGAGTGGGTCAGTTTGTCGGCACTGGGCCTGTACTCGCTGGAGTTTAGAAGAACGAGGAGGGACCTCATTGGAACGTACAGAATAGTGAAAGGCTCGGATGGAGTGGATGTGGAGAGGATGTTTTCACTAGTGGGAGAGTCCAGAACTGGAGGTCACAGCCTCAGAATTAAGGTAGGTTCTTATAGGAGGGAGATGAGGAGGAATTTCTTTAGTCAGAGGGTGGTGAATCTGTGGAATTCTTTGCCACAGAAGGCTGTGGAGGCCAAGTCAGTGGATATTTTTAAGGCAGAGATAGATAGATTCCTGATTAGTGCAGGTGTCAGGGGTTATGGGGAGAAGGCAGGAGAATGGGGTTAGGAGGGAGAGATAGCTCAGCCATGATTGAATGGCGGAGTAGACTTGATGGCCGAATGGCCTAATTCTGCTCCTATCATTTCTGATCTTATGATCTACAACATTCTTCCAATGTGCCAATGTTATCAGGCATTCATTCTAAATGTTAATTATCTGCTGGAACCCACAAATAATTATTTAGAATTTCAGCAATAAATGCTTGCTAACTAATGAGGAGTTTTTAAAACAACTATTTCATTGTGGGCTCAGGATCGGTTTGTATTAGGGACAAGAGCAAGAGAAACAGCGCGATGGCACGGTGGCGCAGCGGTAGAGTTGCTGCCTTACAGCGCCGGTGACCCGGGTTCGATCCCGACTACGGGCGCCGTCTGTACGGAGTTTGTACGTTTTCCCCGTGACCCGCGTGGGTTTTGTCCGAGATCTCCGGTTTCCTCCAACACTCCATAGACGTGCAGGTTTGTAGGTTAATTGGCTTGGTAAATGTGCAACCTGTCCCTAGTGTGTGTAGGGTAGTGTTAGTGCACGGGGATCGCTGGTCGGTGCGGACTCAGTGGGCCGAAGGGCCTGTTTCCGCGCTGTATCTCTAAACCAAACTAAACTAAACTACAGATGGCAACGTTTATTTTAAGAAGCTGTTATTGTGGGGAACAGTAAGTGTTGCAGATTGCAGCCGCAAGTCTAATCAATACAGTCTTATTAACCATATTCTGTAGCTGGCCTTTCCAACCCTGATCAATGACAGATGTAACACATGCAAATGTCAAAAGCAGGGATGAACCTTAACCAGCTCAGGTCTGGGAGAGATTGTTTTCAACCTTGAAAAGACATAGAAACATAGAAACATAGAAAATAGGTGCAGGAGTAGGCCATTCGGCCCTTCGAGCCTGCACCGCCATTCAATATGATCATGGCTGATCATCCAACTCAGTATCCCGTATCTGCCTTCTCTCCATACCCCCTGATCCCTTTAGCCACAAGGGCCACATCTAACTCCCTCTTAAATATAGCCAATGAACTGGCCTCAACTACCTTCTGTGGCAGAGAATTCCACAGATTCACCACTCTGTGTGAAAAAAAACGTTCTCATCTCGGTCCTAAAAGACTTCCCCCTTATCCTTAAACTGTGACCCCTTGTTCTGGACTTCCCAACATCGGGAACAATCTTCCCGCATCTAGCCTGTCCAAACCCTTAAGAATTTTGTACAATTCACTGGGAAACCCACCGTTCCTTTAACAGATTATTAGGGCACCTTGATCCACCCAACATTGTGGCATCAAAAATCAAGATGGGGTGTCAGAGCCTCAGAGGCGTACAGTGTGGAAACGGGCCCTTCAGCCCAACTTGCCTATGCTGACCAAGATGCCCAGTCTACACTAGCCCCACCTGCCTGCGTTTGGCCCATCTATCTATATACTAAAACTCTCGTTTGTTTGTTTGTTTGTTCCTGAACTACAGCCAAAACGGTATACGATAGCGCGACAATTTTAGGCCCCACCTTACTCACCGTCGTCCCTTTGGTGCTAATGGAAGAAGTTTCATTGAAATCGGTGTTATATTTTTTGTTATTCACATTTTAAAGTTTAAATCTATCTCCTAGGGAGGGAGGGGGGGGGAGGTGGGGAGGGAGGGAGGGGGAGGGGAGAGGGAAGGAGGGTGGGAGGGAGGGAGGGAGGGAGGGGGGGGAGGGGGGGAAGTGGAGGGTGGAGGGGTGGGAGGGAGGGAGGGAGGGAGGGAGGGAGGGAGGGAGGGAGGGAGGGAGGGAGGGAGGGAGGGAGGGAGGGAGGGAGGGAGGGAGGGAGGGAGGGAGGGAGGGAGGGAGGGAGGGGGAGAGGGGGAGAGGGGGAGAGGGGGAGAGGGGGAAGGGAGAGGGGGAGAGGGGGAGAAGGGGAGAGGGGGAAGAGGGGGAGGAGAGGGTGCTCACATTTTAAAGTTTAAATCTACCTCCTAGGGAGGGAGGGAGGGGGAGGGGGAGGAGGGAGGATAATGGGGGCGGAGGGGGATGGAGTGGGGGTAGGAAGGAAGGGGGAGGGGAGGGGAACAGGATGGGAGGGGGAGGGGGAGGGGGGAGGGGCGAGGAGAGGGTGCTGCACCAATGCAGGAGAGGTTTGGGCCCAACAGGTCCACTCGGCCTAATATCCCTCTAAACCTGTCCTATCCATGTACCAGTCCAAATGTCATTATAGCACCTGCCTCAACCACCTCCTCTGGCAATTCGTTCCATGCACACACCACCATCCGTGGGAATAGATTTCCCTTCAGGTTCCTATTAAATCTTTCCTCTCTCACCTCGAGTGCAGGCACCTGGTGTTTTACACCTGCTTGATTTATGAGTGCCATGAACACCATCGTCCATTTAATACCTTGTTCATACTTGTGCTTTGAATTTAATTTACGAACACTTGATTTAAGCACTAGCATTTTTGAAATCACGCACTCAAATTTACACCTGGCAGTGTGCAGGTCTGAAGATGGGGCGCGACTCGAAACGTCACTCTCCAGAGATGCTGCCTGTCCCGCTGAGGTACTCCAGCGTATTGTGTCTATTTTCGGGGTAAACCAGCATCTGCAATACCTCCCTGCGCATTAAATACACAGAGCTTTGCTCAGCCTTGTGGCTGTAATCACCTATGACGCCATACACTGTACAATACTTGTTGGTTCAACTGACGAGCCACAATTGGCACAATGTCCACATAGAGCGTATAATTTTTGCAAAACACCTTTCCAATGAATTGCACTGGGCATGATTCCCATAGCAGCAGTAATTTGTAGCTTCTGGGACAAGAACATAACCTCCAATCTGCTCGAAACTCGGCACTTTGCTTGTGAGTGGGAGTGTAATCCTTGTACGTTTAGTTTCGTTTAGAGATACAGCGCGGAAACAGGGCCTTCCGCCCACCGGGTCCGCGCCGACCAGCGATCCCCGCACACTAACACCATCCTACACACGCAAGGGACAATTTTCACACTTACGCCAAGCCAATTAACCTACAAGCCTGCACGTCTTTGGAGTGTGGGAGGAAACCGAAGATCTCGGAGAAAACCCACGCAGGTCACGGGGAGAACGTACAAACTCTGTACAGACAGCGCCCGTAGTCGGGATCGAACCTGGGTCTCAGGCAACAACCTTACCGCCGTGCCGCCATGTTTCATTGTCACGAAAGAAAACTCACTTGTTTCACTCAAAACCATTACTTGTCCATGGTTAACCACCATTTCCAGTCTCCATCCATTCATGATAGACGTCATGCGGTTAAAAATTGTAATTGAGGTTTTAGAGTGTAGCGTGTTGCAAATCCTCAAGTCCATTCCAAACCATTCAACAGAGGTGAATCCATCTTCAGATCAGCATTGTCAGATCATGGTCATTGTATTTACTTACCATCAGGTGGCAAGAACCTTGATTTATAACAATTGTAGGAAAATAACTGCAGATGCTGATACAAATCCAAAGGTATCACAAAATGCTGGAGTAACTCAGAGGGTCAGGCAGCATCTCAGTAGAGAGGGAATGGGTGACGTTTCGGGTCAATAGACAATAGACAATAGACAATAGGTGCAGGAGTAGGCCATTCAGCCCTTCGAGCCAGCACCGCCATTCAATGCGATCATGGCTGATCACTCTCAATCAGTACCCCGTTCCTGCCTTCTCCCCATACACCCTCACTCCGCTATCCTTAAGAGCTCTATCCAGCTCTCTCTTGAAAGCATCCAACGAACTGGCCTCCACTGCCTTCTGAGGCAGAGAATTCCACACCTTCACCACTCTCTGACTGAAAAAGTTCTTCCTCATCTCCATTCTAAATGGCCTACCCCTTATTCTTAAACTGTGGCCCCTTGTTCTGGACTCCCCCAACATTGGGAACATGTTTCCTGCCTCTAATGTGTCCAATCCCCTAATTATCTTATATGTTTCAATAAGATCCCCCTCATCCTTCTAAATTCCAGTGTATACAAGCCTAATTGCTCCAGCCTTTCAACATACGACAGTCCCGCCATTCCGGGAATTAACCTAGTGAACCTACGCTGCACGCCCTCAATAGCAAGAATATCCTTCCTCAAATTTGGAGACCAAAACTGCACACAGTACTCCAGGTGCGGTCTCACTAGGGCCCTGTACAACTGCAGAAGGACCTCTTTGCTCCTATACTCAACACCTCTTGTTACGAAGGCCAACATTCCATTGGCTTTCTTCACTGCCTGCTGTACCTGCATGCTTCCTTTCAGTGACTGATGCACTAGGACACCCAGATCTCGTTGAACATCCCCTCTTCCTAACTTGACACCATTCAGATAGTAATCTGCCTTTCTATTCTTACTTCCAAAGTGAATAACCTCACACTTATATGAGAAGGGTCATAACCAGTCTGAAGAAGGGTCTCGACCCGAAACGTCAACCATTCCTTCCCTGGATGCTTTCAAGAGAGAGTTAGATAGATCTCTCAATGATAGCGGAGTCAGGGGGTATGGGGGAGAAGCAGGAGCGGGGTACTGATTGTGAATGATCAGCCATGATCACATTGAATGGCGGTGCTGGCTCAAAGGGCCGAATGGCCTACTCCTGCACCTATTGTCTATTGTCCTGAGATGCTGCCTGACCCGCTGAGTTACTCCAACATTTTGTGATACCTTGATTCATAATAAGTTCAGGAGCAGAATTAGGCCATTCGGCCCATCAAGTCTACTCCGCCATTCAATCATGGCTGATCTATCTCACCCCCTCAACCCCAGTCTCCTGCCTTCTCCCCGTGCAGTTCCTTGGCCTGTTTCCGCAATGTATCACTCTTGTGGTTCTGTGACTCAGATTGCCAACCTTCACCAGCCATTGTGGTCTTCAAGGTTGGGAAACTGTTGAGGTTCGGTCGCTGCCACCCCCGGTAATGGACGCGGACGAGAGGAACATTGAAAGCCGACAGGTTCCTCCCGTTGTACCCGTTTGCCTTTCTCGGATAAGCCTTGACAAAAGGCTTCTGCACAATGCCTCCAGGACAACGCAGAGCAGTGTGTGTTTGTGTGTGTGTTCAGAGCGCCGTTTCCCAACATTCTTTATGTCAATTCTCCAGTTGTCAAGTCGAAGATTGCCAGAGCCAGACTAAACACACAGCGCTGGAGAACAAAGTTAATAGAAAAATGTATTGCTCGATCAAACCAAAGGGAGGTTTTAAAGGGCGACTGTCAGGGAGAACTATTGCCGAGCAATCAAAATGAACTGCCCATGTTACAGAGTACTGTATATTAACGCCCATTACTTTCCAAAGCCATTGTAGATTCCAGTTGAATCTGGTACTTTTCCGTCTTCCTGCATGGTTTGATATTACTTCTGCCGTTCGTGTCTGCTTAGGAAATGCAAATGCAGGCGAGGCGCTGGAACAATGTTCCCCCAATGTCGGGGGGAGTCCAGAACCAGGGGCCGCACACAGTTTAAGAATAAGGGGTAGGCCATGTAGGACTGAGATGGGGAAGAACGTTTTCACCCAGAGAGTTGTGAATCTGTGGGATTCTCTGCCACAGAAGGCAGTGGAGGCCAATTCACTGGACGTTTTCAAGAGAGAGTGAGATATAGACAAGCTAGATGCAGGAAAAATGTTCTCAATGTCGGCGGAGTCCAGAACCTGGGGGCCACGGTCTTAGAATAAAGGGGAGGCCATTTAAAACTGAGGTGAGAAGGTACATTTTCACCCAGAGAGTTGTGAATTTGTGGCATTCTCTGTCACAGAGTGCAGTGGAGGCCAAATCACTGGATAGATTTAAGGGAGAGTTAGATAGAGCTCTGGGGGCTAGTGGAATCAAGGGATATGGGGAGAAGTTGGGCACAGGTTACTGATTGTGGATGATCAGCCATGATCACAATGAATGGCGGTGCTGGCTCGAAGGGCCGACTGGCCTCCTCCTGCACCTATGTTTCTATGTTTCTATATAGCTCTTACGGTGAACAGAATCAAGGGATATAGGGAGAAAGCATGATTAAGGGAATAACGTTCAGTGCAAGGTAAAGCCAGCAAAGTCCGATCAAGGATAGTCCGAGGGTCACCAAAGAGGTAGATAGTAGTTCAGCACTGCTCTCTGGTTGTGGTAGGATGGTTCAGTTGCCTGACAACAGCTGGGAAGAAACTGTCCCTGAATCTGGAGGTGTGCGTTTCCACACTTCTGTACCTTTTGCCTGATGGGAGAGGGGAGAAGAGGGAATGGCCAGGGTGCGACTCTTAAAAATAGGCGACAGAGAGCTAGGAAATGCTCTAGGAAATAAAAACACTGGAAGTCATAAGGTCATAAGTGATAGGAGCAGAATTAGGCCATTCGGCCCATCAAATCTACTCCGCCATTCAATCATGGCTGATCTATCTCTCCCTCCTAACCCCATTCTCCTGCCTTCTCCCCACAACCCCTGACACCCACACTAATCAAGAATCTATCTACCTCTGCCTTAAAAATATCCACTGACTTGGCCTCCACAGCCTTCTGTGGCAAAGAATTCCACAGATTCACTACCCCCTGACTATAGAAATTCCTCCTCATCTCCTTCCCAGAGGAACGTCCTTTAATTCTGAGGCTGTGACCTCTACTCCTAGACTCTCCCACTAGTGGAAACATCCTCTCCACAACCACTCTATCCAGGCCGCTCACTATTCGAGAATCTAGACTAGAAGTTGGTGTGGTGATGGTAACAGGAGAGATGGGGTGGTGAGGAAAGACTTTCTTACATACTGTTGCTAGATTCTGCTGCTGCTTTACACCATATGCACCGACACGAAGTGTCCATACCTAAAACATTTGTTTTGCTATCCCGTTTTCAAAGATAATAGTCAAAGGTTTAGTTTAATGCTAGACCAAGTGGACCCATTGGTCCCAAACCTCTCCTCACCCCATCCCATCTCCCCCCTCCCTCTCCCCCCTCCCTCTCCCCCCTCCCTCTCCCCCCTCCCCCTTCCCCTCTCCCTACCCTCTCCCTCCCCTCCCCCTCCCCTCCCACCCTCACTCCATCCCCCTCAAACCCCATTATAGACAATAGACAATAGGTGCAGGAGTAGGCCATTCAGCCCTTCGAGCCAGCACCGCCATTCAATGCGATCATGGCTGGTCACTCTCAATCAGTACCCCGTTCCTGCCTTCTCCCCATACACCCTCACTCCGCTATCCTTAAGAGCTCTATCCAGCTCTCTCTTGAAAGCATCCAACGAACTGGCCTCCACTGCCTTCTGAGGCAGAGAATTCCACACCTTCACCACTCTCTGACTGAAAAAGTTCTTCCTCATCTCCGTTCTAAATGGCCTACCCCTTATTCTTAAACTGTGGCCCCTTGTTCTGGACTCCCCCAACATTGGGAACATGTTTCCTGCCTCTAATGTGTCCAATCCCCTAATTATCTTATATGTTTCAATAAGATCCCCCCTCATCCTTCTAAATTCCAGTGTATACAAGCCTAATTGCTCCAGCCTTTCAATATACGACAGTCCCGCCATTCCGGGAATTAACCTAGTGAACCTACGTTGCACGCCCTCAATAGCAAGAATATCCTTCCTCAAATTTGGAGACCAAAACTGCACACAGTACTCCAGGTGCGGTCTCACCAGGGCCCGGTACAACTGTAGAAGGACCTCTTTGCTCCTATACTCAACTCCTCTTGTTACGAAGGCCAACATTCCATTGGCTTTCTTCATTGCCTGCTGTACCTGCATGCTTCCTTTCAGTAACTGATGCACTAGGACACCCAGATCTCGTTGAACATACCCTCTTCCTAACTTGACACCATTCAGATAATAATCTGCCTTTCTATTCTTACTTCCAAAGTGAATAACCTCACACTTATCTACATTAAACTGCATCTGCCATGTATCCGTCCACTCACACAACCTGTCCAAGTCACCCTGCAGCCTTATTGCATCTTCCTCACAATTCACACTACTCCCCAGCTTAGTATCATCTGCAAATTTGCTAATGGTACTTTTAATCCCTTCATCTAAGTCATTAATGTATATCGTAAATAGCTGGGGTCCCAGCACCGAACCTTGCGGTACCCCACTGGTCACTGCCTGCCATTCCGAAAGGGACCCATTTATCCCCACTCTTTGCTTTCTGTCTGTCAACCAATTTTCCATGTCAGTACCCTACCCCCAATACCATGTGCCCTAATTTTGCCCACTAATCTCCTATGTGGGACCTTGTCGAAGGCTTTCTGAAAGTCAAGGTACACCACATCCACCGACTCTCCCCTGTCAATTTTCCTAGTTACATCCTCAAAAAATTCCAGTAGATTTGTCAAGCATGATTTCCCCTTCGTAAATCCATGCTGACTCGGAATGATCCTGTTACTGCTATCCAAATGCTCAGCAATTTCGTCTTTTATAATTGACTCCAGCATCTTCCCCACCACTGATGTCAGACTAACTGGTCTATAATTACCCGTTTTCTCTCTCCCTCCTTTCTTAAAAAGTGGGATAACATTTGCTATCCTCCAATCCACAGGAACTGATCCTGAATCTATAGAACATTGAAAAATGATCTCCAATGCTTCCACTATTTCTAGAGCCACCTCCTTAAGTACTCTGGGATGCAGACCATCAGGCCCTGGGGATTTATCAGCCTTCAGTCCCATCAGTCTACCCAAAACCATTTCCTGCCTAACGTGGATTTCCTTCAGTTCCTCCATCACCCTAGGTTCTCCGGCCCCTAGAACATTTGGGAGATTGTGTGTATCTTCCTCAGTGAAGACAGATCCAAAGTAACGGTTTAACTCGTCTGCCATTTCTTTGTTCCCCATAATAAATTCCCCTGCTTCTGTCTTCAAGGGACCCACATTTGCCTTGACTATTTTTTTCCTCTTCACGTACCTAAAAAAACTTTTGCTATCCTCCTTTATATTATTGGCTAGTTTACCCTCGTACCTCATCTTTTCTCCCCGTATTGCCTTTTTAGTTAACTTTTGTTGCTCTTTAAAAGAGTCCCAATCCTCTGTCTTCCCACTCTTCTTTGCTATCCTCCCTCCTCCCCCTCCATCCCTCCCTCCCTAGGAGACAGATTTAAACTTTAAAATGTGAATAACTTTAAAAATATAATACCGATTTCAATGAAACTTCTTCCATTAGCACCAAAGGAACGATGGTGAGTAAGGTGGGCCTAAAATTGTCGCGCTATCGTGTACCGTTTTGGCTGTAGTTCAGGAACAAACAAACAAACAAACGAGAGCTTTAGTGTATGGATTGTGCTCAGATGTTCACAAAGTCTATGAGTCTCACAATGTGATGGTCCAGAGCTGGTGTTTCACTGAGCAGAGCAATATTAGTTTGGCACCAAGGTGCCGAACAGCACTATACAACTGGAACAGCAATGAAAATCAATTCCTCTCTTTTAACCTGAGGACAAATTCAGATTCTTTGCAGAAAACACACCCCTGCTAGCTAGGCTCTTCAATGGATTTGAAACATGTCCAAATGTAACGTTGCAGATTCCCAGAAGCTGAACGTCACCTAATGCTGGGCTGTTGCCAGAATCCACATTGGAAAGCCTTGAAGCAACAAAAAATACCAAGAGTGGTTTTCTTTAAATATCAACAGCCTGGCTCAAATCTTCTCCAACCAGCAAGCCAATGATTGATGCAATCACCGTCTACTGGGAATTAATCCCAATTCGATTGGGATTAAAGGTAGACACAAAATGCTGGAGTCACTCAGCGGGAATCACTGGAGTTTACAAGGATGAGAGGGGATCTTAGAGAGACGTATAAAATAATAAAAGGACTGGACAAGCTAGATGCAGGGAAAATGTTCCCAACCTTGGGGGAGTCCAGAACCAGGGGCCACACACAGTCTAAGAATAAAGGGGAGGCCGTTTAGAACTGAGGCGAGAAGAAACCTTTTCACCCAGAGAGTTGTGAATTTGTGGAATTCTCTGCCACAGAGGGCAGTGGAGGCCAATTCCCTGGATGATTTTAAAAGAGAGTTAGATAGAGCTCTAGGGGCTAGTGGAATCAAGGGATATGGAGAGAAGGCAGGCACAGGTTACTGATTGTGGATGATCAGCCATGATCACAATGAATGGCGGTGCTGGCTCAAAGGGCCGAATGGCCTCCTCCTGCCCCTATTTTCTATGTTTGTATGTTTCTACGACAGGCAGCATCTCGGGAGAGAAGGAATGGGTGACGTTGCGGGTCAAGACCCTTCTTCAGACTGATGATTGGGATTGTTAGCTGAACAATATAACCATGTTATAAAAAGTACATGAACACTTGACAGAAATGTTTCTGGTAGATCGTTGATATATTGCAGGGTGACTTGGACAGGTTGTGTGAGTGGGCGGATGCATGGCAAATGCAGTTTAATGTGGATAAGTGTGAGGTTATCCACTATGGTGGTAAGAATAGGAAGGCAGATTATTATCTGAATGGTGTCAAGTTAGGAACAGGGGACGTACAACGAGATCTGGGTGTCCTAGTGCATCAGTCACTGAAAGGAAGCATGCAGGTACAGCAGGCAGTGAAGAAAGCCAATGGAATGTTGGCCTTCATAACAAGAGGAGTTGAGTATAGGAACAAAGAGGTCCTTCTGCAGTTGTACAGAGCTCTAGTGAGACCGCACCTGGAGTACTGTGTGCAGTTTTGGTCTCCAAATTTGAGGAAGGATATTCTTGCTATTGAGGTCGTGCAGCGTAGGTTTACTAGGTTAATTCCCGGAATGGCGGGACTATCATATGTTGAAAGACTGGAGCGACTATCATATCATATCATATCATATATATACAGCCGGAAACAGGCCTTTTCGGCCCTCCAAGTCCGTGCCGCCCAGCGATCCCCGCACATTAACACTATCCTACACCCACTAGGGACAATTTTTACATTTACCCAGCCAATTAACCTACATACATGTACGTCTTTGGAATGTGGGAGGAAACCGAAGATCTCGGAGAAAACCCACGCAGGTCACGGGGAGAACGTACAAACTCCTTACAGTGCAGCACCCGTAGTCAGGATCGAACCCGAGTCTCCGGCGCTGCATTCGCTGTAAAGCAGCAACTCTACCACTGCGCTACCGTGCCGACTAGGCTTGTATACACTGGAATTTAGAAGGATGAGAGGAGATCTTATCGAAACGTATACGATTATTAAGGGGTTGGACACGTTAGAGGCAGGAAACATGTTCCCAATGTTGGGGGAGTCCAGAACAAGGGGCCACAGTTTAAGAATAAGGGGTAGGCCATTTAGAACTGAGATGAGGAAAAACTTTTTCAGTCAGAGAGTTGTGAATCTGTGGAATTCTCTGCCTCAGAAGGCAGTGGAGGCCAATTCTCTGAATGCATTCAAGAGAGAGCTGGATAGAGCTCTTAAGGATAGCGGAGTCAGGGAGTATGGGGAGAAGGCAGGAACGGGGTACTGATTGAGAATGATCAGCCATGATCACATTGAATGGCGGTGCTCGCTCGAAGGGCCGAATGGCCTCCTCCTGCACCTATTGTCTATTGTCTATATTCTCATTCGGAAGGCCGGCTCTGTCCTGGGGGTGGAGTTGGATTCACGGGAGGGGGTCTTGGAGGGGAGGATGCTCCTCGAACTGCGGAGCATCCTGGACAATACAGCTCACCCCCTCCCTCCATGACACACTGGTCAACCTGAGGAGCACCTTCAGCAACAGACTGGTCCCACCAAGATGCAGCACAGAACGCCACAGGAGATCCTTCTTCCCTGTGGCTCTCAAACTGGACAACTCCTCCCCCTTCTGTCATGGGGTACACTGACTCCCCTCTACCCGCCCCCCCTGTACCTATGACTGCTGGCAGATCAAATTCCCAGCTGGGATAAATAAAGTTTCTATTATATCATATCGTATGGTATTCATAGGATCAGCCATGATTGAACGGCGGTGTAGACTCGATGGGCCGAATGGCCTAATTCTGGTCCAATGGCTTATGAACCTAGGATCGGGCAGCAATGAAATGGGCCCTGCTACCCCACCTCATCCACGCCGACCATAACACTTGGTACCATAACAACATTGAAAACAATTGAACAACAATTGGACAGATACATCGATAGGAAAGATATGGGTCGAACGCGGACTGGTGGAACTAGTGTAGGTCATAAGGTCATAAGTGAAAGGAGCAGAATTCGGCCATTCGGCCCATCGAATCTACACCGCCATTCAATCATGACTGATCTATCTCTCCCTCCTAACCCCATTCTCCTGCCTTCTCCCCATAACCCCTGACACCCGTACTATTCAAGAATCTATCTATCTCTGCCTCAGAAATATCCATTGACTTGGCCTCCACAGCCTTCTGTGGCAAAGAATTCCACAGATTCACCACCCTCTGACTAAAGAAATTCCTCCTCATCTCCTTCCTAAAGGAATGTTCTTTAATTATGAAGCTGTGGCCTCTGGTCCTGGACTCTCCCACTAGTGGAAACATCCTCTCCACATCCACTCTATCCAGGCCTTTCACTATTCTATGTGTTTCAATGAGGTCCCCCCCTCATTCTTCTAAACTCCAGTGAGTACAGGCCCAGTGCTGACAAACGCTCATCATATGTTAACCCACTGATTCCTGGGATCATTCTTGTAAACTTCCTCTTGACCCTCTCCAGAGCCAGCACTTCCTTTCTCAGTTATGGTGCCCAAAATTACTCCAAATGCAGCCTGACCAGTGCCTTATAGAGCCTCAGCATTACATCCTGTTTTTGTATTCCAGCCCTTATAAAGGCTGGCATTGCATTTGCCTTCTTTACCATCAATTCGACTTACAGATTAACTTTTTGGGAATCCTGCACCAGCCAAGTGTAGATGGGGCATCTACACTCCCAAGTGTAGATGGGGCATCGTGGTCAGAATGGGCAAGTTGGGCCAAAGGGCTGCAATGACTCCTTGACTCTATGACTTACCTACATTAAGGAGACGCAAGAGACTGCAGATGCTGGAATCTTGACAAAGTGCTGGAGGAACTCAACGGGGCAGGCAGCATCTGTGGAGGGAAATGTACAGGTGACGTTTTCGATTGGGATGGGGTATGGGTCTGAAGAAGGGTCACAATCCAAAACATGGTGCGTCCATTCCTTCCAAAGATCCTCCCTGACCTACTAAGTTCCTCCTGCACTTTCTTTGTTGGCCTTATCTATGCTAATCCCACTTGTCTCCAAACATTTCTTGAGGGATTGGACAGACGAGATGCAGGAAAAATGTTCCCGATGTTGGGGGAGTCCAGAACCAGGGGTCACAGGTTAAGAAGAAGGGGGAGGCCATTTAGGACTGAGATGAGGAAAAACCCTTTTCACCCAGAGAGTTGTGAATCTGTGGGATTCTCTGCCACAAAAGGCAGTGGAGGCCAATTCATTGGATGTTTTCAAGAGAGAGTTAGGTATAGCTCTTAGGGCATTTTAGATTTAGATTTAGATTTAGAGATACAGCGCGGAAACAGGCCCTTCGGCCCACCGAGTCCGCGCCGCCCAGCGATCCCCGCACATTAACACTATCTTACACACACTAGGGACAATTTTTACATTTACCCAGTCAATTAACCAACATACCTGCACGTCTTTGGAGTGTGGGAGGAAACCGGAGATCTCGGAGAAAACCCACGCAGGTCACGGGGAGAACATACAAACTCCATACAGACGGCGCCCGTAGTCAGGATCGAACCTGAGTCTCCGGCGCTGCATTCGCCGTAAAGGCAGCAACTCTACCGCTGCGCCACCTTGCCAATAACGGAATCAAGGGAGATGGGGAGAAAGCAGGAACGGGGTTTTTTTTCTTTCTGATCAGCCATGATCATATTGAATGGCGGTGCTGGCTCGAAGAGCAGAATGGCCTACTCCTGCACCGATTTTCTATGTATTTACAATAAGATCAGCCATAATCTTATTATTCGGTAGAACTGGTTTCAGGAGCCAAATGATTCCTCCCACTCTCAATTCTCATCGTTGTTTGCATGATCTGGCACAATTGGGCATAATTAGTATTTTTCCTCATAGTTCATGTTCATAAGTAATAGGAGCAGAACTAAGCCATCAAGTCTTCTCCAACATTCCATCACGGCTGATCGATCTCTCCCTCCTAACCCCATTCTCCTTCCTTCACCCCATAACCCCTGACAACCGTACGAATCAAGAATCTATCTATCTCTGTGTAGATGGGCTATTGCATGCTAGCCAATCGTAGTGCTTGTTAGTAGTAGTCCCGCCTAGTGCGTGCTTTATAATATTAAGAACTCGCCTACGTCAGGCAGAAGATGGAGCAGCTCGGAGCTGTAATGTACTGCAGGTCCTATGCTGTAAGTGCTTTAATAAAATGATGCGTTGTATCTTAGCGTGTACTTGAGTACCTTGTTACATGGTGTCAGAAGTGGGATTCGAACGCACTCCTCCATCTGGAAAAAAATCCATTGACTAGGCCTCCACAGCTGCCTGTGGCAAAGAATTCCACACTCTGTTGGTAGTTCTACAATAACCAAAGTCCGTAATGTTGTATCCTTATTGTTTTGATGTGTTTATGCTTTGTTCTTAATTGTTAACTGTCTGTTTGTGTTGTCATTTGTGAGCGGAGCACCAAGGCACGTTCCTTGTGTATGCACATACTTGGCCAATAAATGTATTCATTCATTCATTCATTCATTCATTCATTCATTCATTCATTCATTCATTCATTCATTCATTTATTCATTTATTCATTCTCTGACTGAAGAAATTCCTTCTCATCTCCTTCCTAAAGGTACATCCTTTTATTCTGAGGCTGTGACATCTGGTCCCAGACTCTCCCACTAGTGGAAGCATCCTCTCCACATCCACTCTATCCAGGCCTTTTCTTAGCAGCAGAGCAGCTAAACGTTTCAGCATAGAATTTCAGAGTTCAATAGACAATTTGACAATAGTCAATAGGTGCAGGAGGAGGCCATTCGGCCCTTCGAGCCAGCACCGCCATTCAATGTGATCATGGCTGATCATTCTCAATCAGTAACCCATTCCTGCCTTCTCCCCATACCCCCTGACTCCACTATCCTTAAGAGCTCTATCTCGCTCTCTCTTGAATGCATTCAGAGAATTGGCCTCCACTGCCTTCTGAGGCAGAGAATTCCACAGATTTACAACTCTCTGACTGAAAAAGTTTTTCCTCATCTCCGTTCTAAATGGCCTACCCCTTATTCTTAAACTGTGGCCCCTGGTTCTGGACTCCCCCAACATTGGGAACATGTTTCCAGCCTCTAACGTGTCCAACCCCTTAATAATCTTATATGTTTCGATAAGATCCCCTCTCATCCTTCTAAATTCCAGTGTATACAAGCCTAGTCGCTCCAGTCTTTCAACATATGACAGTCCCGCCATTCCGGGAATTAACCTAGTAAACCTATGCTGCACGCCCTCACTAGTGGAAGCATCCTCTCCCCATCCACTCTATCCAGGACTTTTCGTAGCAGCAGAGCAGCTAAACGTTTCGGCATAGAATTTCAGGTTCATGGTGACGATTCCTTTTGCCGATCTGCCTGGGAATCAAATGAATGATGGCCTATTTCATGAGCTAAAAGACCGGTTTTGAAATCAATATCTCATATGTGTGAGAGGGGAAGTTGACATCCCGTACAATACATAGTAAAACAGCTCCGATCTGCAACAGCATTATTGAAATATTAATGGCTTATTGACCAAATTGGAGCTGAACATACAAAGGCTTCTGAAGCAGGCACTTCACAAGTGAAGTGAAATTGCTACACTGTCTAAGCAACACCAGATCCATATTCAATCAATATCCTTCTAGATAACCACCCCTCAGGCAAAACAGTGTACTTTATATTTGGCAGTAGTTTTGTTTTTTAGGGGATAAGACAGCAAAGGTGGAAGTTTGGGCAAAGATAGACGTGACACAAAATGCTGGTCTGAAGAAGGGTCTCGACCCGAAACGTCACCCATTCCTTCTCTCCCGAGATGCTGCCTGACCCGCTGAGCTACCCCAGCATTTTGCGTCTATCTTTGGGCAAAGATAAGTGGTTAGTTCTTGCAGGGAGTGAAAGTTGGCGGTTTGTGTATTATAATGCCAGGCCACCTTTCTTGCCAATTAACAAGAAATCTGACGTGTTTATGTGAGGCTTGACAGACTGGATATTATGGAGCTAATTTCTTAAATGTGTGGTGACAGGAGAGATCCCAGGGGTGACCCAGCATCAGTTCACTTGGTCCTCAATTGGAAGAGAATTCCAATTATATTCAAATGCAGTTTCAGACACTTGAGCCGACTATTCCGTTAACTATTTCCCGTCTGAAGGGCAAATGGATCGCAACGATGCAATGCATTGCAGACTAAATATGTTTAGTTTAGTTTGGAGATACAGCGGTAGAGTTGCTGCTTTACAGCGAATGCAGCGCCGGAGACTCAGGTTCGATCCTGACTACAGGTGCTGCACTGTAAGGAGTTTGTACGTTCTCCCCGTGACATGCGTGGGTTTTCTCCGAGATCTTGGGTTTCCTCCCACACTCCAAAGACGTGCAGGTATGTAGGTTAATTGGCTGGGTAAATGTAAAAATTGTCCCTAGTGTGTGTAGGATAGTGTTAATAGTGTTAGTGTGCGGGGATCGCTGGGCGGCGCAGACTTGGTGGGCCGAAAAGGCCTGTTTCTGCGCTGTATATATATGATATAAGATATATGATAACATCATCAGCAGCGCAGGAGGGCGGCACGGTAGCGCAGCGGTAGAGTTGCTGCTTTACAGCGAATGCAGCGCCGGAGACTCAGGTTCGATCCTGACTACAGGTGCTGTACTGTAAGGAGTTTGTACGTTCTCCCCGTGACATGCGTGGGTTTTCTCCGAGATCTTCGGTTTCCTCCCACACTCCAAAGACGTACAGGTATGTAGGTTAATTGGCTGGGTAAATGTAAAAATTGTCCCTAGTGTGTGTAGGATAGTGTTAATAGTGTTAGTGTGCGGGGATCGCTGGGCGGCGCGGACTTGGTGGGCCGAAAAGGCCTGTTTCTGCGCTGTATATATATGATATAAGATATATGATAACATCATCAGACAATAGACAATAGACAATAGGTGCAGGAGTAGGCCATTCAGCCCTTCGAGCCAGCACCGCCATTCAATGCGATCATGGCTGATCACTCTCAATCAGTACCCCGTTCCTGCCTTCTCCCCATACCCCCTCACTCCGCTATCCTTAAGAGCTCTATCCAGCTCTCTCTTGAAAGCATCCAACGAACTGGCCCCCACTGCCTTCTGAGGCAGAGAATTCCACACCTTCACCACTCTCTGACTGAAAAAGTTCTTCCTCATCTCCGTTCTAAATGGCCTACCCCTTATTCTTAAACTGTGGCCCCTTGATCTGGACTCCCCCAACATTGGGAACATGTTTCCTGCCTCTAATGTGTCCAATCCCCTAATTATCTTATATGTTTCAATAAGATCCCCCCTCATCCTTCTAAATTCCAGTGTATACAAGTCTAATCGCTCCAGCCTTTCAACATACGACAGTCCCGCCATCAGGTCATAAGTGATATGCAAATTCATCAGTAGCCAAGTGATAGGTGGACACCAAGTGCAGGAGTAACTCAGCAGGTCAGGCAGCACCTCCGGAGTTGACAATTCAGATCGAAAACCTGTAACATCAGACAGCGCAGGCTCGTCGATCGTTTCGCTGAACACCTCCGCTCAGTCCGCCTAAACCTACCTGATCTCCCGGTGGCTCAGCACTTTAACTCCCCCTCCCACTCCCGCATTGACCTTTCTGACCAGGACCTCCTCCATTGTCAGAGTGAGGCCCAGCACAAATTGGAGGAACAGCACCTCATATTTCGCTTGGGTAGCTTACACCCCAGCGGTATGAACACTGACTTCTCTAACTTCAAAGGTATTTATTCACAAAATGCTGGAGTAACTCAGCAGGTCAGGCAGCATCTCAGGAGAGAAGGAATGGGTGACGTTTCGGGTCGAGACCCTCGGTTTCCCTCTCTCTCCATCCCCTCCCCCATCCCAGTTCTCCTTCCCTCTGATTACATTTTATCTCTGTGGCAGTTTGCAGCCCAGCGGTATGAACATTGACTTCTCCAACTTTAGACAGTTCCTCTGTCCCTCTCTTCCCCTCCCCCTTCTCCCACTATCTTCCTGTCTCCACCTATATCCTTTCTTTGTCCCGCCCCCTTGACATCAGTCTGAAGAAGGGTCTCGACCCGAAACGTCACCCATTCCTTCTATCCAGACATGCTGCCTGACCCGCTGAGTTACAAACATAGAAACATAGAAAATAGGTGCAGGAGTAGGCCATTCGGTCCTTCGAGCCTGCACCGCCATTCAATATGATCATGGCTGATCATCCAACTCAATATCCCGTACCTGCCTTCTCTCCATACCCCCTGATCCCTTTAAGCCACAAGGGCCACTTCTAACTCCCTCTTAAATATAGCCAATGAACTGGCCTCTACTACCTTCTGTGCCAGAGAATTCCATAGACTCACCACTCTCTGTGTGAAAAAAAATGTTCTCATCTCGGTCCTAAAAGACTTCCCCCTTATCCTTAAACTGTGACCCCTGGTTCTGGACTTCCCCAACATCGGGAACAATCTTCCTGCATCTAGCCTGTCCAACCCCTTAAGAATTTTGTAAGTTTCTATAAGATCCCCCCTCAATCTTCTAAATTCCAGCGAGTACAAGCCGAGTCTATCCACACGAGTTACTCATGTAAACTGTCTGCACACTGTAAATGGACGATTGTAATCATGTATTGTCTTTCCGCTGACTGGTTAGCACGCAACAAAAGCTTTTCACTGTACCTCGGTACACGTGACAATAAACTAAACTGAACTGAAGAAACTGAAGGCAGTGATGGTCTGTATTCCTGTTTCAATATTTGACCCAAGCATATGGGCAACTAGTCGAGCCACTGCCTCACAGCGCCGGAGACCCTGGTTCGATCCTGACCTGAGCTGCTGCCTGTGTGGAGTATGCACGTTCTCCCATGTGGGTTTTCTCCAGCAGCTCCGGTTATCTCCCACATCCCAAAGAGGGGCGAGCTAATCGGCCTCTGCAAATTGCCCCTGGTGTGTTGGGAGTGGATGAGAAAGTGGGATAACGTAAAGCCAGCCGCTGGAAGGAGGAATCACAGAGGGGGAGCAGTGAGGGAGGAAGTTGCCGAACTCTCCTCGGACTCCCCTGACTGAAGGGTCTCGACCCGAAACGTCCCACCCGTTCCTTCTCTCCAGAGATGCTGCCTGTCCCGCTGAGTTACTCCAGCATTTTGAGCCTTGCTGGAAGAACTCAGCAGGTCAGGCAGCATCAGTGGAGGAAAGTGGACAATCAACCTTTCAGGTCGAGACCCTTCATGTAGATTGTCAGAGTCGAGGGGGAGTAGGAAGTAGAGAGTTAGTGCCATTGAAAACGAGCGCTCGCTAGAGGTGGGGAAGGAGGCACGGTGGCGCAGCGGTAGAGTTGCTGCTTTACAGCGCTGGAGAGCCTGGTTCGATCCCGACTATGGATGCTGGCTATATGGACACTGTACGTTCTCCTTGTACGAGACCACGTGGGTTCTCTCTGGGTGCTCGGTAGATGGACACAAAATACTGGAGTAACTCAGCGGGACAGGCAGCATCCCTGGAGAGATGGAATGGTGACGTTGGGCGATCAATGGTCAGTGTGGGCTGAAGGGCCTGTTTCCATGCTGTATTTCCACACTAAACTAAACTAAACTAGTACCCCAAGGATCTGTGTTGGGTCCACTGTTGTTTGTCATTTACATTAATGATCTGGATGATGGTGTGGCAAATTGGATTAGTAAATATGCAGATGATACTAAGATAGGTGGTGTAGTTAATAATGAAGTAGAGTTTCAAAGTCTACAGAGAGACTTGGGCCTTTTGGAAGGGTGGGCTGAAAGATGGCAGATGGAGTTTAATGCTGATAAGTGTGAGGTGCTGCATTTTGGTAGGACAAATCAAAATAGGACGTACAGGGTAAATGGTAGGGAATTGAGGAATGCAGTGGAACAGAGGGATCTGGGAATAACTGTGCATTGTTCCCTGAAGGTGGAATCTCATGTGGATAGGGTGGTGAAGAAGGCGTTTGGTATGCTTGCCTTTATAAATCAGAGCATCGAGTATAAAAGTTGGGATGTAATGTTAAAATTGTACAGGGCATTGGTGAGGCCGAATCTGGAGTATGGTGTGCAGTTCTGGTCGCCAAATTATAGGAAGGATGTCGACAAAATGGAGAGGGTACAGAGGAGATTTACTAGAATGTTGCCTGGGTTTCAGCACTTAAGCTACAGAGAGAGGTTGAACAGGTTGGGTCTTTATTCTTTGGAGCGTAGAAGGTTGAGGGGGGACTTGATAGAGGCTTTTTAAATTTTGAGAGGGACGGACAGAGTTGACGTGGGTAGGCTTTTCCCTTTGAGAGTGGGGAAGATTCCAACAAGGGGACATAGCTTCAGAATTGAGGGACAAAAGTTTAGGGGTAACATGAGGGGTAACTTCTTTACTCAGAGGGTGGTGGCTGTATGGAATGGGCTTCCGGTGGAAGTGGTGGAGGCCGGCTCGATTTTATTATTTAAGAGTAAATTGGATAGGTATATGGATAGGAGGGGATTGGAAGGTTATGGTCTGAGTGCAGGTAGATGAGACTAGGTCAGGGAGAGTGGTCGGCGTGGACTGGTAGGGCCGAACGGGCCTGTTTCTGTGCTGTAGTTGTTATATGGTTATATGGTTAAACCCAAACAAACAAAAAATCAGTAAATGAGGAAAAAAAAACAAAAGTTCCCAGTGTGTCAAAACATTTCATGGTTTAGAATTTTGTTGGTATTTGTAATTTACTTTAGTTTAATTTACTTTAGAGATACAGCACAGAAACAGGCCTTTCGGCCCATCGAGTCTGCACCGACCAGCGATCCCCCACACACTAACACTACCCTACACACACTGGGGACAATTGACATTTATGCCAAGCCGATTAACCTACAAACCTGTACATCGTTGGAGTGTGGGAGGAAACCAAGGATTTCTTAGTCTGAAGAAGGTTTCTCGACCCGAAACGTCACCCATTCCTTCTCTCCAGAGATGCTGCCTGACCCGCCGAGTTACTCCAGCATTTTGTGCCTATCTTCGGTGTAAACCAGCCTCTGCAGTTCATTCCTCCACATTGATGCACTGGTGGCCAGGATCAAGTAAGCTTACCACAGAACAGTTATCTTTAACCTGCTAACATGCTAAATGTTCATTTACTGAGTGCATATTTCAAATTTACTATCAACATAAAAGGTCACCATCAGAATTTTACAATAAAATATAAATCGCACTTGGCATTATGTTCATAAGATCATAAATGATAGGAGCAGAATTAGGCCATTCGGCCCTTCAAGTCTACTCCGCCATTCAGTCACGGCTGATCTATCTCTCCCTCCCAACCCCATTCTCCTGCCTTCTCCCCATAACACCCTGACACCCGTACTAATCAAGAATCGAAGGTATTTATTCACAAAATGCTGGAGTAACTCAGCAGGTCAGGCAGCATCTCGGGAGAGAAGGAATGGGTGACGTTTCGGTGAGACCCGAAACGTCACCCATTCCTTCTCTCCCGAGATGCTGCCTGACCTGCTGAGTTACTCCAGCATTTTGTGAATAAATACCTTCGATTTGTACCAGCATCTGCAGTTAATTTCTTATACTAATCAAGAATCTATCTATCTCTGCCTTAAATATATCCACTGACTTGGCCTCCACAGCCTTCTGAGGCAAAGACATTAGATTTTTTTTTAATTCCCCTGCAGGTAACTGATTGCATTGCCCAAAATCGTGAATGATAGCTGATTTTAGTGACTGGCATGCTGGAATAACCTCTGCAATCTCTCTCATAACAGCAATTACAATTGGAATCGCGACGGTTACAGAAATGCATATGTGCAATGTAGCCTTTCCGAACCTCAGGGGTGTCCGACATGCTTTACATAAAGAACATAAGGGGCAAGTGCAGGAATAGGCCAACCAGCCCCTCGAGCCTGATCCGTCATTCAATAAGATGAAGGCTGTTCTGATAATTGGCCTTGGCTCTACATTCCTACACGCTCCCTCTCCGCTCAACTCCCCTGAAATCCTCAACTCAAGTCTAAATCAGCCCGCAGCAAACTAAAAAAACCAAGACGCCAAATCTCCAAACAAAACAGGTTACGGGGAGAAGGCGGGAGAATGGGGGGTTGGGAGGGAGAGATAGATCAGCCGTGATTGACAATAGACAATAGACAATAGACAATAGGTGCAGGAGGAGGCCATTCAGCCCTTCGAGCCAGCACCGCCATTCAATGCGATCATGGCGGATCACTCTCAATCAGTACCCCGTTCCTGCCTTCTCCCCATACCCCCTCACTCCGCTATCCTTAAGAGCTCTATCCAGCTCTCTCTTGAAAGCATCCAACGAACTGGCCTCTACTGCCTTCTGAGGCAGAGAATTCCACACCTTCACCACTCTCTGACTGAAAAAGTTCTTCCTCATCTCCGTTCTAATTGAGTGGTGGAGTAGACGTGACGGGCCGAATGGCCTCATTCTACTCCAATTCCCTCTGACCCGCAGCTCTCTGAGATGGAAAATTCCAATGATTCACAACCCTTCAAGAGAAGAGGGCGGCCACGGTGGAGCAGCGGTAGAGTTGCTGCCTTACAGCGCTTGCAGCGCCGGAGACCCGGGTTCCATCCCGACTACAGGTGCTGTCTGCGCGGAGTTTGTGCGTTCTCCCCGTGACCTCTCTCTTTCTCCCTCCCTCTCCCTTTCCCTCACTCTCTCTCCCTCCATCTCCACATAGACTGTGGAACAGCATCCCTCTCCCCATCAGAACTGCCCCCTCCATCGACTCCTTCAAGTCCAGGCTCAAAACCTATTTCTACTCCCTAGCGTTTGAGGCCCTCTGAGGGGGCGCTGTGAACTGTTTATGTATGTGCTGTTATGTTTGTGTGCCATTCTATGTTCGTTCCTTAGTACCTGAACTGATGTACAGCACGATTTATTCACAAAGTGCTGGAGTAACTCAGCAGGTCAGGCAGCATCTCGGGAGAGAAGGAATGGGTGAAATTTCGGGTCGAGACCCTTCTTCTCGACCCAAAACGTCACCCATTCCTTCTCTCCCGAGATGCTGCCTGACCTGCTGAGTTACTCCAGTACTTTTTGAATAAATCGATTTGTACCAGCACCTGCAGTTATTTTCTTATACTAATGTACAGCACTTTGGTCAATGTGGGTTGTTTTTAAATGTGCTATACAAATAAAATTGACTTGACTTGACTCTCCCTCTCCCTCTCCCTTCCTTCCCTCTTTCCCTCTCCCTCCTCCTCTCCCTCTCCGCCTCTTTCCTCCCTCCCTTTCTCTCTCTCTCTGGCCCCTTGTCCAGAACAAGGGGCCACAGTTTAAGAATAAGGGGTAGGCCATTTAGAACGGAGACGAGGAAGAACTTTTTCAGTCAGAGGGTGGTGAAGGTGTGGAATTCTCTGCCTCAGAAGGCAGTGGAGGCCAGTTCGTTGGATGCTTTCAAGAGAGAGCTGGATAGAGCCCTTAAGGATAGCGGAGTGAGGGGGGTATGGGGAGAAGGCAGGAACGGGGTACTGATTGAGAGTGATCAGCCATGATCGCATTGAATGGCGGTGCTGGCTCGAAGGGCTGAATGGCCTACTCCTGCGTCTATTCTCTCTCTCTCTCTCTCTCTCTCTCTCTCTCTCTCTCTCTCTCTCTCTCTCTCTCTCTCTCTCTCTCTCTCTCTCTCTCTCTCTCTCTCTCTCTCTCTCTCTCTCTCTCTCTCTCTCTCTCTCTCTCTCTCTCTCTCTCTCTCTCTCTCTCTCTCTCTCTCTCTCTCTCTCTCTCTCTCTCTCTCTTTCTATCTCCCTGTTCTATGCCATTCTCTCTTCTACCTGTTGCTCTCTGCTGCACACATTGCCTCTCCCACCTCCGTACCTCTTTACATGTCTGTCACACACTCTGCTCATTATATTCTCTGTCTTACGGCAGCCTTTTTACTTTAATGTCAACAAAATCTTTTTTTTTTTAAATTCCGATAAATTAAATCAGATATGAATCAGACTGTGATGGAACGAATGGGCAGTAAAGCATAAGAGAGATAATATTATAAGTGGAGACTAGGCTGACATAATCATTAGCAATGCTGGATACAACTGATTATAAGAAATAAACTTGATTTACATATTATTATTTGAGTAGCACTTCAGACAATGTGCTGCTAGAATTGGCTTTTAAGTCATATTTTATACTATGTTGTTGACACAAATGTGCCACCAAAGCTTTATAGACATAGAAAATAGGTGCAGGAGTAGGCCAATCGGCCCTTCGAGCCTGCACCGCCATTCAATATGATCATCCAACTCAGTATCCCCTACCTGCCTTCTCTCCATACCCCCTGATCCCTTTAGCCACAAGGGCCACATCTAAATAAACTCCCTCTTAAATATAGCCAATGAACTGGCCTCAACTACCTTCTGTGGCAGAGAATTCCACAGATTCACCACTCTCTGTGTGAAAAAAAACATTCTCATCTCGGTCCTAAAAGACTTCCCCCTTATCCTTAAACTGTGACCCCTTGTTCTGGACTTCCCCAACATGGGGAACAATCTTCCTGCATCTAGCCTGTCCAGCCCCTTAAGAATTTTGTAAGTTTCTATAAGATCCCCCCTCAATCTTCTCAATTCCAGTTGGTTATTAACCCTTTAGTTTCGAGATACAGCATGGAAACAGGCCCCTTCGGCCCATCGAGTCCTTGCCAGCCATCGATCACACCCTCAAACATGAATTATACACACATTACATATAATTGCGAGGCGTTATGTTCAGATCCTTGATGTGAACATTCTTCTTCTTCTTGCGTTTGAGGCAGCAGAGGTTATGTAACGCCCTCCAGGCGCTGTAGCCAGTGCAATGTGCTGTTGTCGAGGGCCATGAGGTCTCCCCCTCCACCAGGGGGACGGAGGACAGTGCTGTCGAGAATGCCGTGCTGCGCTGTTTGCTGGTCTGCTCCACACATGCAGGCTGCTGATGGACTCAACCCCCAACGATGCACGTTGGCGTCGAACCGGCCGACCCCTGTGCGGAGCCGGTTCAGGGCGACCCACTCTTTGCGGGGCGTGTCCGAGCCGGGTGGGGCTGTGGTGTTCGGTGCGACGGTGAGTCGAGGAGGTGGCAATGTCTGTTCCCAGCTGGTTCTCCATGCTCCTAGTGTGTTGAAACCGGAGCCACAGAGGGTCGCTGCATGACGGGAGAAAGGGCGACGAGACGACAGGCGTTGAGGTCCCAGTTGCTGTTCACAAAGTGCGGCCACGGTGGCGCAGCGGTAGAGTTGCTGCCTTACAGCGAATGCAGCGCCGGAGACTCGGGTTCGATCCCGACTACGGGCGCCATCTGTACGGAGTTTGTACGTTCTCCCCGTGACCTGCGCGGGTTTTCTCCGAGATCTTCGGTTTCCTCCCACACTCCAAAGACGTACAGGTTTGTAGGTTAATTGGCTGGGCAAATGTTAAAAATTGTCCCTAGTGTGTGTAGGGTAGTGTTAGTGTGCGGGGATCGCTGGGCGGCGCCGACCCGGTGGGCCGAAGGGCCTGTTTCTGCGCTGTATCTCTAAATCTAAAAAATCTAAAATCTAAATGTTCAACGTGAACATTGAAAGTTAACATTTAGATTCAAGGAACTGCAGATGCCGGTTTAGGAAAACAGACACAAAGTGCTGGAGTAACCCACACTCTCCACGGAAGATTTGACGAGGTTTATCAGCTGGGGATTATAGGTAGGTGGTTGTAATTTAGATAATTAATTGGACTCTTAATTAAGAAAAAAAGGACGTTAGTAACGGGAATGGTTCCATTTTGATTGCGATGACCGGTAAAATCCCCATGCAGTTGAATTGGGGAATTGCTGTGAAACAGAATATTTATTAACGATCTCAATTAGGGTTTAGTAAGTAGAATTTCTCCGTTGAAAGATGATACTGTCTTGTACAGGAGCAGTGACTTCTAACACACAGGGTATATGGCAGAAGTATTCAATGTAATTAGATTAATATTGAACTAAAGTAAAGCAGTGTGATATTGATACTCAACATGACTAATATGATTACACAATGCAGGGCAGGTTCATTAATAAGGCAGGACAGGCAAATAATTCATAAGTTGCAAACTGAAAGAGAATATTGCAAAGTCTCTTGTGAGGATTCAGGTCGAGACCCTTCTTCAGACTGTGTAGGAAAATAACTGCAGATGCTGGTACAAATCGAAGGTATTTATTCACAAAATGCTGGAGTAACTCAGCAGGTCAGGCAGCATCTCAGGAGAGAAGGAATGGGTGACGTTTCGTGTCGAGACCCTTCTTCAGACTAGTCAGACTGGCCGCCCATTAGTCGTCCCGACTAGTCATCATCACCCATTCCTTCTCTCCAGAGATGCTGCCTGTCCCACCGAGTTACTCCAGCATTTTGTGTCTCTCTTCGGTTTAAACCAGCATCTGCAGTTCCTTCCTATATATTTCTACCTGGTCTGATCTGTACAAAACTCCATCTCCATCAATGTTGCTAATTGATTGATTGATAGAAACAGCGTGGAAACTAGGGTTGCCAACATCCTCACTCCCAAATAAGGGACAAGGTGACGTCATCGCCCCGCGCGACCGCACCCAGCCAGCGACCACGTGCTCCCGCTCCACCAATGGCGGCCGCCATTGGTGGAGCGGGAGCACGTGGCCGCTGGCTGGGTGAGGTCACGTGTGGTGCGGGGCGGTGATGTCACCCTTTGTCCCTTATTTCGGAGTGAGGAAGTTGGCAACCCTACTAATACGGGACAAGGGCGGTCCTGTATGAGACAAACTAATTTAGCCCAAAATTAGTCCCGGCTAATACGGGACAGTTCAACCTTAGTGGAAACAGGCCCTTCAGCCCACCGAGTCCACACCAACCATCAATCACTTGTTCACACTAGTTCTATGTTATCCCACTTTCTCCTCCACTCCCCACACACCTGGGGCAATTTGCAGGGGGCCAATTAACCTACAAACCCGCGTGTCTTTGGGATCATAGAGTCACAGAGTGATAACGGCATGGAAACAGGCCCTTCGACCCAACTCGCCCACACCGGCCAACATGTCCCAGCTACACTAGTCCCACCTGCCCGCGTTTGGCCCATATCCCTCCAGAGCTGTCCGATCCATGTACCTGTCCAACTGTTTCTTAAATGTCGGGATAGTCCCTGCCTCAACTATCTCCTCTTGAGGGCGCTAGGTTTACTAGGTTAATTCCCGGAATGGCGGGACTATCATATGTTGAAAGACTGGAGCGACTAGTCTTGTATACACTGGAATTTAGAAGGATGAGAGGAGATCTTATAGAAATGTATAAGATTATTAAGGGGTTGGACACGTTAGAGGCAGGAAACATGTTCCCAATGTTGGGGGAGTCCAGAACAAGGGGCCACAGTTTAAGAATAGGGGGTAGGCCATTTAGAACTGAGATGTGGAAAAACTTTTACAGTCAGAGAGTTGTGAATCTGTGGAATTCTCTGCCTCAGAAGGCAGTGGAGGCCAATTCTCTGAATGCATTCAAGAGAGAGCTAGATAGAGCTCTTAAGGATATCGGAGTCAGGGGGTATGGGGAGAAGGCAGGAACGGGGTACTGATTGAGAATGATAAGCCATGATCACATTGAATGGTGGTGCTGGCTCGAAAGGCCGAATGGCCTACTCCTGCACCTATTGTCTATTGTCTTTTGTCTCTGGCAGCTTGTTCCATACACCCACCACTCTTTGTGTGAAAAAGTTACCTCTCAGATTCCCATTAAATCTTTTCCCGTTCATTTTAAACCTATGCCCTCTGGTCCTCGATTCCCCTACTCTGGGCAAGAGACGCTGTGCATCTACCCGATCTATTCCTCTCGTGATTTTGTACACCTCAGTAAGATCACCCCTCATCCTCCTGCGCTCCAAGGAATAGAGTCCCAGCCTACTGAACCTTTCCCTGTAGCAGTGTTGAACACCTGCTATTTCATCAAAGCTACCAAGGTCACTGAGGCAGTTGGCAGGTTGGAAGCGTGAGCTGGTAGCACTGAAGTAACAAGCCCTGCATGCCATCAATCACAGGCAGAGGAGTTAACATTCCTGCAGCAGTCGATGGCATTACAAGCGAGGCCAAACAAAAGACCCTAATCAGACATTAGAAAACCTGCCGCATAGAGAGAGAGTACAGTGTACAAAATCATGAGAGGAATAGATCGGGTAGACGCACAGAGTCTCTTGCCCAGAGTAGGGGAATCGAGGACCAGAGGGCAGACTGTAGGTTCAAGATAAAGTGGAAAAGATTTAATAGGAATCCGAGGGGTAACCTTTTCACACAAAGGGTGGTGGGTGTATGGAACGAGCTGCCAGAGGAGGTAGTTGATTGGTGTTTCATCTGGCACCCTTCTCCGTGTTGCCTGAAGATCCCATCATTCGTTTGAGGTACCACATCCTTTTCTCTGAACATCTTTACATGGATGTTGCCGGGACTATAGGGTCTGAGCTACAGGGAGAGATGGCTGGGTTACAAGGAGAGATTGAGCACCATGGCGCTATTCCTGAGAGTGCAGGAGGATGAGGGGCGATCTCATAGAGGTGTATAAAATCATGAGAGGAATAGACCGGGTAGATGCACAGAGTCTCTTGCCCAGAGTAGTGGAATCGATGACCAGAGGACATTGATTCAAGGTGAAATGGAAAAGATTTAATATGAATCTGAGGGGTAACGTTTCCATACAAAGGGGGGTGGGTGTATGGAACAAGCTGCCAGAGGAGGCAGTTGAGGCTGGGACTATCCCAACGTTAGACAGTTAGACAGGTAGATGGATAGGTCAGGTTTGGAGGGATATGGACCAAGCGCAGGCAGGTGGGACTAGTGTAGCTGGGACATGGTGGCCGGTGTGGGCAAGTTGGGCCGAAGAGCCTGTTTCCAATCTGTATCACTGAGACAATCACTGACAGGCCCACTTGCCTTGCAGCCAATCCCAATGATTGCCTGTCACGCACATAATAGACAATAGACAATAGACAATAGGTGCAGGAGTAAGCCATTCATCCCTTCGAGCCAGCACCGCCATTCAATGCGATCATGGCTGATCACTCTCAATCAGTACCCCGTTCCTGCTTTCTCCCCATACCCCCTCACTCCGCTATCCTTAAGAGCTCTATCCAGCTCCCTCTTGAAAGCATCGAACGAACTGGCCTCCACTGCCTTCTGAGGTAGAGAATTCCACACCTTCACCACTCTCTGACTGATAAGGCTGCCAACTTTCTGGAGTCACGTTACTGAACCATCCTACCACAACCAGAGAGCAGTGCTGAACTATCTGCCTCATTGGTGACCCTCGGACTATCCTTGATCGGAGTTTGCTGGCTTTACCTTGCACTAAACATCATTCCTTTATCATGTATCTATACACTGTACATGGATCGATTGTATTCGAGCCATTTACAGTGTATAGATACATGATAAAGGAATGACGTTTCTGCTGGCTGGTTAGCACGCAACTAAAGCTTTTCACTGTACCTCGGTACACCTGACAATAAATTAAACTAAACTAGACTTGATCAGTATGGGTGTCGGGCATTTTGGGGAGAAGGCAGGAGAATGGGGTTAGGAGGGAGAGATAGATAAGCCATGATTGAATGGCGGAGTAGACTTGATGGGCCGAATGGCCTAATTCTGCTCCTATCACTAATGACTTCAAGGGAGAGTTAAATTTAGCTCTTAGGGCTAATGGAATCAAGGGATATGGGGAGAAAGCAGGAACGGGGTACTGATTTTAGATGATCAGTCATGATCATATTGAATGGCGGTGCTGGCTCGAAGGGCCGAACGGCCTACTCCTGCACCAATTTTTCTAAGTTCTATGTCCTTATAAACTGAAGGTTATGTTTGTTACATCGTATTAAAAAATAATTCTACACACCCACACGCCACCACTCTAATTCTCTCGATGAAGAATGTAATTTAAAGGTGGAGTTTGTTCAGATTTGTCCTTGACGTCACATTTCAGGCACGGTGATGTAGAGAGATAAAGAACAACGAATGAAAGACATGCAAAACTCTCTACATCACCGTCTCTATCTCTCCCTTATCCCTAACTTCCACTCAGTCCGCCTTAACCTACATGATCTCCCGGTGGCTCAGCACTTCAACTCCCCCTCTCCATTCCCAATCTGACCTTTCTGTCCTGGGCCTCCCCCATTGTCAGAGTGAGGCCCAGCGCAAATTGGAGGAACAGCAGCTCATATTTCACTTGGGCAGCTTACACCCCAGTGGTATGAACGTTGACTTCTCTAACTTCAAATAGCCCTTGCTTTCCCTCTCTCTGCATCCCCTCCCCCTTCCCAGTTCTCCCACCAGTCTTATATCTCCGACTACATTCTATCTCTGTCCCGCCCACTCCCCTGACATCAGTCTGAAGAAGGGTCTCGACCCGAAACGTCACCCTGTCCTTCTCTCCAGAGATGCTGCCTGACCCGCTGAGTTACTCCAGCATTTTGCGTCTATCTTCGGTTTAAACCAGCATCTGCAGTTCCTTCCTACACATTTCGTCTGCTAGAGTAACTCAGTGGGTCAGGCAGCATCTGTGGAGAAAGAGGAGAGCTGCTGTTTTGGGTCGGGATCCTGCTGTGTGAAGAAGGGTCAGTCACCTAAAAACATAGAAAATAGGTGCAGGAGTAGGCCATTCGGCCCTTCGAGCCTGCACCGCCATTCAATATGATCATGGCTGATCATCCAACTCAGTATCCCGTACCTGCCTTCTCTCCATACCCCCTGATCCCTTTAGCCACAAGGGCCACATCTAACTCCCTCTTAAATATAGCCAATGAACTGGCCTCAACTACCTTCTGTGGCAGAGAATTCCACAGATTCACCACTCTCTGTGTGAAAAAAAACATTCTCATCTCGGTCCTAAAAGACTTCCCCCTTATCCTTAAACTGTGACCCCTTGTTCTGGACTTCCCCAACATCGGGAACAATCTTCATCTAGCCTGTCCAACCCCTTAAGAAACTTATAGAAACACTATACCTAGTGAAACATCACCTATCTATTTTTTCCACAGATGTTGCCTGACCGGCTGAGTTACTCCAACATTTTGTGCCCGTCTTTGGGCCGAAACGTCACCCATTCCTTCCCTCCAGAGATGCTGCCTGTCCCGCTGAGTTACTCCATTCACTAATGGCCAATATTTTAGTCTAGGCAGGTGTGTGTCTAAAAAGCTCAGTCTAAAAAGCTCCCTACATCCAAACTGGTCTGACTGAGAAAAGGAAAACACAGCTGATTTTCAATCGAAATACCAAATTCTTGCAAAATAATGACCGTTTCATATTTAATATGTTCTATCCAAGGGATTGAGATATAAATCATCTTATAATTGAATTACTTCATGTAGACAGAAATTATTCTAACAGTAAAAGAAGGAACTTAAGGAAATCTTATTAACTTAATGATATCACATTAAGAGCGAGTTACATGAATACATTTATCCAGATTATAGACTTTGCCTTGTTTACTGCAGAGATTTCAGACATCAAATCCAATAAGCCTTCAGTTTATTAATTGGTATCAAAAGCAGAGCTAAAATGACAATGTATTAGTTCACCTTAGTGACTCATTGTGGTGTCAAAGTTATAACATTATCAATCACTCGATTACAGGGCCGCACGGTGGCGCGGCGGTAGAGTTGCTGCCTCACAGCGCCGGAGACCCGGGTTCGATCCCGACTGCGGGAGCTGTCTGTACTGAGTTTGTACGTTCTCCCCGTGACCTGCGTGGGAGATCTTCGGGAGATTTCCTCCCACACTCCAAAGACGTACAGGTGTGTAGTTACTCCAGCATTTTGTGAATAAATCGATTTGTACCAGCATCTGCAGTTATTTTCTTATACAGGTGTGTAGGTATACTGGCTTCTCCAAATTGCCTCTGGTGTGTAGGATGTGAAAGTGGGATAACAGAGAACAAGTGTGAGCAGGCGGTCGCTGGCCAGCACGGACTTGATGGGCCGAGGGGCCTGTTTCCACACTATATCTCTAAAGTCTAAAGCCCAATGGTTGTGTCAGTAGAATGAAATGATGAAGATTGGCAGAAAATGGAATACAGCCCCTGACATATCAGATGAAACCATTTGGCTTCTTGCAATTTATCAGTGAAATAAAGATTTGATAAGAAATACACAGACAGGAAAGATTTGGAGGGAAAAAGTAGAAACGAAGAACTGCAGATGCTAGTTTATACCAAAGATAGACACAAAGTGCTGGAGTAACCCAACGGGTCAGGCAGCACGTCTGGAAAAATGGATAGGTGATGTTTTGGGTCAGGACTCTTCTTCAGACTGCAGAAGGATCGTGACCCAAAACGACACCAATCCTTTTTCTCCAGAGATGCTGCCTGGCCCGCTGAGTTGCTCCGGCTTTGTGTCATTCTGAAGTTTGGAGGGGTGTTGGTCTCGACCCGGAACGTCACCCATTCCTTCTCTCCACAGATGCTGCCCGTCCCGCCGAGTTACTCCAGCACTTAGACAATAGACAATAGACAATAGATGCAGGAGGAGGCCATTCGGCCCTTCGAGCCAGCACCGCCATTCAATGTGATCATGGCTGATCATTCTCAATCAGTACCCCGTTCCTGCCTTCTCCCCATAACCCCTGACTCCACTATCCTTAAGAGCTCTATCCAGCTCTCTCTTGAATGCATTCAGAGAATTGGCCTCCACTGCCTTCTGAGGCAGAGAATTCCACAGATTCACAACTCTCTGACTGAAATTTTTTTTCCTCATCTCAGTTCTAAATGGCCTACCCCTTATTCTTAAACTGTGGCCCCGGGTTCTGGACTCCCCCAACATTGGGAACATGTTTCCTGCCTCTAACGTGTCCAACCCCTTAATAATCTTATACGTTTCGATAAGATTGGTGCCTATCAACGGACAAATGGGACTAACTTAGTGGGTCGGCATTGACAAGCTGGGCCGAAGGGGCTGCCTCCCTTTAGTTTAAAACTGTCCAAGTCTGGTCAACCTCTCTCTGTAGCTAATGCCTCCTAATCCTGGCATCATTCCGGTAAACCTCCTCTGCACTTTCAGAAGGCTCCTCATCCTTCCTGGAATGGGCCGGCACGGTGGCGCAGCGGTAGAGTTGCCGCCTCACAGCGCCAGAGACCCGGGTTCGATCCTAACCACGGGTGCTGTCTGTACAGAGTTTGTACGTTCTCCCCGTGACCTGCGATGGTTTTCCCCGGGATCTCTGGTTTCCTCCCACACTCCAAAGACGTACAGCTTTGTAGGTCAGTCAGTTTAGTTCATTGTCACGTGTACCGAGGTACAGTGAAAAGCTTTTGTTTAGTTTAGTTTAGTTTAGAGATACAATAGACAATAGACAATAGGTGCAGGAGTAGGCCATTCAGCCCTTCGAGCCAGCACCGCCATTCAATGCGATCATGGCTGATCACTCTCAATCAGTACCCCGTTCCTGCCTTCTCCCCATACCCCCTCACTCCGCTATCCTTAAGAGCTCTATCCAGCTCTCTCTTGAAAGCATCCAACGAACTGGCCTCCACTGCCTTCTGAGGCAGAGAATTCCACACCTTCACCACTCTCTGACTGAAAAAGTTCTTCCTCATCTCCGTTCTAAATGGCCTACCACTTATTCTTAAACTGTGGCCCCTTGTTCTGGACTCCCCCAACATTGGGAACATGTTTCCTGCCTCTAATGTGTCCAATCCCCTAATTATCTTATATGTTTCAATAAGATACAGCGCAGAAACAGGCCCTTCGGCCCACCGAGTCCGCGCTGACCAGCACATTAACACTATCCTACACACACTAGGGACAATTTACACAAACACCAAGCCAATTAATTCACAAACCTTTACGTCTTTGGAGTGTGGGAGGAAACCAAAGATCTCGGAGACAACCCACGCAGGTCCCAGGGAGAACGTGCAAACTCCGACCAGACAGCACCCGCAGTCGGGATCGAACCCGGGTCTCTGTCGCTGCAGGCGCTGTAAGGCAGCAACTCTACCGCTGCGCCACCGTGGCCACCCAAGCTGTGTGACTCTCTGACATTGAGAGATTGAGACAGAGGTAACAGGCAGGCAGGTAGTTGAAATTCTAACCTACAGACGCAAAGACCCACTGAGAGAGACAGGCAGGCAAAGCTTCGAAAGTAAAACACCCTCTGGCTGAATGGTAGAAGTGGCTCAGCCATCTTAATGATTAGAATTACTCATATGCAAATCACACGTAGCTGTGATTTGAAGAGCCAGCACCTGAAGTCACATTTCTAATCTCGTTTAACTAAAAAAATTGGAATAATTACCTGGTTTAGACGAATATTATCTTAAACGACAGAAAGTGCCCTTTATTTCATAGTAGGGGCAATTTGGAGGCACTGATTTAATATTCAACCCTCAGGATTATCAGCAAAGTCTCGTATGTTTGGTACTCTGCACCACAAAAACCTTTCTCACAGGAAAAAGTGCATTGCCGATCTTTCAAGAGAACCTGCTCTGGGGATTAAGTTTAAAGTTTCCACTCGATCTAATAAGTAATTGGAAAACTTTATTTCTTCAACAAAAAAAAAAAAAATCCCTTCATCCAACGAATGCACAGTTTAAATAATAATGAAGACTCTCAATGTATACACACCTTTAATATTTTTTAAATGAAAATTACTGTTTACTCTATCCCACCTCAGGGTGATCTTGGAGGATTGGCACCTCTGTCCCTGTTTAGTTTAGTTTAGTTTAGAGATGCAGCGCGGAAAGTCCACCGTATCCGCGCCGGCCAGCAGCCCCCGCACATTAACACTACCCAGAGACCCGGCTTCAGTCCCGACCATGGGTGTTGTCTGTACGGAGTTTGTACGTTCACCCCGTGACCTGCGTGGGTTTTCAGAATCAGAATCAGAATGGCCTTTATTGTCGTCCAAAAAAACAAGTCTTTTGGACGAGACTCCGTTACTCACGGTTCAACAATAAGAGCAATAAAAATAAGCAATAACGCACACAATCATAAACCAACACCAAACAAAAAGAAACATCCATCACAGTGAGTCTCCTCCAGTCACCTCCTCACTGTGATGGAAGGCCAGAATGACTTTTCACTTCCCCTGCCGTCTTCTCCCGCGGTCAGTCTGTGGAACTTGCCACGTCGGGGCGGTCAGGGCTCCCGACATTGAAGCCCCCGCCGGGCGGAGAAAATCCCGCGGCCTATTGCAGGCCGCGCCGGATGGTGAAAGGTCCGCAGCGGACCCCGCGATTCGGGGCTGGCGAAGATGCTGCCGCTGCCGGAGCTCCCGATGTCGGCCCCAACCCAGGGACCTGCGAGCTTCCGATACCCACGCGGCTCGCGGCCGAAGCCTACGGAGCCTCCGAAGGCGAGTCGCGGCCGCGCCCGCAGCGCCACCACAGCCTCCGAAGGCAGCCGGCTCCGCAGAGGGTAAGTCCGGTCCGCGAACCAGAGCCCAGGTGGTCCTAGGTGGAGGCCGCCAGCTCCAGGCTTTTGGCCGATGGTAGGCCGCAGCGGGAACGGAGACACCACCCAGAAAACAAAGGTCGCGTCTCCGTTCGGAAGAGACAATTTTACAGTCCCCCCCCACCCCCACCCCCACCCCCACACATAACACGCAACCAGAAAAAACACTACATCACATCTACACACTACAATTAAGACAAAAAACAACAAAAACACAAAAGACAAACAGACTTCATTGAGCTGCTGCTGACCTGCGTGGGTTTTCCCCGGAATTTCTGGTTTCCTCCCGCACTCCAGAGACGTGCAGCTTTGTAGGTTAGTCAGTTTAGTTTATTGTCACGTGTGCCGAGGTACAGTGACAAGCTTCTATTTAGTTTAGATTAGTTTACCGCAGGGGCGCAGGGCTTCTGGAGTTCACTGGAGTGCCTCTCCAGCACCTCTGTAAAACAAAGGGCAAAATAAACAGCGGGGAATGTAACAGCGACCTAAACAATTAGCACTGCAACACTGGTTTACAGATACAGCACGGAAACAGGCCCTTCGGCCCACCGAGTCCGCACCGACCAGCGATCCCCGCACACTAACACTATCCGGCACACACTAGGGACAATTTACACATACACCAAGCAGGGGAAGAGAAAAAGACATTCTGGCCTTCCACCACAGTGAGGAGGTGACTGGAGGAGACTCACTGTGATGGATGTTTCTTTTGTTTGGTGTTGGTTTATGGTTGTATGTGTTGTTGCATTTTTATTGATTATTCTTATTGCTCTTATTGTTGAACTGCGGGTAATTTTTCATTTCACTGCACATTTAAATGACTATTGACTACAAACCCGTGCGTCTGTGGAGTGTGGGAGGAAACCGAAGATCTCGGAGAAAACCCACGCAGGTCACAGGGAGAACGTACAAACTCCGTACAGACGGCGCCCGTGGTCGGGATCGAACCCGGGTCTCCGGCGCTGCAAGCGCTGTAAGGCAGCAACTCTACCGCTGCGCCACCGTGACCACCCGTGCTAACCAGTCACCAGAGGGACAAGGATCAGTCTGAAGAAGGGTCTCGACCCGAAACGTCACCCATTCCTTCTCTCCCGAGATGCTGCCTGACCTGCTGAGTTACTCCAGCATTTTGTGGATAAATACCTTCGATTTGTACCAGCATCTGCAGTTATCTTCTTATACCAGAAGGACAATACATAATCACAATCGATCTATTTACAGTGTAAACGGCTTGGTAAAGTTGTAAATTGTCCCTAGCGTGTGTGGGATAGTGTAAGTCTACTGGGAGTCGCTGGTCGGTGCGGAGTGGGTGGGCCGAAGGGCCTGTTTGGTTTAAAATGTGAAATTCAAGCACGTTGGGTTTCATCCTGTAGTGTTCCTGCTTAATATCTAAAATGGGAGGGTGGGGAGAATACTAAATAAACGTTCCGCAGCAGAGAAACATTTACACGGAGTTGTTTGATGAGAATGAGTAATTATGTCACAGCTCAGTGGAGGATCACATACCAGAGGCAAATAAAAACAAGCCCTCCGTGTCTGATTTAGCATTCAACAAGTGTACACTGGAAGAATTTTTCTTCGGCTGTGAATTGTTATTAGCAGTCTGGAACACAAGCAGTCAACAATCCATACTGTCACACTTGTTTCCGCTCTGTATCTCTAAACTAAACCAAACTGAAAGACTGTACATGATCACGGGTGGTGGGGAGAAGGCAGGAGAATGGGGTTAGGAGGGAGAGATAGATCAGCCATGGTTGAATGGCGGAGTAGACTTGATGGGCCGAATGGCCTAATTCTGCTCCTATTCCTCAACCAGCTCTTCTGCCCACAACATAGACACAAAATGCCGGAGTAACTCATCGGCCGACTCCTGCACCGATTTTTCTATGTTTCTAAGGTATTTATTCGCAAAATGCTGGAGTAACTCAGCAGGTCAGGCAGCATCTCAGGAGAGAAGGAATGGGTGACGTTTCGGGTCGAGACCCTTCTTCAGACTGAAGAAATGGGTGACGTTTCAGGTCGAGACCCTTCTTCAGACTGAAGAAGGGTCTCGACCCGAAACGTCACCCATTCCTTCTCTCCTGAGATGCTGCCTGACCTGCTGAGTTACTCCAGCATTTTGTGAATAAATACCTTCGATTTGTACCAGCATCTGCAGTTATTTTCCTACACTTTCTATGTTTCTTAGAAAAAGTAAAATTCCCATGTCAAAGCTCACCAATTACAAAGATGATCCTTACCCCTGTATCCTCATAAGAGTGTAGGAAAAAAACTGCAGATGCTGGTACAAATCGAAGGTATTTATTCACAAAATGATGGAGTAACTCAGCGGGTCAGGCAGCATCTCTAGAGAGAAGGAATGGGTGACGTTTCGGGCCGAGACCCTTCTTCAGCTGAGACCCTTCCGCCCACAATGTTTGTGGCTCCATCCTGGGGGCGGAGTTGGATTCATGGGGGAGGCGGTCTTGGAGGGGAAGATGCTCCTCAAACTGTGGAGCATCCTGGACAATACAGCTCACCCCCCTCCCTCCGTGACACACTGGGCAACCTGAGGAGCACCTTCAGCAACAGACTGGTCCCACCAAGATGCCACAGGAGATCCTTCTTCCAAGTCAAGTCAAGTCAAGTCAAATTTATTTGTCACATACACATACACGATGTGCAGTGAAATGAAAGTGGCAATGCCTGCGGGTTGTGCACAAAAAGAATTACAGTTACAGCATATAAATAAAGTTAATAAGTTACTATTAGTGTCGACAAAAATTTAGTCTCTGGGGTTATAAAAGTTGACAGTCCTGATGGCCTGTGGGAAGAAGCTCCGTCTCATCCTCTCCGTTTTCACAGCGTGACAGCGGAGGCGTTTGCCTGATCGTAGCATCTGGAACAGTCCGTTACTGGGGTGGCAGGGGTCCCTCATGATCTTGCTTGCTCTGGATCTGCACCTCCTGATGTATAGGTCCTGTAGGGGGACGAGTGTAGTTCCCATGGTGCGTTCTGCCGAACGCACTCCTCTCTGCAGGGCCATCCTGTCCTGGGCAGAGCTGTTCCCAAACCAGACTGTAATGTTGCCGGACAGGATGCTCTCTACAGCCCCAGAGTAGAAGCAATGAAGGATCCTCAGAGACACTCTGAATTTCCTCAGCTGTCTGAGGTGGTAAAGGCGCTGCTTTGCCTTACCCACCAGTGCGGCAATGTGCGTTGCCCACGTCAGATACTCTGTGATGCGGACTCCCAAGTATTTAACTGTACAACTGTACAACTCCTCCCCCTTCTGTCGTGAGGTAGAACAACCCCACTGCACCCCCCCCCCGCACCCCATCCCCAATCTTCGCACATCCCCAATCCTTTCCACTCATCACTTTAACTTCATGTTTCATGGATCTTGTGTTTTTATGACAGCTGGCAGAACAATTGCCCTCCTGGGATAAATAAAGTGCCATCGTATCCTACGTTTGTGTGCAAAATAAAAGCCTTTCACTGTAGCGCTCCACAGTGAGGGGGGGGGGGGGGATATTTTATAGGTATCGTTGTGAGGCAAATTAAAATTCCAATTTACTTAAACTTTATTTAAGCTTGAAGCAACTCATTTCCGTAATACGTATCTTCAAAGCGTCTGGAAATTATCGCTGATTCCGCCCGAGAGTCCCGCACATGCACACACTTCAGGTATCTTCGGGGCAACTTTTTTCACGAAAAAAGGGTAGTTGGCGTGCAGCGTAGGTTCACTAGGTTAATTCCCGGAATGGCGGGACTGTCGTATGTTGAAAGGCTGGAGCAATTAGGCTTGTATACACTGGAATTTAGAAGGATGAGGGAGGATCTTATTGAAACATATAAGATAATTAGGGGATTGGACACATTAGAGGCAGGAAACATGTTCCCAATGTTGGGGGAGTCCAGAACAAGGGGCCACAGTTTAAGAATAAGGGGTAGGCCATTTAGAACGGAGATGAGGAAGAACTTTTTCAGTCAGAGGGTGGTGAAGGTGTGGAATTCTCTGCCTCAGAAGGCAGTGGAGGCCAGTTCGTTGGATGCTTTCAAGAGAGAGCTGGATAGAGCTCTTAAGGATAGCAGAGTGAGGGGGTATGGGGAGAAGGCAGGAACGGGGTACTGATTGAGAGTGATCAGCCATGATCGCATTGAATGGCGGTGCTGGCTCGAAGGGCTGAATGGCCTACTCCTGCACCTATTGTCTATTGTCTATTGTCTATTGAACAAGCTGCCGGTGGAGGTAGGTGAGGCGGGGGCTATCACAACGTTTAAGACGCAATTAGGCACATGGATAGAAGATAGACACAAAAAGCTGGAGTCACTCAGCGGGACAGGCAGCACCTCCGGAGAGAGAAGGAGTGGGTGACGTTTCGGGTCGAGACCCTTCTTCGGACTAGACAGGTTTAGAGGGATATCGGCCAAACAGAGTGCACAACATAAGCCACGTTCCACGGTGAAAGTGGCAATAATCAACCAAGGCCCATCTCCGTCATGTTGCAACTGCGGAATGATCACAGGACGATTCCCCACCAGTGCTTGCGGGTCAAAGATGCAAACTCTTTTCTTGGGCCGTGACCCCACTGACGAGCACCAGACCTTAATCACTAACACTATCGCTGATCTCACCATCGCCCGCACTCTGCCCTCTAACGCCTCCAACCTCATCCTTCCCCCAGCCCCGCACGGCCCAATTTTACCTTCCCCTTAAAGTCGGCAAACAGAACTGTCCTGGCAGGCCCATTGTTTCTGCCTGTCATGCAACGGGCCGCAGGTAGATCCAAATGCAGCACACAGAACCAAGGAAGTCGTTTTAGAATGAGCTTTATTCCTACCTGCTCGTGGTCGGGGACAGAAGACTGAGGCATTCACCAGGGCTACGACGAGGCGTGAAGGTCGGGAGCAGGCAGGGTCGGCAATGGGAAATCAGTCCAAGAGAGAATGCTGGAGAGTCTTGCATGAGGGCTAAGAACAATCTGGCAAAGAGTGTGTGTGTGCAGAAATGGCTTATCTGCTGGCTTGATTGGTGATCTGGAGCAGGTGAGACAATAGACAATAGACAATAGGTGCAGGAGGAGGCCGTTCGGCCCTTCGAGCCAGCACCGCCATTCAATGTGATCATGGCTGATCATTCTCAATCAGTACCCCGTTCCTGCCTTCTCCCCATACCCCCTGATTCCGCTATCCTTAAGAGCTCTATCCAGCTCTCTCTTGAATGCATTCAGAGAATTGGCCTCCACTGCCTTCTGAGGCAGAGAATTCCACAGATTCACAACTCTCTGACTGAAAAAGTTTTTCCTCATCTCAGTTCTAAATGGCCTACCCCTTATTCTTAAACTGTGGCCCCTTGTTCTGGACTCCCCCAACATTGGGAACATGTTTCCTGCCTCCAACGCGTCCAACCCCTTAACAATCTTATACGTTTCGATAAGATCTCCTCTCATCCTTCCAAACTCCAGTGTATACAAGCCCAGTCGCTCCAGTCCTTCAACATACGACAGTCCCGCCATTCCGGGAATCAACCTAGTAAACCCACGCTGCACGCCCTCAAAGACTGAGGCATTCACCAGGGCTATGACGAGGCGTGAAGGTCGGGAGCAGGCAGGGTCGGCAATGGGGAATCAGTCCAAGAGAGAATGCTGGAGAGTCTTGCATGAGGGCTAAGAACAATCTGGCAAAGAGTGTATGTGTGGAGGAAGGGTTTATATGCTGGCTTGATTGGTGATCTGAAGCAGGTGAGTGAACAGGTGAGGGGAGTTGGCTTAACGTGGTGGGCGTGGCTGGCAGGTGAGGGAACAGGACAGACTGTGACAGTCCATGTCCCACCGAATTAACCTCCACCATTTGAACCAGCGTCTGCAGTTATTTTCCTAAACTCTTTTCCCGAGTAACTTGCTCGGCTAGGAGTTATTTCCCTTGCCGAGACGCGCAGCCAGATATGAGCTACGGGAGCTCAGATGTGAGGCCACACGAGATGCGAAGATGTAAATTAGCGGCATCATTCAAGTTGGCAGCACCACTTACCGTTATTCAAGGGAGGCTTGTGTGCCATTTGGAAGAAGCAGAGTCACATAGGATTCGCCATGTGCTCCTCTCTCCAGACAAATGGCTGCTAACCTCCTTGAGCAGATCCGAACGATAAAACCGTGCGAATAAAATCAGTGGAAGATTTACGAGGATGTTGCCTGGACTCGTGGGTCTGACCTGTCGGGTGAGTTTGAGCAGGCTGGGTCTCGATTCCATACAGTGCAGGAGGCTGAGGGGTGATCTTATAGAGGCGTACAAAATCATGAGAGGAATAGATCAATTAGATGCACAGAGTCTCTTGCCCAGAGTAGGGGAATCGAGAACCAGGGGGCATAGGTTTAAGGTGAGGGGGGGGAAAGATTTAATAGGAATTCGAGGGGTAATTTTTTCACACAAAGGGTGGTGGGTGTATGGAACAAGCTGCCAGAGGAGGTAGTTGAGGCAGGGACTATCCTAACGTTTAAGAAACAGTTAGACAGGTGCATGGATAGGACGGGTGTCGAGGGATATGGGCGAGTGGGACTAATGTAGATGGGACATGTTGGTCGGTGTGGGCAAGTTGGGCCTGTTTCCAAACTGTGTCACTCTGTGATAGAATGAGGTCCTTTCAAGAGCTCCAGTTTCTGCCCACATCCCAAGGATGGATTGGAGGGCTAATTGACCACTTAGACTGAGGGACAGGTACATGGATGGGAAATGGGTAGAGGGATGTTGGCCAAATGCAGGCAGGTGGGACAGGTCGGGCGACGTTTCAGGGAGATGTGGGCCAAATTTGCACTGAGCAGGCGATGTTTTGCGCCAGGCCCCTTCTTCACACTAAAGAAGGAGAAGGGGAGGCAACATTTAGTGGGATGCTGGAGTAACTCAGCGAGACAGGCGAGAAGGAATGGGTGACGTTGCGGGTCGAGACCCTTCTTCAGACTGATTCAGGTAGTCCATTCCTTAAAAACCCATCGGAAGAATCCAGTGAATTACATTTCATAAGTTGCAGGAGTTTCTTCACTTCAGTGAAATACAAAAAGGCCGTCATCAGTCACCACTGCCAGTGGTGCAAGTGAGTTATGACCCCTTCATTCGAGAGAGAGAATAACACTAACTCACTGTCAATGGCAAAAATCTCCCCTCTTTGTTTTTTGATCGCGTTGGCATTCATATTGAGCAGCGGCAGTATTAAGTGTAGAATATTAGCGTAGCTGAGGGGAGCTGATTACAGTGGTGTACTTTGCCTGATGTGTACCAGTGTGTGCCAAAGATGTCAGGCCGGTCAAACCGCTGCCAGTTTCCAACTAATAGCTACTCACAGCGGCTTGCCATCGGGTTCTCTACAAACCTCTGCTGCAACTCGGCTGTTTAGTTCAGTTTAGTTTAGAGATATAGCGCGGAAACAGGCCCTTCCGGCCCACGCCGACCAGCGATCCCCGCACACTAACACTATCCTACACACGCTAGGGACAATTTACACTTGTGCCAAGCCAATTAACCTACAAACCTGCACGTCTTTGGAGTGTAGGAGGACACCGAAGATATCGGAGAAAACCCACGCAGGTCACGGGGAGAACGTACAAACTCCATACAGTAATACCACAATTTCTACATGGTGAAACCAAAATGTATAAAAATGGCCTTTATTAAAATCTGACAAAATCTGACTCTAACCACATGTGATTTTTTTTCTATAACAAATCTCAAATTGTGGAGTACAGAGGCAAATAAATAAATGATGGGTCTTTGTCCCAAATATTATGGAGGGCATTATAGATAGTTTCTTGATTAGTACGGTTGCCAAGAGGTTATGGGGAGAAGGCAGGAGAATGGGGTTATGAGGGAGAGATAGATCAGCCATGATTGGATGGCAGAGTAGACTTGATGGGCCGAATGGCCTAATTCTACTCCCGTCACTTATGACTTTATGACCTTATGAACTAGGCTGTTGGTGGGAGCTAGGCAAAGGTGTAGTACCGACCCTTGCAATCAATCAATGAAGATTGTGGGGAGTATAAGAAAATAACTGCAGATGCTGGTACAAATCGATTTATTCACAAAATGCTGGAGTAACTCAGCAGGTCAGGGAGCATCTCGGGAGAGAAGGAATGGGTGACGTTTCGGGTCGAGACCCTACTTCGGACTGAAGATTGTGGGGAGATCAGGTGCAATTAATATTCATGGTAGATCACTTCTATTGACTTTGCAACAGCAACCAAGCTGTGTGTGTCTGGAGATTGGTGTGGTTTAGACATGCAGGGGGAAGCTGGCCAAATATCTTAAACTTGCTTACAGCAATTTATTGTTGTGTCAGGATTACTGCTGCGAGTTTTTTTTAATTGAAATCCTTGGCAAAAAGTGTTTGGAAAGATGATAAATGGAAGTCCTAGCCTTTAGAAATAAGAATATAAAACCAGGAAGGCAGAAGTTGGATATTTAGCCCTTGAGACTAAGTGATAAGAGCACGGTTAGGCCATTTGGGCGGTCACGGTGGCGCAGCGGTAGAGTTGCTGCCTGACAGCGAATGCAGCGCCGGAGACCCGGGTTCGATCCTGACTACGGGTGCTGTCTGTACGGAGTTTGTACGTTCTCCCGTGACCTGCGTGGGTTTTCTCTGAGATCTTCCTCCCACACTCCAAAGACGTACAGGTTTCTAGGTTCATTGGCTTGGTATAAGTGTAAATTGTCCCTAGTGTGTGTGTAGGATAGCGTTAGTGTGCGGGCATCGCTGGTCGGTCCGGACTCGGTGGGCCGAAGGGCCTGTTTCCGCGCTGTATCTCTAAACTAAACTAAACTAAAAGTGCTATATCCTGCTCACAACTTGGCAACATCCACTATATACTTGTGTTTCCTGCATTAAATGGAGTTTGACAGTTGTCCCACATGCCTCTCATGCAGTGCTGTTCTCCGGGCGTAAGCATTAATCACAGTTAACTGTCTATTCCTTGCTACTCAGCATGGCAGATAAGCCCCAAGTAAAGGTGGCACAGCTGGTAGAGCCACTACCTCACAGCGCCAGAGACCGGGTTCGATCCTGGCCTCGGGTGCTGTCTGTACAGACTTTGCACGTTCTCCTTGTGATTGTATGAGTTCCCTCCGGGTGCTCCGGTTTCCTCCCATGTCCCAAGGACATGTGGGATTGTAGGTTAACTGGCCCTCTGTAAGTAGCTCTTAGTGTGTAGGGAGTGGATGTGAACATTGGATAACAGAGAACAGTTTGATTTGGCGAGGGGAGGGATGATTGAAATGGAGAGGCCGGTTATAATGTGAAGATGGTGGGAGTAGAAGTGACTGCTTGCAGTATAGATGTGGGCAGTGATTTAGGGACTACTTCACCATGACAGGTTAACCTAGCAACCAGCACGGTCTCGACCTGAGACGTCACCCATTCCTTCTCTCCAGAGATGCTGCCTGTCCTGCTGAGTTACTCCAGCTTTTTGTGTCTATCTTCGGTGTAAACCAGAATCGGCTAGATCCTTCCAACACAACACGTCTTTGGGTTTAGTTTAGAGATACAGCGCGGAAACAGGCCCTTCCGGCCCACCAGGTCCGCGCCAACCAGCGATCCCCGCACACTAACACTATCCTACACACACTAGGGATGGTTTTTACATGTATACCAAGCCAATTAATCTACAAACTAGGTTTACTAGGTTAATTCCCGGAATGGCGGGACTGTCATATGTTGAAAGACTGGAGCGACTAGACTTGTATACACTGGAATTTAGAAGGATGAGAGGAGATCTTATCGAAACGTATAAGATTATTCAGGGGTTGGACACGTTAGAGGCAGGAAACATGTTCCCAATGTTGGGGGAGTCCAGAACCAGGGATAACAGTTTAAGAATAAGGGGTAGGCCATTTAGAACGGAGATGAGGAAAAACTTTTTCAGTCAGAGAGTTGTGAATCTGTGGAATTCTCTGCCACCGAAGGCAGTGGAGGCCAATTCTCTGAATGCATTCAAGAGAGAACTGGATAGAGCTCTTAAGGATAGCGGAGTCAGGGGGTATGGGGAGAAGGCAGGAACGGGGTACTGATTGAGAATGATCAGCCATTCTCTGCCACAGAAGGTAGTTGAGGCCAGTTTATTGGCTATATTTAAGAGGGAGTTAGATGCGGCCCTTGTGGCTAAAGGGATCAGGGGGTATGGAGAGAAGGCAGGTACGGGATACTGAGTAGGATGATCAGCCATGATCATATTGAATGGCGGTGCAGGCTCGAAGGGCCGAATGGCCTACTCCTGCACCTATTTTCTATGTTTCGATGTTTTTATCACATTGAATGGCGGTGCTGGCTCGAAGGGCCGAATGGCCTCCTCCTGCACCTATTGTCTATTGTCTATTGTCAAACATACTTTATTAGCCAAGTATGTTTTGCAACATACGAGGAATTTCATTTGCCATACAGTCACACCAACAAAAAGCAACAGGACACCCGTACGTCTTTGGAGTGTGGGAGGAAACCGGAGCACCCGGAGAAAACCCACGCAGGTCACGGGGAGAGCGCACAATCTCCGTACAGATGGCACCCGTGGTCGGGATGGAACCCGGGTCTCCGGCGCTGCAAGCGCTGTAGGGCAGCAACTCTACCGCTGCTCCACCGTGCCGCCCCGGGTTGTGAGAACGTACAAACTCCACACAGGGAGCACCCAAGCTCACGATGGAACCTGGGTCGTGGAAGCTACGAGGCACCACCTTTCCCAGCTGTGCAGCGCCGCCCAATGACGGCTCGGCCTCGGGGCATGTGGAAACATTTTTGTTTATTTTAATGGTTAAAGTCTTTTAATTGTTATTGTCAGTTTACGATTACCATTTTAATTACAGCGCAGGTTGAAGTACATTTGGTGGCTATTTTCTATGCTAAAGCACTCTATTACAGTTAATTGTTTCCATCCAAGTGTGGCATCCATCAGCTGCTATTGTAGTTGGAGCCGCAGAGATGTAAATACAATGCTTTTTTACCCCAGACCCATTTTTAAACTGATTAATGGACCTTTTGTTAATTCAGAAAATGAAGGAGAGTTCTTGCAAAGTTTGTCAAAGCGGAGATTTTAGCAAAGACAATGTCTTTGTTCTGTTCTTGTTGACTTATAACAACCTATTGGTCGCATCAATTCTCAAAGAAGCAATCCCATGCCATAGGATAGTGTTAGTGTGCGGGGATCGCTGGTCGGTGCGGACTCGGTGGGCCGAAGGGCCTGTTTCCGCGCTGTATCTCTAAACTAAACAAACCTAAGAACGTCTTTGGGATGCAGGAGGAAACTGGAGCACCCAGAGGAACCTCAGGAGATAGCCCTGAGAGCAAAATCTAACTCTCTATTGAAATCTATGCTAGTATTGCCTCTTCCGAGAGTTTAAATGTTCTATGCCAGTTCATGTTCATAAATGATGGTAGAATTAGGCCATTCGGCCCATCAAGGCAACTCCGCATTGCAATCATTGCTGATCTATCTCTCCCTCCTAACCCCATTCTCCTGCCTTCTCCCCATAACCCTGACACCATTAAGAATCTATCCATCTATCAATGCTGCAGTAACTCAGCAGGTCAGGCAGCATCTATGGAGAGAAGGAATGGGTGACGTTTCGGGTCGAGACCCTTCTTCAGACTGAGAGTCAGGGGAAAGGTGTCTATTTTGGGTTTAAACCAGCATCTGCAGTTCCTTCCTACATCTCATCCTGCTATCTCTCCTATCTAGTTTTTTCCTGCAGCTGATTTCCCACCGACATCTCCCCTAATTCTCCCAGCCACCTACATTAGGGGACAAGTTACATTGGACAATTAGCACATTTGGTCCTCAACATTTGTTGAGCAACTATGGTGCATCAGGTAGAAACATGGAACTGCAGATGCATAAAAAGACACAAAGTACTGGAATACCTCAGCAGGTCAGGCAGCATCTCTGGAGAAAATGGAGAGGTCACCTAACATTCTAATCTCACACAGTCAGAATAAGTCACACAGAAGGCAGGCACGGGTTACTGAATTGTGGATGATCAGCCATGATCACGATGAATGGCGGTGCTGGCTCGAAGGGCCGAATGGCCTCCTCCTGCATCTATTTTCTATGTTTTTATGTTTCTATGTACAGCACAGCAGACGACTGGGTCAGAGCATCTCTGAAAGGGCAAGGCTTGTGGGGTGCTCCCGGTCAGCAGTGGTGAGTACCGACCGACAGTGGTCCGAGGAGGGCCAAACCACAAACCGGCGACAGACAGGGTGTTGGGCGCCCAAGGCTCATCGATGCGCGAGGGCAACGAAGGCTATCCCGTCTGGTCCAAACTGACGGAAGTTCGACTGTGGCACAAGTCACAGAAATGTTTAATGGTGTTCAGGGACCAGTGCCCCCTGCACCTCCCCCACACTGGGTCCCCCTTTGTTCTCCCACTGTCTTTCACGACGGTCCCACCACGTCGGGTCCGCCATTGTTTTCCACTCCCCCCTCACGCTCATCGATTGTGAGGGACAGTGGGAGAACAAAGGGGGAGCCAGTGTCAGCAGGGACTTGATGGGCTGAAGGGCCTGTTTCCGTGTGGTCAGGATCGAACCCGGGTCTCTGGCGCTGTAAGGTAGCAACTCTACCGCTGTGCCAAAGTGGTCCAGGACAGATTGTTGGTAATGCACGAAAGTGGATCTGAGACCAACATCAGATCACCCATTATCTTCCCGAACAGTAGCATAGGTTCAAGGGGCCGAGTCAGGGGGTATGGGGAGAAGGCAGGAACGGGGTACTGATTGAGAATGATCAGCCATGATCACATTGCATGGCGGTGCTGGCTCGAAGGGCCGAATGGCCTACTCATGCACCTATTGTCTATTGTCTGTAATCAGTAACCCGTGCCTGCCTTCTCCCCATATCCCTGGATTCCACTAGCCCCTGGAGCTCTATCCAACTCTCTCTTTAATCCATCCAGTGATTTGGCCTCCATTGCCCTCTGTGGCAGAGAATTCCACAAGTTCACAACTCTCTGGGTGAAAAAGTTCCTTCTCACCTCAGTTTCAAATGGCCTCCCCTTCATTCTAAGACTGTGTGGCCCCTGGTTCTGGACTCGCCCAACCTTCAGCCCTTACCCCCCCCCCCCCCCCCCTTCCCTACGCACAGGGTGTCCAAAGATGAGGAAGGTGGGTAAACAGTCTTGCATTGTCTGTGGAATTCTCTGCCTCAGAGGGCAGTGGAGGCCAATTCTCCGAATACATTCAAGAGAGAGCTAGATAGAGCTCTTAAGGATAGCGGAGTCAGGGGGTATGGGGAGAAAGCAGGAACGGGGTACTGATTGAGAATGATCAGCCATGATCACATTGAATGGTGGTGCTGGCTCGAAGGGCCGAATGGCCTCCTCCTGCACCTATTGTCTATTGTCTATTGTCTGCCTGCGACTCCTACACCACGTCCCTCCGTTAAGCTTTTTATTTTCATTTTTTGCCATCTGGGCTGCAGTGACCTTTGTACAGTTTCCAGCTCATTACATCTCTCCTCAGCCTTTTGTGAAGTGTTTCCAGGCCATTACACCTATTAGACCCAGCCTGTCGACACTCGTTAGCGCAAGTGAACTGTTGACCCCCCCCTCCCCGCCCCATCATGGACACACAATGCTGGAGTAACTCAGCGGGACAGGCAGCATCTCCGGAGAGAAGGAATGGGTGACGTTTCGGGTCGAGACCCTTCTTCAGACTGGTCGGGGATAAGTGAAACGAGAGATACAGACGGTGATGTGGAGAGATAAAGAACAATGAATGAAAGATCTGCAAAAAAGTAACGATGATAAAGGAAACGAGCCATTGTCAGCTGTTTGTTGGGTGAGAACGAGAAGCTGGTGCGACTTGGGTGGGGGAGGGATGGAGAGGGAGGGAATGCCGGGGCTACCTGAAGTGAGAGAAATCAATATTCATACCGTGTCAGTCTGAAGAAGGGTCTCGACCAGAAACGTCACCCATTCCTTCTCTCCCGAGATGCTGCCTGTCCCGCTGAGTTACTCCAGCTTTTTGTGAATAAATACCTTCGATTTGTACCAGCATCTGCAGTTATTTTCTTACAAAGAACTGCAGATGCTGGTTTAATTCGAAGGTCGACACAAAATGCTGGAGTAACTCAGCGGGTCAGGCAACATCTTGGGAGAGAAGGAATGGATGACATTATCATATCATATCATATCATATATATACAGCCGGAAACAGGCCTTTTCGGCCCTCCAAGTCCGTGCCGCCCAGCGATCCCCGCACATTAACACTATCCTACACCCACTAGGGACAATTTTTACATTTACCCAGCCAATTAACCTACATACCTGTACGTCTTTGGAGTGTGGGAGGAAACCGAAGATCTCGGAGCAAACCCACGCAGGTCACGGGGAGAACGTACAAACTCCTTACAGTGCAGCACCCGTAGTCAGGATCGAACCTGAGTCTCCGGCGCTGCATTCGCTGTAAAGCAGCAACTCTACCGCTGCGCTACCGTGCCGCGCCCATAAGGGTTACACTAACACGATCCTACACACACCAAGGACAATTTAAAATTTACAGAAGCCAATTAACCGACAAACTTGCACGTCTTTTGAGTGATGCGTGCAGCCACAACGCAGTCAAAGCAGCCACAGCCAGACATAAGATCAGCTTTTTTACCACGAGTGACAGTTCTACTCAACAACCAAAGACTGTAGTCTCTCGTTTGCTCTGGTTTATTTTCACCCACATGTTTAGACCGTAATGTTGTATCCTTATTGTTTTGATGTGGTTATGCTTTATTCTTAATTGTTAACTGTATGTTTGTGAGCGGAGCACCAAGGCACATTCCTTGTATATGCACATACTTGGCCAATAAACTTATTCATTCATTCATTCATTCATTCATTCATTCATTCATTCATTCATTCATTCATTCAACTCATTCAGAAAGCCAGGTGCAAATGAGTGAAGTATTGAGTGGTTTGGCCAAAAGGTTCAGTGGGAAAACAAGAAAAATAGTTAATTGAAAATAAAAGCAGATTTGGTAAAAAAATTAAGCATTCTGAGCCTTTAAAAAAAAAATATTTGTGATATTATGTTTCCATGTTAGATAGGACTAACGTTACAATAATGGCACAGGAGGATTATTACTGAAGGATGTCACTGGCACGGTGTGTCAACTGGAAATGTATTTGAAGAACATGAGAGGAATAGATCGGGTAGATGCACAGAGTCTCTTGCCCAGAGGAGGTGAATCGAGGACCAGAGGACGTAGGTTTGAGGTGAAGGGGAAAAGATTTAATAGGAATCTGAGGGGTAACTTTCTCACACAAAGGGTGGTGGGTGTATGGAACGAGCTGCCAGAGGAGGTAGTTGAGGCTGGGACTATCCTAACGTTTAAGAAACACTTAGAAAGGTACATGGGTAGGACAGGTTTGGAGGGATATGGGCCAAAAGCGGGCAGGTGGGGCTAGTGTAGCTGGGACATGTCAAGTTGGGCCGAAGGGCCTGTTTCCACACTATGACTATAACATTTGTTGCAGGTAGACTGGGGTTTCACTGAGCCTGTTTACCACAAGCAGAAGCTAAGGCTGATTTTAACTCCCATTAATCATAGACCTGACCTAATCAATATTCGGTGTAAAAAAAAAGATGTCACAACAAGTGCTTACTGTAATGAACAAACCGTTACAAGCTGCCTCTGTGTTTCCATTTTACTGCAGGATTAAGTTCACAATAGCCATTAGAATTGCCTGTTGAGATAAAATGTCCAGTGAACAATGAACGCTGTGTTGCAGACGGATGGTTGCTCATGCAGTTTAGTTTAGTTTAGTTTAGTTTGGAGATATAGTGCAGATGCAGGCCCTTCGGCCCACCAAGTTCACACCGACCAGCGATCCCCGCACACTAACACGGCCCTACACACACACTGGGGACAATTTGCATTTACACCAAGCCAATTAACCTGACCCGAAACGTCACCCATTCCTTCTCTCCCGAGATGCTGCCTGACCTGCTGAGTTACTCCAGCATTTTGTGAATAAATACCTTCGATTTGTACCAGCATCTGCAGTTATCTTCTTAACCTACAAACCTGTACGTCTTTGGACTGTGGGAGGAAACCGAAGATCTCGGAGAAAACCCACGCAGGTCACGGGGAGAACGAACAAACTCCGTACGGACGGCGCCCGTGGTCGGGATCGAACCCGGGTCTCTGACGCTGTAAGCGCTGTAAGGCAGAAGGATGAGGGGGGATCTTATTGAAACATATAAGATAATTAGGGGATTGGACACATTAGAGGCAGGAAACATGTTCCCAATGTTGGGGGAGTCCAGAACAAGGGGCCACAGTTTAAGGATAAGGGGTAGGCCATTTAGAACGGAGATGAGGAAGAACTTTTTCAGTCAGAGAGTGGTGAAGGTGTGGAATTCTCTGCCTCAGAAGGCAGTGGAGGCCAGTTCGTTGGATGCTTTCAAGAGAGAGCTGGATAGAGCTCTTAAGGATAGCGGAGTGAGGGGGTATGGGGAGAAGGCAGGAACGGGGTACTGATTGAGAGTGATCAGCCATGATCGCATTGAATGGCGGTGCTGGCTCGAAGGGCTGAATGGCCTACTCCTGCAACTATTGTCTATTGTCTATTGTCTATAACTCTACCGCTGCGCCACCGTGCCACCTGTAATGGTGTTGTAAAATCAACATTCTTAGTGCACAGTAGATTTTACATGCCCTTGGTGTTGTGGTGAAGAAGTCTTTTGGCACACTGGCCTTCATCAGTTAGGCCATTGAGCAAAGGAGTTAGGATGTAATGTGTGGGAAGGAACTGCAGATGCTGCTTTAAACCGAAGATAGACGCAAAATGCTGGAGTAACACAGCGCGACAGGCAGCATCTCTGGAGAGAAGGAATGGGTGACGTCTCGGGTCCAGACAGGGCAGGGTACAGATGCAAGGGTCTCAACCCGAAATGTCATCTATTCCTTTTCCCAGAGAGGCTGTCTGACCCACTGAGTTACTCCAGCTTTGTGTGTCCAACTCCAGGTAACAGATGATCTCAGGCAGCCAGGTTTCCTGACAGGCCAATTTCCCGATGCATCGATACACCTGACGATAATGAACCTACACCTACATGTGTGAGAGCACTGAATGCAGAGCAACTCAGATCTAACAACATCCCTGCAAACATGATCGTAAGGTCATAAGTGACAGGAACAGTGTAGCCCATTCGGCCCATCAAGTCTACCCCTCCATTCAATCATGGCTGATCTATCTCTCCCTCCTAACCCCATTCTCCTGCCTTCTCCCCATAACCCCTGACACCCGCACTAATCAAGAATCTATCTATCTCTGCCTTAAAAATATCCACTGACTTGGCCTCCACAGCCTTCTGCGGCAAATAATTCCACAGATTCACCACCCTCTGACTAAAGGAATTCCCCCTCATCTCCTTCCTAAAAGAACGTCCTTTAATTCTGAGGCTGTGACCTCTAGTCCTGGACTCTCCCACTAGTGGAAACATCGTCTCCACATCCACTCTATCCAAGCCTTTCACTATTCTGTATGTTTCAACGAATGAATGAATGAATGAATGAATGAATGAATGAATGAATACGATTATTGGCCAAGTATGTGCAGATACAAGGAATGTGCCTTGGTGCTCCGCTCACAAATGGCAACACAAACATACAGTTAACAATTAAGAATAAAGCATAACCACATCAAAACAATAAGGACACAACATTACTGTCTACACATGTCCCCCCCCCCATTCTTCTAAACTCCAGCGAGTGCAGGCTCGGTGCCGACAAACGTCTCATCATAGGTTAACCTACTCGTTCCTGGGATCGTTCTTGTAAACCTCTGGACCCTCTCCCGAGCCAGCACACCCTCCTCAGGCAGCTCGTTCCACACCCTATACTCCTATACTGTACTCCCTGTACACACATGACTGTGTGGCCAGGTTCAGCTCCAACTCCATCATCAGGTTTGCTGATGACACTGTGGTGGTGGGCTGGATCTCCGACAACGATGAGAAGGCCTACCGGGAGGAGGTGGCTGATCTGGCACTCTGGTGTCAGGACAACAGCCTCCTCTTGAACGTCACAAAAACTAAGGAGCTGATTGTGGACTTTAGAAGGGCTCAACGTCCGAGGACGTACACGCCACTGGAGATAACTGGGTCTACCGTGGATAGTGTGAGCAGCTTTAAATACCTGGGAGTCCACATTACAGAGGATCTGACATGGACAACGCACATTGCCGCACTGGTGGGTAAGGCAAGGCAGCATCTTTACCACCTCAGACAGTTGAGGAAATTCAGAGTGTCGCTGAGAATCCTTCAATGCTTCTACTCTGGGGCTGTAGAGAGCATCCTGTCCGGCAACATCTCAATCTGGTTTGGGAACAGCTCTGCCCAGGACAGGATGGCCCTGCAGAGAGTAGAGCGTTCGGCTGAACGCACCATGGGAACTACACTCGTCCCCCTGCAGGACCTATACATCAGGAGGTGCAGATCCAGAGCCAGCAACATTATGGGGGACCCCTACCACCCCAGCAACGGACTGTTCCAGCTGCTACGGTCAGGCAAACGCCTCCGCCGTCACGCTGTGAAAACGGAGAGGATGAGACAGGGTTTCTTCCCACAGGCCATCAGGATTGTTAACTCTCATATCACCAGGGACTAATTTACTGTATTCATTTATTTTTTTGTGTTGTGTCTTTTAAAAAAAAAATTCTATTCCGTTTTGTAGTTTTAGCACAATCCGCAGGCGTTGTCACTTTCATTTCACTGCACATCTTGTATGTGTATGTGACGAATAAACTTGGCTTGACTTGAGTCCCCTACCACCCTTTGTGTGAAAAAGTTACCTCAGATATGGTGCCCAAAATGGCTCACAATGTTCCAAATGCGGCCCGACCAGCGCCTTATGGAGCCTCGGCAATTACCTCAAAATTGCTTTTGAATACAAGCCCTCTGGAAATAAATGCCAGCAGTGAGTTTGCTTTCCTTGCCCTCTCCACATCCACTCTATCCAAGCCTTTCACTGCTTTCTGCTCATTGTCGCACGACGGAGCTACAACAGGAACAACTTGCCATCCACACTTAAAAAATTATGATGTGCAAAGGAATCCCTCCGCTCCGCTCTAAGAGGTCATCACAATTTAACCTGCAACTTTTCAAATCTGACACTTAATCCATGCACATAAATCATGTACGAGTCCTATTATTTCTTAATTATCTCTTTGTATTCAGACACATGCACTTTCTGCCACAGCGACTACTGACTGACTCATCTGAGATTCACAGGTCAGCTTGCTCTTTAGTCAACTGGTTTACATATATTACAAGCCGCCAAGCACTAATAGCACAGTCAATCTTCTTTAACATGTATAATTCCATTTATTCACAGGGTGTGAACCCGCCGTCCATCCACACATACCCCAGCCACGGTGAGCAGATCCATCAAAAGCGAACAGACGATTATTAAACAACAGACCACAACACGCACAACACAAAATGCCGGGGCAACTCAGCGGGACAGGCGGCCATCTCTGGAGTGGGTGACGTTTCGGGTCGAGACCCTTCTTCAGGACTCAGGGTCTCGGCCCCGTCCCACTGAGTTGCTCCAGCATTAAATCGTTCTGAGAGCTGCCTTCGTTCAGACTAGTGGAGAGCATTCCCAAGCACCACGGTGGCGCAGCGGTACCTTACAGCGAATGCAGCGCCGGTGACCCGGGTTCCATCCCGACTACGGGTGCTGTCTGTCCAGAGTTTGTACGTTCTCCCCGTGACCTGTGTTTCCTCCCACACTCCAAAGACGTACGTGCGGGTTTGTAGATTGATTGGCTTGGTGTAAATGTAAATTGTCCCTAGTGTGTGTAGGATAGTGTTAATGTTCGAGGATCGCTAATCGGTGTGCAGACTCGGTGGGCCGAAGGGCCTGTTTCCGCGCTGTATCTCTAAACTAAACTAAACTAAACACCGCTGAAGAGCCTTACGGGGGTGGTGGTTGAGAGTTGGGTCATTTGTTTATTGCAAGAGATACATCAAAACATAGAAAATAGGTGCAGGATTAGGCCATTCAGCCCTTCGAGCCAGCACCACCATTCAATATACAATAGACAATAGGTGCAGGAGTAGGCCATTTGGCCCTTCGAGCCAGCACCACCATTCAATGTGATCATGGCTGATCATTCTCAATCAGTACCCCGTTCCTGCCTTCTCCCCATACCCCCTGACTCCGCTATCCTTAAGAGCTCTATCTAGCTCTCTCTTGAATGCATTCAGAGAATTGGCCTCCACTGCCTTCTGAGGCAGAATTCCACAGATTTACAACTCTCTGACTGAAAACGTTTTTCCTCATCTCCGTTCTAAATGGCCTACTCCTTATTCTTAAACTGTGGCCCCTTGTTCTGGGTTCCCCAACATTGGGAACATGTTTCCTGCCTCTAACGTGTCCAACCCCTTAATAATCCTATACGTTTCGATAAGATCTCCTCTCATCCTTCTAAATTCCAGTGTATACAAGCCTAGCCGCTCCAGTCTTTCAACATATGACAGTCCCGCCATTCCGGGAATTAACCTAGTAAACCTACGCTGCACGCCCTCAATAGCAAGAATATCCTTCCTCAAATTTGGAGACCAAAACTGCACACAGTACTCCAGGTGCGGTCTCGCTAGGGCCCTGTATATGATCATGGCTGATCATCCACAATCAGTACCCCGTTCCTGCTTTTTCCTCATATCCCTTGATTCCGTTAGCCCTAGGAGCTAAACCTAACTCTTGAAAGAAGAACTAAAGCCTAAGTTGGAAAACTTCAGCAAGGAAAGACGAAACTCCAGTGAAGTTGAAGGTGTCCATGCACTTGTTCTGATTTAATTCCCAGAGCAGAGTCAAGCCCGTTAGAAGTGTTGTACAGCCAGTGTACAAGAAATGGGAAAAACATTTACGCTTATACCGAAAGGTCAGTGCCACTCGCTTGTTACATCTCCACAGGTTCGACAACACTTAAAGCAAGGTGTGAAAAGCTAACATCCTACTCTGGTCACATTTGAGCTGCTGAGAAGCCTGGCCAACTAATACCGTGAAGGAAAATACTTTTTAAAATAAAGAAATATGTTTTCAAGAGAGTTACATTTAGCTCTTAGGGCTAACAAAATCAAGGGATATAAGGAGAAAGCAGCAACAGGGTACTGATTGTGGATGATCAGCCACGATCGTAGTGAATGGCGGTGCTGGCTCGAAGGGCCGAATGGCCTCCTCCTGCACCTATTGTCTATGTTTCCATGATTCTAAATGAGTTATGAGCTGCAATCACTGCAATTAGAATGGGAATTGGAGACAGAACCAGACAAAGTAGGGTCATCGGTCTGAAGAAGGGTCTCGACCCGAAACGTCAACCATTCCTTCTCTCCAGAGATGCTGCCTGTCCCGCTGAGTTACTCCAGCATTTTGTGCCTATCTACGGTTTAAACCAGCGTCTGCAGTTCCTTCCTGCACGAAGAAGGGAGCTGTTAGCCTCCAAAGAGGATCTCGTAGGCCAAACAGCCTTCTTCTTGTAGAAGGGTCACGACCCGAAACGTCACCTATCCACACGATACAATACGATAGAACTTTGTTGATCCCAGGAGGGAAATTGGTCTGCCAACAGTCATGAAACACAAGATACATGAAATTAAAGAAACGAGTGGAAAGTCCAGGGTTGGGGATGTGCAAAGATTGGGAAGAGGAGGGGGGGGGGGGGGGGGAGGGAGGAAGGGGAGTCAGTCTACCCTTCTCTTGGTGACGACAGCTTCTTCCCAGCTGTTGTCAGGCAACTGAACCGTCCTCTTATCAGCTAGAGTGTGGCCCTGAACTCCCATCTACCTGATTGGAGACCTTTTGAACTATCTTTAATCGGATGTTATCTTACACTAAATGCACAATTAAATGTTGTGCCCTTTATCCTTTATTTGCGGACGGTTTGATCGTAATCATATAAAGCCTTTTGCATGTCTGAAGAGTCCGAAGAATGTGTGTACTTTTTGCAAATGTAACACTGCCCGAGGAAGGGTCTCGACCCGAAACGTCACCCCTTCCTTCTCTCCAGAGATGCTGCCTGTCCCCGCTGAGTTACTCCAACATTTTTGTGTCTATCTTTGAGCCTTTCACTGTACCTCATTACACGTGACAGTAATGAACTAAACTAAACTGGGAAACACTGTAAACGTAAAGGGGGAAAGCGTACGGAACATCCAGCAGGTCTGTGGAGAAAACCATTCAAGACTACAGGCCAATCTCAGATCCCAAGGCAGAAGATAGCTCGTAGTTTGCATTTATTCTCTCCACGAGTGCCATCTGCAATCCTCTCCACCTCTCTTCATCTACAACCCATTGCTTCCCCCCTAATGTCGTTGTCCTATTAAACAAATCAATGCTATTCATCTCCAACAATCCTGGAGTCGTCGAGATTTATCCAAATGAAGAACAACCTTTAAAGACTGTGTCCATCTTAAGTGGAAACAAAATCAATGTTGGAACAAACTTGGGGTTTTGGTATCATTGAGGCAGGTATTGAGAGAACAGGATTAATCACTCCAAGATGAAAGTTCCAATCCACTGCGAAAACGAAACGTAAGTAATCAAACAATAATGAGGATCAATAATGAGTGAAAGTGCTGGATTGTTATTGAAATCCACCTGGTTCGCTAATTTTAGTTAGTTTAGTTTAGTTTAGTTTAGTTTAGTTTAGTTTAGTTTAGTTTAGAGATGTAGTTTAGAGATGCAGATCCAAGGGACTTTTGGACAAGCACATGGATATGCAGGTAATAGACTACGGTTGCCAACTGTCCCGTATTAGCCGGGACATCCCGTATTTTGGGCTAAATTGGTTTGTCCCGTACGGGACCGCCCTTGTCCCGTATTAGTAGGGTTGCCAACTTCATCTCTCCCAAATACGGGACAAAGGGTGACGTCACCGCCCCACGCGACCTCACCCAGCCAGGGTGCTCCCGCTCCACCAATGGAGGCCGCCATTGGTGGAGCGGGAGCACGTGGCCGCTGGCTGGGTGAGGTCGCGTGGGGCGCAGGGCGGTGACGTTAACCTTTGTCCTGTATTTGGGAGTGAGGAAGTTGGCAACTGTATAATAGAGAGAGATGGGTCATGTGCAGATGGATAAAAGTTGGTCTTGCCAGTTCTCATGCTGTACTGTTCTATGTTCAGTTTAGTTTAGTTTAGTTTAGAGATACAGTGTGAAACACGCCTTTTGGCCCACCGACTCCGTGACGACCATCGATCACTTGTACACTCGTTCTATCCTACACACACGAGGGCCAATTTACAGAAGCCAATTAACCTACAAACCTGTACGTCTTTGGAGCGTGGGAGGAAACCGAAGATCTCGGAGAAAACCCACGCAGGTCACGTGGAGAACGTACAAACTCCGTACAGACGGCACCTGTAGTCAGGATGGAACCTGGGTCCCTGGCGCTGTGAGGCAGCAACTCTGCTGCTACGCCACCCTGCCACCCTTTACTCTTTGCCCCTCTCACCTTAAAACATCACCTATTCCTTCTCTGCAGAGATGCTGCCTCACCCCACTGAGTTACTCCAGCACTTTGCGTCTATCTTCAGTGTAAAGCAGCACCTGCAGTTCCTTCCTACGCTATGGGTTCCATTCAATTTCACAGGGAAGACAAATCAGAGCGTAAAACTCTCATCAAGGCAACAAAATATCATGGATGGGTGGTGCAATTCTACAGCGTGTTAATTCAATAATTTATACCCGATAACTGGGAGGCTGGTGATAGAAATGGGCTCATTTTCTGGAGAGAAAATATTGCATTGATAATTTTTAATCAGCATTAAATTGGAAGCTTTGTTTCTGAGCAAACGCTTTAAAAAAAAAAAAAACATTAATTCGAAATGTGTAAGTAGTATTTGCAATTATCATGTTCTCGAAATGTCGTGACATTAATTTTTTCAGTGATGGTCTACAACAGTAACAGCCTGGGGCCATGAACAGAAAGATTACAAAATTAAATCTACATTTTCCTTTTTTTTTAAAAATATGTAACAAGTTATTCCTCGCATTAATGTTTGTAATAAAAGAAGATTTTTTTTCCTCCGTTGCCACGGCGTGTGACATTCCGATTTATAATAAAACTGGACTTTTTGTTAGCAATTGGAAAATTAAATGGCCCTGTACTGCTGGAGTTTAGAAGGATGAGGGGGGGGGGACCTCATTGAAAGTTTCCAAATAGTGAAATGCCTGGATAGAGTGGATGTGGAGAGGATGTTTCCACCAGTGGGAGAGTCTAGGATCAGAGGTCACAGCCTCAGAATTAAAGGACGTTCCTTTAGAAAGGAAATGAGGAGGAATTCCTTTCGTCAGAGGGTGGTGAATCTGTGGAACTCATTGGCACAGACTGCCGTGGAGGCCAAGTCATTGGATATATTTAAAGCGGAAATAGACAGGTTCTGGATAAGTAAGAATGAATGAATGTTTTATTGTCACCATGTGACAAGACACAGTGAATTTCTTTCCTTGCCTACCCAAGGTATACAAATAGGGGTATGGGGAGAAGGCAGGAACGGGGTACTGATTGAGAATGATCAGCCATGATCACATTGAATGGCGGTGCTGGCTCGAAGGGCCGAATGGCCTCCTCCTGCACCTATTGTCTATTGTCTATTGTCTATAAAGGATGCCGACAAAGGTACAAAGTGTCAAAGGTTCTGGGGAGAAGCCAGGAGAATGGGGTTGAATGAGAGGGAAAGAGAGATCATTCATGATTGAATGGCGGAGCAGACTCGATGGGCTGAATGGCCTAATTCTGCTCCTATGAGTTGTCAATTTATGAAATTATTTTACGGTCAGGTTAACAGTTGCCACTTTCAGTCACTGCATCTGGCTCTGAATTGAATATGCAGCTTCGAGTACGTTGATAAAGGTTTCACTGAGGTCAGGAGAGGTCTGTTAAGCCCCTGTCCCACTTAGGCGATTGTTTAGGTGACTACAGGTGACTAGGCTGTCACCACACGGTCGCCGGTGTGTCGCCTGTACGGTCGTGAGTCGTCTCCAAAGAGTCGTAGCGTTTTTCTGGTCGCCGCTGGATTTTGAGATGTTTGAACATTTTCGGCGATTGTTGGTTTGAGGCCAATGATCGTAGCTTGACGTCTCCTGACGGGGGCGCTGTCGTAGGTTGTCGCCAGGTGACGTAGGTTGTCGCCGGTGCTGACTTCGGTGAATTCCATTGGCGACTACCTACGTCAACCGGCGACAGGGACCGGCGTCAAAACCGGAGGGGAAAATGACGTGAATTGTCTTCGGTTGTCGCCGACACGGTCGTAGCTTGTCGCGGATGGACGTAGGCAATAGACAATAAACAATAGACAATAGGTGGAGGAGGAGGCTATTCGGCCCTTCGAGCCAGCACCGCCATTCAATGTGATCATGGCTGATCATTCTCAATCAGTACCCCGTTCCTGCCTTCTCCCCATACCCCCTGACTCCGCTATCCTTAAGAGCTCTATCTAACTCTCTCTTGAATGCATTCAGAGAATTGGCCTCCACTGCCTTCTGAGGCAGAGAATTCCACAGATTCTCAACTCTCTGACTGAATTTTTTTTTCCTCATCTCAGTTCTAAATGGCCTACCCCTTATTCTTAAACTGTGGCCCCTGGTTCTGGACTCCCCCAACATTGGGAACATGTTTCCTGCCTCTAACGTGTCCAACCCCTTAATAATCTTATACGTTTCGATAAGATCTCCTCTCATCCTTCTAAATTCCAGTGTATACAAGCCTAGTCGCTCCAGTCTTTCAACATATGACAGTCCCGCCATTTCGGGAATTAACCTAGTAAACCTACGCTGCACGCCCTCAATAGCAAGAATATCCTTCCTCAAATTTGGAGACCAAAACTGCACACAGTACTCCAGGTGCGGTCTCACTAGGGCCCTGTACAACTGCAGAAGGACCTCTTTGCTCCTATACTCAACTCCTCTTGTTATGAAGGCCAACATTCCATTGGCTTTCTTCACTGCCTGTTGTACCTGCATGCTTCCTTTCAGTGACTGATGCACTAGGACACCCAGAAGTAGGTTGACCTCCGTTGTCGTAGGTTGCCGCCTGTGTGGTCGTAGGTTGTCGTAGGTGCGGTCGTAGGTGGACGTCCTAGGTCGCGACGATTGGGTCGCCGGTTGTCGGCAGCTTGCCGTAGCTTGACGTCGACTAGGTGGTAGGTTGTTGTAGCTTGTCGTAGACATTGTCGTGGGGGGGGTCCAGTCGCCAGTTTTTCGGCAACCTGCTACGACTATGACAGTCGCCGGCAGTCGCCTAACAAACGCCTAAGTGGGACTGGCCCCTTAGACAGGCAGGATGCCACCTCATAACCACCAGTCGCATTGCACTGCATAGGGTGGCACAGGGCCACAGTGGGTAGAGCCGCTGCCTCACAGCGCCGGAGACTCGGGTTCCATCCTGACCTCGGGTCCTCACTGTGTGGAGTTTGCAGGCTCTCCCTGCAAGCGAGAGAAGGATGAGAGGAGATCTTATCGAAACGAATAAGATTATTAAGGGGTTGGACACGTTAGAGGCAGGAAACATGTTCCCAAATGTTGGGGGAGTCCAGAACAAGGGGCCACAGTTTAAGAATAAGGGGTAGGCCATTTAGAACTGAGATGAGGAAAAACCTTTTTCAGTCAGAGAGTTGTGAATCTGTGGAATTCTCTGCCTCAGAAGGCAGTGGAGGCCAATTCTCTGAATGCATCCAAGAGAGAGCTAGATAGAGCTCTTAAGGATAGCGGAGTCAGGGGGTATGGGGAGAAGGCAGGAACGGGGTACTGATTGAGAATGATCCGCCATGATCACATTGAATGGCGGCGTTGGCTCGAAGGGCCGAATGGCCTCCTCCTGCACCTATTGTCTATTGTCTATTGCCTAAACGCGTGGGTTTCCTCCAGGTGCTCCGGTTTCCCCCCACATTCCAAAGACGTGCAGGTTTGTAGGTTAATTGGCCTCCTGCAAATTGCCGCTGGTGTGTTGGGATTGGATGGGAAAGTGGGATGGCGTAGAACAAGTGTGAACGTGTACCGATGGTCGGAGCGGACTCAGTGGGCCCAAGGTGCAGGAAGGAAATGCAGATGCCCGATTAAACCAAAGGTAGACACAAAAGTCTGAAATCTGAAGAAGGGTCTCGACCCGAAACGTCACCCATTCCTTCTCTCCAGAGATGCTGCCTGTCCCGCTGAGTTATTTTGTGTCTATCTTCGGTGGGCCGAAGGGGCTGCTTCCATGCTGTATCTTTCAATTCAATTAACCAATCTGATCGATAACCGTGTGGAAATTGCAAAGCTCGTCGTGTTGCCTTGAAGAATCTTGTTTACATTCAGGAGTTTTTCACCTTCCTCTCTCTATCGCGATTGGCACTTCACTCAAATTCACCTAGAATAGGTCGTAAGATCATAAGATCCTAAGTGATAGGAGCAGAATAGACAATAGACAATAGGTGCAGGAAGAGGCCATTCGGCCCTTCGAGCCAGCACCACCATTCAATGTGATCATGGCTGATCATTCTCAGAATTAGGCCATTCAGCCCATCAAGTCCACACCGCCATTCAATCATGGCTGATCTATCTCTCCCTCCTAACCCCATTCCCCTGCCTTCTCCCCATAACCACTGACACCCGTACTAATCAAGATTCCATCTTTCTGTGCCTTAAATATATCCATTGATTTGGCCTCCACAGCCTTCAGTGGCAATGAATTCCACAGATTCACCACCCTCTGACTAAAGAAATTCCTTCCTAAAAGAACCTCCTTTAACTCTGAGGCTATGACCTCTCTGGTGCTGGACTCTCCCACTGGTGGGAACATCCTCGGCACATCCACTCTATCCAGGCCTTCCACTATTCGGTAAGTTTCAATGATAGGTCCCCCCCTCTTTCTTCTAAACTCCGGTGAGTACAGGCCCAGTGCCGTCAAACACTCAACGTATGTTAGGCCAATAAGCAGAACAAAGGTACAATTTGGTTCCCAAGCTGATTACTGCAACTCAATGGCACATCGTCGAAGGGCTGGCTGGTATCTGTATTAGGGTTGCCAACTATCTCGCTCCAAAATAAGGGACAAAGGGTGACGTCACCGCCCCGCGCCCCACGTGACCTCACCCAGCCAGCGGCCAGGTGCTCCCGCTCCACCAATGGCGGCCGGTTGCTATGCAACCTCCGTTCGGCGAACACACTCGACCGCGGCCCACGGGCCTAATACGGGACAAGGGCCAAACCAATTTAGCCCAAAATACGGGATGTCCCGGCTAATACGGGGCAGTCGGCAACCCTAATCTGTATGCACAACATGGTCTCGGCCTTCCAGCCGGCCGACCCACCCCTTCAACCCTATGGCAAATAACTTACCTTATCAGTAGTTCTGCCAAGTAACGAGAGTGACAGTTCTTAATGAGAAATACAGGGACGGAATTGAGTAGAAATTCCAATTCAGTTGCAGGGTAAGAGATGAAGAATAATCCTGCTTCTCCTAACGCGATGCAAATTGAATACTCCCTGGGACGAGCTTGTCGAAATAATAATGACTAAAAAATTCAGATCTTTGAGCTGACATTTAAAAGCACTATCTCATGCTGCATGCAGTGCTGATTTGCATCCATGTGAGGTTGGCAGGGGACTGGGTCTGGTGAGGAGGGGAGAGGTGGCTTCTCTTTCCTCCTTCTCCACAGAGAATGCCGCAGGGGATATCAACTCTGTGCCGTTCGAACCGTCACCATCTCCAACTGAGGTAGTACACGCAAAGTGCTGGCGTAACGCAGCGGGACAGGCAGCATCCCAACAGGAGAAGGAATGGGTCAGGTTTTGGGTCGGGACCCTTCTTCAGCAGGACATCTGACTGACTGGAGGAGACTCACTGTGATGGATGTTTCTTTTTGTTTGATTGTGTGTGTTATTGCTTATTTTTATTGCTCTTGTTGTTGGACTGTGGGTAATCTTTCATTACACTGCACATTTATGTGTGTGTGACAAATGAACTTGACTTGACTTGAGGTGGTGGCACAGCGGTGGAGTTACTGACCTGACACCTCGTCAGGGACTCGGGTTCGATCCTGACCACCGGTGCTGTCCGCACGGAGTTTGTACGTTCTCCCCGTGACCTGCGTGAGTTTTCTCCACGACCAGCGATCCCCGCACATTAACACTATCCTAGGGATCACAAAAAGCCGGAGTAACTCAGCGGGTCAGGCAGCATCTCACGAGAGAAGGAATGGGTGACGTTTCGGGTCGAGAACCTTTCTTCAGTCTGAAGAAGGGTCTCGACCCGAAACGTCACCCATTCTTTCTCTCCTGAGATGCTCCCTGACCCGCTGTTACTCCAGTTTTTTGTGATACCTTCGATTTGTACTAGCATCTGCAGTTAGTTTCCTACACCTCCTTAACACTATCCTATATACACACACAAGGGACAATTTACATTTACCAAGCCAATTAACCTACAAGCCTGTACGTCTTTGGAGTGTGGGAGGAAACCGAAGATCTAGGAGAAAACCCACGCAGGTCATGGGGAGAACGTACAAACTCCGTACAGACGGCGCCTGTAGTCAGGATCGAACACGGGTCTCTGGCGCTGAAAGGCAGCAACTCTACCGCTGCGCCACCATGCATTAGATGTGATTATAATGAAGCCACAAGGAACTGCAGATGCCGGTTTATGGGGGAAAAAAGCCTCAAAGTGCTGGAGTAACTCAGCAGGTCAGGCAGCATCTCTGGATAGGTTACGTTTCAGATCAGAACCCTTCTTCAGTCTGAAGCAGAATCCTGATCAGAAACATCACCCATCCATCTTCTGTAGAGGTGCAGTGGATAGACAGAATGTGCTGGAGTAACTCAGCGGGTCAGACAGCATCTGTGGAGAAAAGGAATAGGTGACGTTTTCAGGTCGAGACCCTTCTTCAGACAGGTCTGAGACCCGAGTCTAAAGAAGGGTCTCGACGTGAAACTTCACCCATTCCTTCTCTCCAGAAGTGCTGCCTGTCCCGCTGAGTTACTCCAGCGTTTTGTGTCCTCCTTTTCTACGCAGTAGTTAAGAACGCCAGCAGTCTGACATTATAACAGAAATGCAGTAATTGCGGTCAGAAGCCACACAGAGTGCAATTTCACCCCAGTAAATCCGCCAGAATGTGGCGGCCTTTGATCAATTAGTGATGCGGAATTTGTACGAAACATGATAGCAAAAAAAAAAAACATAATTTAAAAAAAACTCTTCGGGAATTTCAGGTTGCTTCCAATTTACAGTCGTGACAAATGTTCGATTTTGCAATTTAAAATAAACTAACCTTCTTGGAATTATCAGCTTTCTACAAAGATGGACTGACTGTCTGATCTCTCTGGCAGGCACTCCTGGTTCCCACTGCCCTCTCACTTTGTTCAGCAGAGATCCTCCAGCATCTGAATCATCGACATACATAGAAACATAGAAAATAGGTGCAGGAGTTGGCCATTCAGCCCTTCGAGCCTGTACGCACCGCCATTCAATATGATCATGGCTGATCATCCAACTCAGTATCCCGTACCTGCCTTCTCTCCATACCCCCTGATCCCTTTAGCCACAAGGGCCACATCTAACTCCCTCTTAAATATAGCCAATGAACCGGCCTCAACTATCTTCTGTGGCAGAGAATTGCACAGATTCACCACTCTCTGTGTGAAAGAAAACGTTCTCATCTCGGTCCTAAAAGACCAACTGACCAAAATCTGGAGTAACTCAGCGGGACGGGCAGCATCTCTGTCTGAAGAAGGGTCTCGACCTGAAACGTCACCCATTCCTTCTCTCCAGAGACGCTGCCTGTCCCACTGAGTTACTCCAGCTTTTTGTGCCTGTCTTCGGTTTAAACCAGCACCTGCAGTTCCTTCCTGTACATTCAGGTGGATTGTGGTTTGGGGCAATTTAGGAATACAAATGACTGCCACCTATCAAAGCAATGAATGGGAATGGGAGAATTTGATCTTTAATATAAAGCACAGTGTGACTTCCGAACAACACTTCAGTGCCCGCTGTGACTCTGTGCAGTGTTTATCTGTTTTAAAGTCAACCTCAAGTGTCTCCAAAGTAAATGCTGGTAAACTCCTCTGTGGTGTGCAATCAATCAACTCCTCTTAGAAAATTAACATTTTGTTTGAAAAATGAGAAAACAAGATGCACACTTTCAACAGCAAAAGCAGCTCTGAGACTTTGAAAGGCATCGATGTTGGTAAAATGGAGAGGTGAGAGAAATCAGATGTTAGAATCTCCAGTGGAAAAAACTGCTGGAGGAACTACTGGATTCGCACAAAGGATGGTGGGTGTGTGGAACAAACTAACAGAGGAGGTAGTTGAGGCTGGGACTATCCCAACATTTAAGAAATAGTTAGACAGGTACATGAATAAGACAGGTTTGGCAGGATATGGACCAAACGCATGCAGGTAGGATTAGTGTAGCTGGGACATGTTGGCCGGTGTGGGCAAGTTGGGCTGAAGGGCCTGTTTCCACACTGTATCACTCTGTGACTCTAACTCAACGGGTCAGGCAGCATCCGTGGAAGAAATCGAGCCTACTACGGTCAGAGGAAGGGTCAATAGACAATAGACAATAGGTGCAGGAGGAGGCCATTTGGCCCTTCGATGTGATCATGGTTGATCATTCTCAATCAGTACCCCGTTCCTGCCTTCTCCCCATACCCCCTGACTCCGCTATCCTTAAGAGCTCTATCTAGCTCGTGTCGACTTGAGTCCCGACTCAATATCTTGTCAGTCCGTTTCCCTCCACTCCTGCCTGACCTGCCAAGTTTAGTTTAGTTTAGATTAGACATACAGCGTGGAAACAGGCCCTTCGGCCCACCGAGTCCGCGCCGCCCAGCGATCCCCGCACACTAACACTATCCTACACACACGAGGGACAATTCTTACATTTACCCAGTCAATTAACCTACATACCTGTCCGTCTTTGGAGTGTGGGAGGAAACCGAAGATTTCGGAGAAAACCCACGCAGGTCACGGGGAGAACGTACAAACTCCGTACAGACGGCGCCCGTAGTCAGGATCGAACTTGAGTCTCCGGCGCTGCATTCGCTGTAAGGCAGCAACTCTACCGCTGCGCCACCGAGCCGCCCTTCGTACAGACAGCACCCGTGGTCAGGATCGGACCCGGGTCTCTCTCGCTGTGAGGCAGCAACTCGACCGCTGCGCCCAACACTTTGTTATTTTTAATCAACGTTCACAAAGTGGCAGGAATTGCGGACTTTTATTGTTTTGAATTGATGGAGGAACTGAAATTCAATCACATCGCCTCGCTTTTCAAACATTGCACAAGCAAAATTGATTTTGTTTTTCGAGAGCGAGCTGCCACAGAGATTGTTTACACTTCCACCGCTCGGAGTGTACAGTCAGGCGTTGTGTGTTGACAGTCAGCCACAGCCACTGGTAGAGTTGCTGCCAGACAGGGCCGGGTTCCATCCACACCACCGGTGCTGTCTGTACGAAGTTTGCACGTTCTCCCCGTGACCCGCGTGGGTTTCCCCTCACGCTGCAAAGGCGTGCGGGTTTGTAGGATAATTGGCTGCTGTAAAATTGTAAATCGTCCCTAGTGTGTAGCAAAGTGTGTGGGATAACTAGTGCGCACGCAGGTTATTGTGTGGGATGCTGGTTTAAACCGGAGATACACACAAAAATCTGGATTAACTCAGCGGGACAGGCAGCGTCTCTGGAGAGAAGGAACGGGCGACGTTTCAGGTCGAGACCCTTCTTCAGATTGCCCCCCTCCCTCCCCTCCCCTCCCCAATCCTTTCCACTCATCACTTTAATTACATGTTTCATGCGTTTTGCGTTTTTATGACTGTTGGCAGATCAATTTCCCTCCTGGGATGAATAAAGTTCTATCGTATCGTATCGTATCGTATCGTAGTGTACAGGTAGTAGGGTTGCCAACTGTCCCGTATTAGCCGGGACATCCCGTATTTTAGGGCTAAATTAGTTTGTTCCGTACGGGACCGCCCTTGTCCCGTGTTAGTAGGGTTGCCAACTTCCTCACTCCCAAAGAAGGGACAAAGGGTGACGTCACCGCCCCGCGCCCCACGTGACCTCACCCAGCCAGCGGCCACATGCTCCCGCTCCACCAATGGCGGCCCCGGCCGCCATTGGTGGAGCGGGAGCACGTGGCCACTGGCTGGGTGAGGTCGCGTGTGGCGCGGGGCGGTGACATCACCTTGTCCCATATATGGGAGTGAGGAAGTTGGCAACCCTAACAGGTGGCCCATTTTAGGTGAAGGTGCAGGGCTTAAAGGCCTGTTTCCACATTAAATCGCCCGCCTAAACTAAACTGGGCCCAAGTGGTGGAATGGAGGAAGGCTCCAATGCAGAAAGAAAGGCACAATGCATGTGTCAGAGAAACAAAGAAAATAGGTGCAGGAGTAGGCCATTCGGCCCTTCGAGCCGGCACCGCCATTCAATACGATCACGGCTGACCATCCACAATCAGTACCCCGTCCTGCTTTCTCCCATACCCCTTGATTCCGTCAGCCCTAAGAGCTGTACCAACTCTCTCGTGAAAACATCCAGTGAATCGGCCTCCACTGCCTTCTGCGGCAAAGAATTCCACACAGACTCACAACTCTCTGGGGTGAGAAAGGTTTTTCCTCGTCTCAGTCCTAAATGGCCTACCGTTTATTCTTAACTGTGTGCAACCCATGGTTCTGGACTCCCCCAAGAACGGGGAACATTTGTCCTGCTAAAAACGTCGGTCTGAAGTGTCTGACGTCACTGTCTATCGGGCAGCTGTAGTAAAATTCCCCCAGGCTGGGTGTTGGTAAATTATTCAAGGGTCAATTGCGAGAATTATGGTGTTGAGATTTTCTCCTGATTTTCTATGCAGTCATGAAGAAATATTCATGTGGAAAGTGAATTGCAGCCACAGGGCACAATTATGCAGCTTTAAGGAGCGGTTGAATAAAATGCACTACTGATTTCATATTAATTTTTCCAGCACTTTTTTTCGGAGATCCATCTTTTAGAAGTAAGCAGTGGGGAAAAAATACTCCCCGCCATCAAATGGTACCGCGGTGAGATTGACCCACGCAGGTCACGGGGAGAACGTACGAACTCTGTGCAGGCAGCACCCATATCATATCATATCATATCATATATATACAGCGCGGAAACAGGCCTTTTCGGCCCACCAAGTCCGCGCCGCCCAGCGATCCCCGCACACTAACACTATTAACACTATCCTACACACACTAGGGACAATTTTTACATTTACCAGCCAATTAACCTACATACCTGTACGTCTTTGGAGTGTGGGAGGAAACCGAAGATCTCGGAGAAAACCCACGCAGGTCACGGGGAGAACGTACAAACTCCTTACAGTACAGCACCCATAGTCGGGATCGAACCCGGGTCTCCGGCGCTGTGAGGACGGCAGCTCTATCGCCGCGCCACCGTGCACTAAAAATGGGATTGTAATGAACCCATGAGGAATTGCAGATGTGTTGAAAAAAACTGCAGATGCTAGTTCAAATCGAAGGTAGACACAAAATGCTGGAGTAACTCAGCGGGTCAGGCAGCATCTAGGGAGGAAGGAATGGGTGACGTTTCGGGTTGAGACCCTGAAGGGTCTCAACCCGAAACGTCACCCATTCCTTCTCTCCCGAGATGCTGCTGACACGCTGAGTTACTCAGCATTTTGTGTCTACCGAGGAATTGCAGAATGCTGGTTTATAAAGAAAAGACTCAAGTGCTGGAGTAACTCAGCGGGTCAGGCAGCATCTCTGGATCGGTTACGTTTCAGATCAGAACTTTCTTCTGTCTGGAGAAGGAGCCTCATTGAAAAAGGCACCTATCAACTTCTCCACAGACGCTGTAGATAGACACAAAAAGCTGGGGTAACTGAACGGGCCAATGGTAATGCAGTGAGATTGGAACCATTGTGGTTTATTTGAGGGCGGCACGGTGGCGGAGCGGTAGAGTTGCTGCCTTACAGCCCGGAGACCCGGGTTCGATCCTGACTACGGGCGCTGTCTGTACGGAGCATGTACCTTTCCCCGTGACCCGCGTGGGTTTTCTCCGGTTGCTCTGGTTTCCTTGGCGTTGAAGAGGCTTTTCGGAGGCACGTGGAAATGTGGGGAATGTTGGGATATGGATAATATATGAAGATAACTGCAGATGCTGGTACAAATCGAAGGTGTTTATTCACAAAATGCTGAGTAACTCAGCAGGTCAGGCAGCATCTCAGGAGAGAAGGAATGGGTGAATTGGGATATGGATCATGTGGTTTGAACCGGCATCTGCACTATTTTCCCGATAGAACTCGTGCGAATGGGTGATGGGAGGTCGGCACGGACTTGGTGGGCGAAGGCCTGTTTCCAACCTGTATCTGTAAACTAAACTGAACCGAATACACAGATTGACAGTCACACCATAATTATGGAACAGTGAAGAAACTTAAGGGGCCTGAGATGTGGTGAGAACATTGATTGATGCGCTGCAAACTTCGCCTCTGCCCCGATATCCTTCATTACACAGACACATTGCCTTTATTTACTCGATGATTGGAATGACCTGCGTCTCGGGTGAGAATCTCACCATGCCTGGTTTAAGATGAATTAGCCTTCCAACGCATTGCAGAATGCCAAGGAAAAGATGATATTAGACAAAGCTTTGCAACTCCTTTTCCTGCTTCTCATTTAATGCAAAGCGTCAAAAGTGCAATAGGAAATGTTAGCTGCACACGAGATCGCTGGTGCATATGTCAAACATTAATGCTGGATCTCTGGGGAGGAACAGAAAATGATTAAACAGTCAATCTATACATGAAGCAGAAGAGGCATGCAATAATCTTAATTTGTCGGACTCTCTCTCTCTCTCTCTGTTTCTCTCTCTCTCTCTCTCTCTCTCTCTCTCTCTCTCTCTCTCTCTCTCTCTCTCTCTCTCTCTCAATCCCCCTCTCTTTCTCTCTCTCTCTCTCTCTCTCTCAATCCCCCTTCTCTCTCTCTCTCCTTCTCTCACTCTTTCTCTCAATTCCCCTCTCTCTCTCTCTCTCTCTCTCTCTCTCTCTCTCCCTCTCTCTCTCTCAATCCCCCCCTCTCTCTCTCTCTCTATCTCTCTCTCTCTCTCTCTCACTCTTTCTCTCAATTTCTCTCTCTCTCTCACTCTTTCTCTCAATTTCTCTCTCTCTCTCTCTCTCTCTCTCTCTCTCTCTCTCCTCCTCTCTCTCTCTCTCTCTCAATCTCTCTCTCTCTCAACCCCCCCTCTCTCTCTATCTCTCTCTCTATCTCTCTCTCAATCTCTCTCTCTCTCTCTCTGTCTCTCAATCCCCCCCCCTCTCTCTCTATCTCTCCCCTCTCTCTCCCCCTCTCTCCCCCTCCTCTCCCCCTCCTCTCTCTCTCTCTCTCTCTCTCTCTCTCTCTCTCTCTCTCCCTCTCTCTCTCTCTCTCTCTCTTTCTTTCCCCCCCCCCCCCCCCCCCCCCTCTCTCTCTCTCTCTCTCTCTCTCCAAAATGGTGGAGTAACTCAGCAGATCAGGCAGCATCTCAGGAGAGAGAATGGGTGACGTTTCAGGTCGAGACCCTTCTTCAGACATGTCTATGTAACATTGTGTTGTGTATCTGCCTGCGTTTGACCTGTTTGTTCAAGACGTGTGGGGTTTTGACAGGTTGAAATGTCGCCATGCATCTTTTCAGGAGCTCGTCTTGTCTTGGAGCAGGCAGTACAGAGTGTGTAGGAGGGAAGCTACATATGCTGGTTTAAACCGAAGATAGACACAAAACGCTGGAGTAACTCAGCGGGACAGGCAGCATCTCCGGAGAGAAGGAATAGGTGGCGTTTTGAGTTGAGACCCTTCTTCAGAACAGAATGTTTTTTGCAAGCTTACTTTACTTAAGGTTTCTCCTTGCTTATTTAGGTGGCGCAGCGGTAGAGTTGCTGCCTTAGTTTTCCTACAGCGCCAGAGACCCGGGTTCGATCCCGACTACGGGTGCTGCCTGTACGGAGTTTGTACGTTCTCCCCGTGACCTGCGTGGGGTTTTCCTCCGGGTGCTCCGGTTTCCTCCCACGCTCCAAGGACGTGCAGGTTTGTAGGTTGATTGGCTTCTGTAAAATCATAAATTGTCCCTAGTGTGTGCAGGACAGAGCTAGTATACGGGGTGATCGCTGGTCGGTGCGGACTCGGTGGGCCGAAGGGCCTCTTTCTGCACTGTATTTCTGAAGTCTAAATTCCAATGTAAAGGCTTAGAAATTAAAAATTCATTGTGCTGAACCCCTCCTGATTCCTCTTGACCTGGGAAAAAAATAAAGTGCCTGCAATACATTTCATGCTGCACATTTTAGCGGTAATGGAAAATTAAATGATCTGCTGTCCAAGAAAATTGGATCCATTATTTGTCTCCCAGTTTGGACTCAAGAGGTTAGATAGGTTCTTGCTTCAACTGTTGGAAGGGGAGGTGGTGGGGGGGGGGGGGTGTCGGGAGGGGGGGGGACTTATCCTGTTACTTTCTTCCGAGGGATGGAACAATTGGCAAGACACTTACTACTCGCACAGAACCCCTTGTGAGATTATATTTGCATTGGTGAGGGCAGTAGGATGATGCAGAAGTCGAATCGCTTATGACTCTCTTATGGTCCTGTGTGTTTGTCAAAAACAGCCTATACTCCCCCTCAAGAGAGGTAGAAATGCATGAACAGAGGTATTCGGTGGATGTAAATTTAAGTTGAACTCTTATTTTCGTCTTTCGGGGGGGGGGGGGATATATTAGTTGGGTCAATAGACAATAGACAATAGGTGCAGGAGGAGGCCATTCAGCCCTTCGAGCCAGCACCGCCATTCAATGCGATCATGGCTGATCACTCTCAATCAGTACCCCGTTCCTGCCTTCTCCCCATACCCCCTCACTCCGCTATCCTTAAGAGCTCTATCCAGCTCTCTCTTGAAAGCATCCAACGAACTGGCCTCCACTGCCTTCTGAGGCAGAGAATTCCACACCTTCACCACTCTCTGACTGAAAAAGTTCTTCCTCATCTCCGTTCTAAATGGCCTACCCCTTATTCTTAAACTGTGGCCCCTTGTTCTGGACTCCCCCAACATTGGGAACATGTTTCCTGCCTCTAATGTGTCCAATCCCCTAATTATCTTATATGTTTCAATAAGATCCCCCCTCATCCTTCTAAATTCCAGTGTATACAAGCCTAGTCGCTCCAGCGATGTTCTATTTGAAGTGCCCGGATTTCTGGCCAATATTTCTCCAATATTTCTTAAACGTTGCGATAGTCCCAGCCTCAACTACCTCCTCTGGCAGCTTGTTCCATGCACCCAGCACCCTTTGTGTGAAAAGGTTACCCCCTCAGATTCCCGTTAAATCTCTTAGACACAAAAAGCCAGAGTAACTCAGCGGGTCAGGCGAAATCTCTGGAGAGAAGGAATGGGTGACGTTTCGGGTCGAGACCCTTCTTCAGACTGGTGTGAGACCCGAGTCTGAAGAAGGGTCTCGATGTGAAAGGCCACCCATTCCTTCTCTCCGGAGATGCTGCCTGTCCCGCTGAGTTACTCCAGCATTTTGTGATCCCTAGGATCCCTACGCAGTAGTTAAGAACACCAACAGTCTGACATTATAACAGAAATGCAGTAATTGCAGTCAGAAGCCACACAGAGTGCAATTTCACCCCAGTAAATCCGCCAGAATGTTGTGGCCTTTGATCAATTAGTGATGCGGAGTTTGTACGAAACATGATAGCAAAAAAAAAAAAACATCATTCAGGCTGAGTTACTCCAGCACTTTGATTCTTTTTCTTTGTAAACCAGCATCTGCAGTTCCTTGCATCTACTTTACTATGGCTTGGTTTAGTTAGTCAGGCAGTGTGGAGCCCAATTTCCCCACACCGACCGACATGTCCCACCTCACAAAACAAAATCAAGGATTTTTATAGACGGTTGTACTTTCTGGCTTCGTACAAGTTTAAGCTGCAACGGCAGTAACACAACAAAATGCCTTGTGCCTCACTCCCTTCATCCATCAGTCTGACTGACAAACATTGGCTGCCCGCCTGCATCTTAACATCTTCATCAATCTTGTCAAACACTACCAGGGCTGTGCGCTGTTCCGTCTCTGAGAACTCCTCCACCTCCACATTGCAAGACAGAGAGGGTGAGAGAGACCTCCGCACACCTCCAACCCTCACTCCCTCCCTATTCAATGGTTCCCTCACACAAGGCCATCTAAAGATGGCGCCGAGCCTGGCCACTCTTCGCTGGTCCCAGAGGAGGATCTACCATAGAAACATAGAAAATAGGTGCAGGAGTAGGCCATTCGGCCCTTCGAGCCTGCGCCACCATTCAATAAGATCATGGCTGATCATCCAACTCAGTATCCTGTACCTGCCTTCTCTCCATACCCCCTGATCCCTTTAGCCACAAGGGCCACATCTAACTCCCTCTTAAATATAGCCAATGAACTGGCCTCAACTACCCTCTGTGGCAGAGAATTCCACAGATTCACCACTCTCTGTGTGAAAAAAAACTTTCTCATCTCGGTCCTAAAAGACTTCCCCCTTATCCTTAAACTGTGACCCCTTGTTCTGGACTTCCCCGACATCGGGAACAATCTTCCTGCATCTAGCCTGTCCAACCCCTTAAGAATTTTGTAAGTTTCTGTAAGATTAGTTTGTACCATCATCCCGTACAATTACCAGCGAGGAAACTGCCCTCCCCCGGCCCAACGTGCCCCAGCTACACTAGTCCCACCTCCCCGTGTTTGGTCCATCCACACCTGTCCTATCCATGTACCTGTCTAACTATTTATTCAACTACCTCCTCTGGCAGCTCGTTCCATACACCCACCTCCCTTTGGGCGAAAAAGGTTACCCCTCAGATTCCTGTTAAATCTTTTCCCCTTCACCTTAAACCTATGTCCTCAGGTCCTCGATTCACCTACTCTGGGCAAGAGACTCTGTGCGTCTACTCCTCTCATGATTTTATACACCTCCGTAAGATCACCCCTCAACCTCCTGCCCTCCAAGGAAAAGAGTCGCAGCCTGCTCCACCTCTCTCGATAGCCCAGACCCTCTAGTCCCGGCAACATCCTCGTAAATCTTCCCTGCACCCTTTCCAGCTTGCCCTCCTCTTTAAAATCTCTTTCCTACCTGTAAATCTAGCCCCATTTCCACTTGCTCACTCCTTATATCTTTCCCTTCGCTGTAACTATTGTACTTGCATTTGACTAAATTGTCTTTCCACATCGAATTATCTGATTTGGTTGTTAACATCTACCATAGATTCTATCAGGTCTCCCCGCAACCTCTGGAGCTCTAGAACAAAGGATCCAAGTCCTTCCATCCTGAGTGTGGCTTCCTCCTACACTCCAAAGACGTGCGGATTTGTAGGTTAATCGGCTTCTTTGTATAGGGTAGAACTAGTATATGGGTAATCGCCGGTCGGAACAGACTTGCATGGGCTGAAGGGCCTGCTTCCACGCTGTATGTTTACACTAAACATACTGTCAGGGGTTAAGGGGAGAAGGCAGGAGAATGGGGTTCGGAGGGAGAGATAGATCAGCCATGATTGAATGGTGGGGTAGACCTGATGGGCCGAATGGCCTAATTCTGCTCCTATCACTTCTGACCTTATCACTCTCCTTGTAGCTAATACCTCCTAATCCAGGGAGAGTTAGTGCACTCGATAACTCTGTGCATGTCCACAGATTGTCCTTGGCGTGACAACGAGAAGAGTAGCTACAACAATAACATCACTTTGCAGTCTCTTGCTACTGAAACCATCCTCTAAGGTCACCCCCATCTTCCCAAAAGCACAATCCCCTGAATTGGACGCAATGTACCACCTAACCACTAATAGACACAAAATGCTGGAGTAACTCAGCGGGACAGGCAGCGTCTCTGGAGAGAAGGAATGGGTGACGTTTCGGGTCGAGACCCTCTTCATGTTAGACACAAAGTGCTGGGGTAAATCCATGGGTCAGTCTTTTTCTTTGTAAACCAACAGTTCCTTGGATCTACTTTAGTTTAGTTTGGTTTGGTTTAGTTAGTCACACAGTGTGAAGGCAGGCCCTTCGGCCCAATTTCCCCACACCGACCAACATGTCCCATCTACACTACTCCCACCTGCCTGCGTTTGGCCCATATCCCTCTAAACCTGTCCTGTCTAATTGTTTCTTAAACACTGCAATAGTCCCTGCCTCAACTACCTCCTCCGGCAGCTTGTGCCATACACCCACCACCAAAGTTACCCCTCAGATTCCAATAAAACCTTTCCCCCTTCACCTGAAATCTATATCCTCTGGTCCTCGATTCCCCTACTCTGGGCAAGAGATTCTATGGGTCTACCCGATCTATTCTTCTCATGATTTTATACACCTCTATAAGATCACCCCTCATCCTCCTGCGCTCCAGGGAATCCTGGAAGGCAGGACTTTCATATGAAGAAAGACTGGATAGACTCGGCTTGTACTCGCTGGAATTTAGAAGATTGAGGGAGGATCTTATAGAAACTTACAAAATTCTTAAGGGGTTGGGCAGGCTGCATGCAGGAAGATTGTTCCCGATGTTGGGGAAGTCCAGAACAAGGGGTCACAGTTTAAGGATAAGGGGGAAGTCTTTTAGGACCGAGATGAGAACGTTTTTTTTCACACAGAGAGTGGTGAATCTGTGGAATTCTCTGCCACAGAAGGTAGTTGAGGCCAGTTCATTGGCTATATTTAAGAGGGAGTTAGATGTGGCCCTTGTGGCTAAAGGGATCAGGGGGTATGGAGAGAAGGCAGGTACGGGATACTGAGTTGGATGATCAGCCATGATCATATTGAATGGCGGTGCAGGCTCGAAGGGCCGAATGGCCTACTCCTGCACCTATTTTCTATGTTTCTATGAATAGAGTCCCAGCATGCTCAACCTCTCCCTAGAGCTCAGTTTATTATTGCCACGTGTACTAAGGTACAGCGAAAAGCTAACCAGGTTAGTCAGTTCTAAAATTAAAACCGTCAACACAGTAGACTGAATATAAAACGTTACACTCAACATCTGAGCTATCTTCAAAGAAGTTGTGTCAAATAAATCAAATGCATAATTTAAAACTAAGTCTTTGTACACCATTGAGGAATATGGTGGCTTTGATATCTAAAATACAATGAGATAGATGTTATTAAACTTGCATCAACGCATTTCTGCACACAAATAACGATTAAAAAAAAAATCAAATGTTAACTACGTTCTTAGATACATCTATTAGCTACGCACGACCTTTGTTACATTCCACTTTGAAATGATCCTCTTTTCTTCGTTCAAAGTATTTTCACAGTTCACAAGCAAAGAGTGACATTTTAAATATCAGGGATAAACCTCTGGAGTTCCAAAATGTCAGAAGAGAGATGGTGGATGGTTTAAAGCTGGGAAACATTTAACGTTTTGCAAGAGAGTTCCGAATCCAGGAGGAAAAAAAAATATTCTGGGCGCACTTTGATTTGAAAGGGGAATAAATAGTGTTTGCTCCGTTCTCTGCACCGTTCTCACTTTACGCTTAATTTTTTGAGTCATAATGAAGAAATATCTGTCCACACACATCAGCCTTTCACAGCGTCAGAATGTGCCAAAATACCTCTTAGACCATCAATTACTTTAATAGCGCAATCACTGTGGTAATTATTCAAGAAAGGGCAACCGATGTGCAGATAGCAAGATTTAACAGATAGAGGACAATAAGTTCTCGGGTGGTTGATTACCGAGATTAATTCTAGCCATGTCCATCTGACAGAACAGGTGGCCCGAATTAACATTGGGAGGAGGTGCAAGGGATTGCAGACGCTGGAACCTGGAGCAAAGCACAAAGTGCTGGAGGAACTCAGCAAGTCAGGCAGCATCTGTGGACAGGTGACGTTTCAGGTTTAGTTTTGTTCAGAGATACAGTGCGGATAAAGGCCCTTCGGCCCATCGAGTCCGCACCGACCAGCGATCCCCGCACAACAACACAGGCCTACGCACACTAGGGACAATTTACACTTATACCAAGTACACAAACACAAGCCAATTGTCCTACAAACCTGCACGTCTTTGGAGTGTGAGAAGATCGCAGAGAAAACCCACGCAGGTCACGGGGAGAACGTACAAACTCCGTACAGACGGCGCCCGTAGTCGGGATCGAACCCGGGTCTCCGGCGCTGCAAGCGCTGTAAGGCAGCAACTCTGCCACCGTGACGCCAAACGTCAATCTGAAGAAGGGTCCCGACCCAAAACGTCGCCTGTCAATACCCTCCACAGATACTGCCTGAGTGCTGAGTTCCTCCAGCACTTTGTGTTCCAAAGATTGATAACACTATGGGAGAAATTCAGCTACATTGCTCTCAACATCCACCTTGTCCAGTCCCAACAGACCACTAAGATGGCCTCTCATTCTTCTATTCTGCAGAGAATTGTGTCCCGAAGATAGACACAAAAAGCTGGAGTAACTCAGCGGGTCAGGCAGCATCTCTGGAGTAACTCAACAGGTCAGGCAGCATCTCTGGAGAGAAGGAACGGGTGGCGTTTCGGGTCGAGACCCTTCTTCAGACTGAGAGTCAGGGGAAAGGGAAACGAGAGATATTGATGTTGAGGGATATAGATTTAGATTTTGAGATACAGCGCTGAAACAGGCCCTTCGGCCCACCGAGTCCGCGCCGCCCAGCGATCCCCGCACACTAACACTATCCTACACACACTAGGGACAATTTTTACATTTACCCAGTCAATTAACCTACATACCTGCAAGTCTTTGGAGTGTGGGAGGAAACCGAAGATCTCGGAGAAAACCCACGCAGGTCACGGGGAGAACGTACAAACTCCGTACAGACGGCGCCCGTAGTCGGGATCGAACCTGAATCTCCGGCGCTGCATTCGCTGTAAGGCAGCAACTCTACCGCTGCGCCACCGTGCCGAGCCGGATATAGAACAAATGAAAGATATGCAAATAAGTAACGATGATAAAACGGAGATGAGGAAGAACTTTTTCAGTCAGAGAGTGGTGAAGGTGTGGAATTCTCTGCCTCAGAAGGCAGTGGAGGCCAGTTCGTTGGATGCTTTCAAGAGAGAGCTGGACAGAGCTCTTAAGGATAGCGGAGTGAGGGGGTATGGGGAGAAGGCAGGAACGGGGTACTGATTGAGAGTGATCAGCCATGATCGCATTGAATGGCGGTGCTGGCTCGAAGGGCTGAATGGCCTCCTCCTGCACCTATTGTCTATTGTCTATAAAAGAAACAGGCCATTGTTAGCTGTGGGCTGGGTGAAAACGAGTTACAGGCAATGGGACTCAACGAGACGACTTTCAAAGTCAGAAGAAGGGTCTCGACCCGAAACGTCACCCATTCCTTCTCTCCAGAGATGCTGCCTGTCCCGCTGAGTTACTCCAGCATTTTAGTGTCTACCTAAGACGACGTTGAAGCTTGTCACAGTCTACAAACTTGTTTATTCATACCAGCAATCAACATAATGAACTTTCTCCAAACTACCTCCAAATCAAATAAATCGCTTCTTATTCGGGTGACAGAGTGGCGCTGCAGCAGGTAGTGCAGCTGCCTCCAGTGACCTTTCATTCATGACCTCTGCAGTGCTCTCTCTCTCTCTCTCTGAATAAATTGTCTGTCTCTGTAACCATCTTTGTTGATTTGTACACTATCCAGGAAAATCATCCCTAACGCGAGTGCAATCAAATCGAGCAAACCAATGTACGTTCTCCCCGTGACCTGCGTGGGTTTTCTCCTGGTGCTCCGGTTTCCTCCCACACTCCAGAGACAGGTACAGGGTTGTAGGTTAATTGGCTTCGGTAAAATTGTAGTGTGTGAAGGATAGCGTTGTTGTGCAGGGATCGCTGGTCATTAAGTCAGAAGGAATAGGAGTAGAAATAGGCCATTCGGCCCATCAAGTCTACTCCGCCATTCAATCATGGCTGATCTATCTCTCCCTCCTAACCCCATTCTCCTGCCTCCTCCCCATAACCTCTAACACCTGTACTAATCAAGAATCCATCTACCTCTGCCTTAAAAATATCCACTGACTTGGCCTCCACAGCAAAGAATTCCACAGATTCACCACCCTCTGACTGAAGAAATTTCTCCTCATCTCTGTCTTAAAAGAACATCCTTTAATTCTGACAATAGACAATAGACAATAGGTGCAGGAGGAGGCCATTCGGCCCTTCGAGCCAGCACCGCCATTCAATGTGATCATGGCTGATCATTCTCAATCAGTACCCCGTTCCTGCCTTCTCCCCATACCCCCTGACTCCGCTATCCTTAAGAGCTCTATCCAGCTCTCTCTTGAATGCATTCAGAGAATTGGCCTCCACTGCCTTCTGAGGCAGAAAATTCCACAGATTCACAACTCTCTGACTGAAAAAGTTTTTCCTCATCTCAGTTCTAAATGGCCTACCCCTTATTCTTAAACTGTGACCCCTTGTTCTGGACTCCCCCAACATTGGGAACATTGTTCCTGCCTCTAACGTGTCCAACCCCTTAATAATCTTATACGTTTCGATAAGATCTCCTCTCATCCTTCTAAATTCCAGTGTATACAAGCCTAGTCGCTCCAGTCTTTCAACATATGAAAGTCCCGCCATTCCGGGAATTAACCTAGTAAACCTACGCTGCACGCCCTCAATAGCAAAAATATCCTTCCTCAAATTTGGAGACCAAAACTGCACACAGTATTCCAGTTGCGGTCTCACTAGGGCCCAAAATAACTGCAGAAGGACCTCTTTGCTCCTATACTCAACTCCTCTTGTTATGAAGGCCAACATTCCATTGGCTTTCTTCACTGCCTGCTGTACCTGCATGCTTCCTTTCAGTGACTGATGCACTAGGACACCCAGATCTCGTTGTACGTCCCCTATTCCTAACTTGACACCATTCAGATAATACTCTGACGGCGCGGACTCGATGGGCCGAAGGGCCTGTTTCCGCGCTGTATCTCTAAACTAAACTAAACTAAACTGGGTAACTATAATAGTGCAAAACCAAAGTTCTTAGTGCAACCTATAACACATTCCATTGAAGATTATAGTTGCTGAGGTTAGTGTTGGGCGGTGTTAAAGAGCCTGATGGTTGCTGGGAAGTTGTATATATATTCTTATATTAGTGCAGTTTAGTTTAGTTTTGTTTAAAGACACAGCATGGAAACCGGCCCTTCGGCCCACTGAGTCAGCACCAACCAGCGATCCCCGCACATTAACACTATCCTACACACACTCGGTACAATTTTACATTTATACCAGGCCAATTAACCTACAAAACTTTACGTATTTCTTGCTATTGAGGGCGTGCAGCGTAGGTTTACTAGGTTAATTCCCAGAATGGGGGGACTGTCATATGTTGAAAGACTGGAGCGACTAGGCTTGTATACACTGGAATTTAGAAAGATGAGAGGAGATCTTATCGAAACGTATGATTATTAAGGGGTTGGACACGTTAGAGGCAGGAAACATGTTCCCAATGTTGGGGGAGTCCAGAACAAGGGGCCACAGTTTAAGAATAAGGGGTAGGCCATTTAGAACTGAGATGAGGAAAAACTTTTTCAGTCAGAGAGTTGTGAACCTGTGGAATTCTCTGCCTCAGAAGGCAGTGGAGGCCAATTCTCTGAATGCATTCAAGAGAGAGCTAGATAGAGCTCTTAAGGATAGCGGAGTCAGGGGGTATGGGGAGAAGGCAGGAACGGGGTACTGATTGAGAATGATCAGCCATGATCACATGGCGGTCGGTGCTGGCTCGAAGGGCCGAATGGCCTCCTCCTGCACCTATTGTCTATTGTCTATTAACACTACCCTTACACACACTCGGGACAGTTTTACATTTATACCAAGCCAATGAACCTACAAACCTGTACGTATTTGGAGCGTGGGAGGAAACCGAAGATCTTGGAAAAAAACCCACGCAGGTCACGGGGAGAACGTACAAACTCCGTACAGACAGCGCCCGTAGTCGGGATCGAACCCGGGTCTCTAGCGCTGTGAGGCAGCAAATCTACCGCTGCGCCACTGTCTATAAATATATTATAAATATGTTTATCTGCATTTTAATTGGCAGGTTAAACTGCAGCAAGTAGAAATGTAATTGTTCCCTTGGAACAATGATAACTAAACACGCCTGGTCTTGAACATTAGTGGGCCATGTTGGTTTTAAAATGGCGAACTGGATAATTTGAGGAGAGCGTATTTTTACTTTTGACATAAACATTGCCTCGCGTGAGTTCAATCCAAGAACATTCCCATTACTGAGCACTGATACGGCATGAAATTAGATTTTAATGTACTCTCTTCTCAACGTGAATTTTGTAAATGAATTTACCAATTGTCAGCATGTTGAGATTTGAGGGCATGAATAATTGAACAATGCCGCGGTTTAAAAAAATATATTTAATTGGTTGTAAATGAATTAGTAATGAAGAGAGAGGGGAGAAATTAGTAATTCCTGTTAAAGTCATATTTAAAGGGGAAAAAACCTATATTACAACGTTGCTCGAAATGGGCTGAAAAGTTCGTAAGAACCTCAGCCACGACCAGTAGCTTGTGACTATCACAGTGGTTTGTACAGTAGAGGGGAGGGGAATTCTTTCCATTAAAGGCTAGCACGGTGGCTTATGGGTCGGCTCGGTGGCGCAGCAGTAGAGTTGCTGCCTTACAGTTCCAGAGACCCAGGTTCGATCCTGACTACGGGTGCTGTCTGTACGGAGTTTGCACGTTCTCCCCGTGACCTGCTTGGGTTTTCTCCAAGATCTTCGGTTTTCTCCCACACTCGAAAGACGTGCAGGTTTTTAGGTTCATTGGCTTGTGAGTGGGCGGATACATGGCAGATGCAATTTAATGTAGATAAGTGTGAGGTTATTCACTTTGGAAGTAAGAATAGAAAGGCAGATTATTATCTGAATGGTGTCAAGTTAGGAGGAGGGGGAGTTCAACGAGATCTGGGTGTCCTAGTGCATCAGTCAATGAAAGGAAGCATGCAGGTACAGCAGGCAGTGAAGAAAGCCAATGGCATGTTGGCCTTCGTAACAAGAGGAGTTGAGTATAGGAGCAAAGAGGTCCTTCTACAGTTGTACCGGGCCCTGGTGAGACCGCACCTGGAGTACTGTGTGCAGTTTTGGTCTCCAAATTTGAGGAAGGATATTCTTGCTATGGAGGGTGTGCAGCGTAGGTTCACTAGGTTAATTCCCGGAATGGCGGGACTGTCGTATGTTGAAAGGCTGGAGTGATTGGGCTTGTATACACTGGAATTTAGAAGGATGAGGGGGGGTCTTATTGACACATATAAGATAATTAGGGGATTGGACACATTAGAGGCAGGAAACATGTTCCCAATGTTGGGGGAGTCCAGAACAAGGGGCCACAGTTTAAGAATAAGGGGTAGGCCAATTAGAACGGAGATGAGGAAGAACTTTTTCAGTCAGAGAGTGGTGAAGGTGTGGAATTCTCTGCCTCAGAAGGCAGTGGAGGCCAGTTCGTTGGATGCTTTCAAGAGAGAGCTGGATAGAGCTCTTAAGGATAGCGGAGTGAGGGGGTATGGGGAGAAGGCAGGAACGGGGTACTGATTGAGAGTGATCAGCCATGATCGCATTGAATGGCGGTGCTGGCTCGAAGGGCTGAATGGCCTCCTCCTGCACCTATTGTCTATTGTCTATTGTCCCTAGAGTGTGTAGGATAGTGTTAGTGTGCGGGGATCGCTGGTCGGAGCGGACTCGGTGGGCCGAAGGGGCCTGTTTCCGTGCCGTACCACTCATTCTCTCTCTTGGCTTTTACAGCACCCTTGAAGTTATCAGCAGAGTGGAGCAGCGGGTTCAACTGCTACCTTGCATCTGCAGAGACCTGGGGTCAATCACAACCTCTGCTGCTCTCTGTGGAACTTGCACGTTCTTTTAGGGACCGAATGGGTTTCCTCTGGGTGCCCCGGTTTCCTTCTACGCTCCAAGACATTTAAGTTGGTTGGTTAAGTAGGCTGAGGAACTTCAGCAACAGACTGGTCCCACCAAGATGCAGCACAGAACACCACAGGAGATCCTTCTTCCCTGTGGCTATCAAACTGTACAAATCCTCCCCCTTCTGTTGAGTGGTAGACTGACTCCCCTCCCCCCCCTCCCCCCCCTCCCCCCCTCCCCCTGCCCAATCTTTGCACATCCCCAATCGTCGTTTTAATTTCATTTCTCTTGTATCTTGTGTTTTATGACTGTTGGCAGATCAATTTCCCTCCTGGCATTTATTTCACAAAATGCTGGAGTAACTCAGCAGGTCAAGCAGCATCTCAGGAGAGAGGGAATGGGTGACGTTTCGGGTCGAGACCCTTCTTCAGACTGATGTCAGGGGGGCGGGACTAAGGAAGACAAAGACATTATCCTTCCTGGGATAAATAAAGTTCTATCGTATCGTAGCGTGACCGGCCACTGTAAGTGAATACAATCGGGCCATACCACAGGTAGACCAAAATAAAAAAGAATGTAGAAAATAGTTTTGCTGCATTTCAGCGCAGAGTTTCAGAGAAAAAGAACAATGGCCATAGTGAGGTAGGTTGGAAGATCGGGACTACACCCTAGTTTATGGGGGGACCTTTCAGAAGTCTGATAAAGGTGGAGAAGAAGTTGCTCCTGAATCTGATTACGCGCGCTTTCAAGCTTCAGTGCCCGACGGGAGAGGGGAGAAGAGGGAGTGACTGGGGAGAGAAAGCTCCTCGATTACTTGATTCCTTGAAAGCTCTGAAGAAGGGTTTGGACCCGAAACACCACCTATTCCTTCTCTCCAGAGATGCTGCCTGACCCCTTGAGTTACTCCAGCATTTTTTTGCGTCTACCTCAGAATCAGAATCAGAATAACCTTTATTGTCATCCAAAAAAACAAGTCTTTTGGACGAGATTGCCTGTGTATACCAGCATCTGCAGTTCCTTCTGACCCGCTGAGTTACTCCAGCTTTACTCTGTCCTTGATTACATTGGCACCATCTCTGTAGGACTGTGGCAAGTGGAACTGTGGGCCATTCATAGCCACAGAATGGCTTTACAGATGGAGTGGATATTTAAGGTGGTAAATAAGTCTCTGGTGAAGCTTATAATGAACGGATTCTGGAGAGGGAAAATAGTTTTGAACACTGGGTCTGCTGAATGCTACTGAACAATGCTTTATGAATTTTACGTTTAAATGTTATCAATAAAATGCAGGATGACTATGGGCTGTGTACAGCTCATTCGGACTAATGGAATAAATCCAAAAACAGCAAACAAGTAATCTATCGGACAGCCATGCCAGCATCATTATTATTCCTTGGATACATTAATAATGTCCCAAAGGACTATTCACACTCCCAAGTCTTTCTATATTCTCAATACACAATCCTAAATGGTTGTCACAAATCTGCTCAAATTGATTTTTAAAATGGATTAATTGGGGGTATGTGGCGATAAACATTCCTCAACGGCTACAGAGGAGCCAACCTGTTTTAAACATAAAATCCAATCAATTTGCATGGATTCTTCCCAATGGGTTGGCTTAAGTAGGGACTCCATTATAAATCAACGCAGATAGATTTAACCTTGCAAATGTCATGGACTCGAGCAGTGGGGAGGCAACAAGTCGCCCTTTAGGAATTATCATCATCATCATATATATACAGCCGGAAACAGGCCTTTTTCGGCCCACCAAGTCCGTGCCGCCCAGTGATCCCCGTACATTAACACTATCCTACACCCACTAGGGACAATTTTTACATTTACCCAGCCAATTAACCTACATACCTGTACGTCTTTGGAGTGTGGGAGGAAACCGAAGATCTCGGAGAAAACCCACGCAGGTCACGGGGAGAACGTACAAACTCCTTACAGTGCAGCACCCGTAGTCAGGATCGAACCTGAGTCTCCGGCGCTGCATTCGCTGTAAAGCAGCAACTCTACCGCTGCGCCACCGTGCCGCCCGACATTTGTCACCCGGGTAATCTGCAATGTTTTTTTAAATGCTCTGGAGCAGAAATGGAAAGCAATCAAAATGACCGCAAAGCTTTGACGCGGCAAAGACACTCGCTCGGTAACAGACGCAAGAAGCTGGAGTAACTCAGCGGGACAGGCAGCATCTCTGGAGAGAAGGAACGGGTGACGTTTCGGGTCGAGACCCTTCTTCAGACAGAGAGTTCAGGGGAAAGGGAAACAAGAGATGTAGATGGTGGAGCAGGGCCGTCTTAACGCATGGGCCTGATGGGCACTTGCCCGGGGCCCCACGAGCATAGGGGCCCCATGCTGATCTGTGTATGTTAAGTGACTTGCAATAAATAAATACTACTTTAAAAATGTAGGTTCAATAAGTGCTTTTTTCGCAACATTTTCGATCCCTAAGTGTTTTTTTCGCAACATTTTCCATCCCTAAGTGCTTCTCACAGCGATCTGTTTCACAACAATTAGCTCCCTAAGTGCTTTGCTTTTCCATCCCTAAGTGCTTCTCACAGCGATCTGTAAGTGCTTTTCGCAACAATGTAGCACCCTAAGTCCATCGCTAAGTGCTTTTCGGTAAGTGCTTTTCGCCGGCACGACAGGGGGGGGGGGGGTTATGTTTAAATATGTTTAATTTTATCGACCATTTACATTTTTATTCCTGTGAGTAGTTGTTGTAGGGGCCCCAGTACACTGCTTTGCCCGGGGCCCATAATGCTGTAAAGACGGCCCTGCGGTGGAGTGGAGAGATGCAGAACAAAGGAATGAAAGATGTGCAGAAAAGTAACAATGATAAAGGAAACATTGTTAGCTGTTTGCTAGGTGAGAACGAGAAGCTGATACGAGACCTGGAACATCACCCATTCCTTCTCCCCAGAGAGGCTGCCTGTCCCGCTGAGTTACTCCAGCGTTTGGTGTCGATCTTCGATGTAAACCGGCATCTGCAGTTCCTTCCTACACATTTTGTCCACCTCTCAGGAATGTTACTCAAAGAAAATTAAACAGCTCGCTCTGTTGATAAGGCAGCTGAGCAGAAGATTGGGCACGGCTTAGAGCTTAACAAGTGAAGGAAGGAGGAGAGGGGGGTAGAGATGGAATGGTTTGGGAAGGGAATTCCAGAGATTAGGATCTCACCAAAACGTAGACTGGGCGATCGAATCGCTGAACACCTTTAAACTGAAGATGAACAACCTTTAGGGCAGAAATAGATAGATTCTTGATTAGTACGGGTGTCAGGGGTTATGGGGAGAAGGCAGGAGAATGGGGTTAGGGGGAGAGATAGATCAGCCATGAATGAATGGCGAAGTCGACTTGATGGGCCGAATGGCCTAATCCTACTCCTAATCCTTATGACTTTATCATCTCAGTCCATCTGGACCTACCTGATCTCCTGGTTGCCTATTCCCCTTCCCATTCCCACACTGACCTTTCAGTCCCGGGTCTCCTCCGTTGTCAGAGTGAGGCTAAACGCAAATTGGAGGAACAGCATCTCATATTTCGCTTGGGCATCTTACAGCCCAGTGGTATGAATATTGATTTCTCTCACTTCAGGTAGCCCCGGCATTCCCTCTCTCTCCATCCCTCCCCCACACAAATCATACCAGCTTCTTGTTCTCACCCAACAAACATCTAATAATGGCCTGTTTCCTCTATCATCGTTACTTTTCTACACATCTTTCATTCATTTGTACTGCATCTCCCTACTTCACCGTCTACATCTCTCGTCTCCCTCTCCAACTGACTCAGTCTGAAGAAGGGTCTCGACCCGAAACGCCACCCATTCCTTCTCTCCAGTGATGCTGCCTGTCCCGCTGAATTACTCCAGCATTTTGTGTCTGTCTTCATCAAAAGAAATGGTGGTCGTAATGAGGGATCCAAGGGGATCTGGAATTAGGAGGTTGGTCAATGGATTCATTCTACCCACGATGTGTCAATGTGAAAGTGTTTGCCAGTAAGATAGAGACCATCATCAAACCATGTTGACAAGGGTGGTTATCAGAATAAATCATCATCATCGGCAGTCACTGGAAGCGAGTATGACTGTCCTCTCCATAGACGATGGAATTTAGAAGGATGAGATGGGATCTTATCGAAACGTATAAGATTATTAAGGGGTTGGACACGTTAGAGCCAGGAAACATGTTCCCAATGTTGGGGGAGTCCAGAACAAGGGGCCACAGTTTAAGAATAAGGGTTAGGCCATTTAGAACTGAGATGAGGAAAAACTTTTTCAGTCAGAGAGTTGTGAATCTGTGGAATTCTCTGCCTCAGAAGGCAGTGGAGGCCAATTATCTGAATGCATTCAAGAGAGAGCTGGATAGAGCTCTTAAAGATAGCGGAGTCAGGGGGTATGGGGAGAAGCAGGAATGGGGTACTGATTGAGAATGATCAGCCATGATCACATTGAATGGCGGTGCTGGCTCAGGGTACATGTTTCCTGCCTCTAACGTGTCCAACCCCTTAATAATCTTCTATGTTTCGATAAGATCCCCTCTCATCCTTCTAAATTCCAGTGTATATGGAAATTTTAGTTTTAGAGATACAGCGCGGAAACAGGCCCTTCGGCCCACTGGGTCCGCGCTGACCAGGGATCCCCGCACACTAACACTATCCTATACCCACTGGGGACAATGTTTTCATTTACCAAACCAATTAACCTACAAACCTGCACACCTTTGGAGTGTGGGAGGAAACCGAAGATCTCGGAGAAAACCCGCGCAGGTCACGAGGAGAACGTACAAACTCCGTACAGACGGCGCCCGTAGTCGGGATCGAACCCGGGTCTCCGGCGCTGCATTCGCTGCAAGGCAGCAACTCTACCGCTGCGCCACCGTGCCGCCCTTAGTTATGCCCCCCCTGTTCAGGGAGTGGATGAGAAAGTGGGATAACATAGAACTGGAGTGAATGGGTGTGGGAGGGCGGGGGATGAGGGGGATGGGGAGGATGGGGGAGGGAAGCATTGTTGACTGTTTTCCCTGATTTTAATAGTTTTGAAATGTCTCTGAATGTCAGAGACATTTAAAAACCATTAAAATTGAGATTAACAAAGTAATTATTCCAAAAAAAAAAAATCATTAACTAAGGGCACATTAAAACACTTATGAATAATTAAAGGCATTAAGCTAAAGCACGATCTTTTCTTTTAAAACATAGTTAACGACTTCCCCTCTGATTCCTAAATCTGTCGTCCTCATAAGTTCAGAAGTGATAGGAGCAGAATTAGGCCATTCGGCCCATCAAGTCTACTCCGCCATTCAATCATGGCTGATCTATCTCTCCCTCCTAACCCCATTCTCCTGCCATCTCCCCACAAACTCTGACACCCGCACTAATTAAGAATCTATCTATCTCTGCCTTAAATATGTCCACTGACTTGGCCTCCACAGCCTTCTGTGGCAATAGATTCCACAGATTCACCACCCTCTGACTAAGGAAATTCCTCCTCATCCCTTTCCTAAAGGAATGTCCTATTATTCTGAGCTGTATCCTCTGGTCCTGAATTCTCCCACGAGTGAAAACATCTTCAACAAGTCAAGTCAAGTCAATTTTATTTGTATAGCACATTTAAACGAAACCCACATTGCCCAAAGTGTTGTACATCAGTGCAGGTACTAAAAAAGAACATATAACAGCACGCAAACCTAACAACACAGACATAAACAGTTTGCAGTGCCCCCCTCAGAAGGCCTCGAACGCAATGGAATAGAAGTACACTCCAAATTCACTCTATCCAGGTCTTTCAATATTCGATAAGTTTCAATGAGATCTCCCCCTCATCCTTCCAAACATCATAGACTAGATCTCCACAGAAATAACAATAAAGGGAGTTTACAGGACAGAAGGAGGTTCTTCGGCCCATCGTGTGCATGCTATCTCCTTTGGCTTTGCTCTAGCAGTTCAGGCCACCTTAAATTCGAACAACCCTCTGTATGGAAATGGCATAGACCGAAGATAGACACAAAAAGCTGGAGTAACTCAGCGGGTCTGAGAGCATCTCCGAAGACATGGAATAGGTGACGTTTCAGGTCGAGACTGAAGAAGGGTCATGACCCGAAACGTCACCTATTCCGTTTCTCCAGAGATGCTGCCTGTCCCGCTGAGTTACTCCAGCATTGTGTGCCTTTCTTCAGTGTAAACCAGCATCAGCAGTTCCTTCCTACACATATGGAAATGACAGATAAACACAAAATGCTGGAGTAACTCAGCGGGTCAGGCAGCATCTATGGAGAGAAGGAATGGGTGACGTTTCGGATCGAGACCCTTCTTCAGTCTGGGGGTCAGGGGAAAGGGAAGCGAGAGATATAGACGGTGATGTAGAGAGATATAGAACAAATGAATGAAAGATATGTAAAAAAGTAACGATGATAAAGGAAACAGGCCATTGTTAGCTGTTTGCTAGGTGAGAACGAGAAGCTGGTGAGGCTTGGATGGTGAGAGAGGGAATGAAGGGGTTACTGAAGTTAGAGAAATCAGTCTGAAGAAGGGTCTCAAACCGAAATGTCGCCCATTCCTTCTCTCCAGAGATGCTGCCTGTCCTGCTGAGTTACTCCAGCACTTTGTGTCTAGGCACTGGTTGCATCCTACGCACCAGAGATAATTTACAGAAGCCACTGGGCTGGAAGCTGCCCGAGCAAAATATGAGATGCTGATCCTCCAATTTGCGTTTGGCCTCACTCTGACAATGAACATGTTGGTATGTTGGTAGGCAAGGATCAGTTGGGCCGAAGGGCCTGTTTCCCTGCCGTATTGCTCCAAGCCTCTGTGCTAATCTTTCTACGCCACACAGATTTGCTGTTGCACTCTCACCTGGTGAGCAAATCTAAAAAACTCATTGCCGATAGCAACGACAGTAATCCACTCCTCCTCGATTCTTATTCAGGGGTTGGAATTATTTTTAATTCCAACGAAACCTTCACCGCTCACAATTTTACCTTTTAACACCAGTCATTCAATCATAATTAATGTAAGGTGTTCTTGGACAGATGTAAAACATTGTAACAAGAACTACTAAATCAATTAAGCTCTAATATGATTTTATGGCGTTTATTCTGCCTGTCATTATTTTGACAAACCAATAGCCAAGGCTTGGTAATATATTCATTTTACACGACTCGTAGTTTGGAGAAAGCCTGAGAGAAATTTTAACGCAACACCTTCAAAATAGAACAAGTTCCTTCAACGGTGTCGCACTTGCTCAGCGAGACAGGCAAGAAAGATTGTCCAACACCCTCTCTCTGACTGACAAGCATTCATCTGTCAGAGAGAGTATTGAGTGTAGAAGTTGGGAGGTCATGCTGCAGTTATCTCAGACGTTGGTGAGGCCGCATTTAGAGTATTGTGCGCAACCTGCAGAAGGCAGTGGAGGCCAGTTCGTTGGATGCTTTCAAGAGAGAGCTGGATAGAGCTCTTAAGGATAGCGGAGTGAGGGGGTATGGGGAGAAGGCAGGAACGGGGTACTGATTGAGAGTGATCAGCCATGATCGCATTGAATGGCGGTGCTGGCTCGAAGGGCTGAATGGCCTCCTCCTGCACCTATTGTCTATTGTCTATTGTCAAACCGAAGATAGACACAAAATGCTGGAGTAACTCAGCGGGACAGGCGGCATCTCTGGAGAGAAGGAATGGGTGACGTTTGGGGCCGAGAGCCTTCTTCAGAGTCAGGGGAGAGGGACGGTGATGTAGAGAGATGTAGAACAAATGATTGAAAGGTATGCAAAAAAGTAACGATGGTTGCCAACTTGCTCACTCCCAAATACGGGACAAGGTGACGTCACCGCCCCGCGCCCCACGTGACCTCACCCAGCCAGCGGCCACACGGTGGCGCAGCGGTAGAGTTGCTGCCTTACAGCGAATGCAGCGCCGGAGACTCAGGTTCGATCCTGACTACGGGTGCTGCACTGTAAGGAGTTTGTACGTTCTCCCCGTGACCTGCGTGGGTTTTCTCCGAGATCTTCGGTTTCCTCCCACACTCCAAAGACGTACAGATATGTAGGTTAATTGGCTGGGTAAATGTAAAAATTGTCCCTAGTGGGTGTAGGATAGTGTTAATGTGCGGGGATCGCTGGGCGGCACGGACTTGGTGGGCCGAAAAGGCCTGTTTCCGGCTGTATATATATGATATGATGATATGATATGATGCTCCCGCTCCACCAATGGCGGCTGCCCGGGCGGGGAGGCGGGTTGCTAAGCAACCTTTGTTCGGCGGAGCCCGGGCCCCCGGGCCTACACTGCCCAGACCTACAGTGTCCGGAGCTAAAATGTCGAAAACCTAGAGTGTCGGGGCCTAAACTGTCGGGACCTGCAGCATCGGGGCCTACAGCGCCGGGGCCTACAGCGCCCCCTAGGCCTAATACGGGACAAGGGCGGTCAAAACAATTTAGCCCAAAATACGGGATGTCCCGGCTAATACGGGACAGTTGGCAACCCTAATGATAAAGGAAACAGGCCATTGTTAGCTGTGGCCTAGGTGAGAATGAGTACACATAATGAGACTCACAAGACCACTTTGACGCTGGTACGAATTGCATGGGGGATGGATGGAGTGAGGGGGGATGCAAGCATTACTTGCTCACCCTCCCCCTAGACATAACAGGGACGGGGTACCCCAAGTCCTTACCTTTTACCCCATCAGCCGTCACACACAACACATGATCCTCCACCTTCTGTGCCCTTTCCAACATGACAACGTCCTTCCGATAAAATGGTGCCCAGAACTGAACACGATACTCTAAAGGTAGACACAAAATGCTGGAGTAACTCAGCGGGACAGGCAGCATCTCTGGAGAGAAGGAATGGGTGATGGTGTGTCTCTAGACTGACTTCCTGCACCTGAAGGCAATCAAGTCAGGATGGTTCGGCTTGACTGAGTAAACTTACTTCGCCAACAATAGCCTCGGGGTACTTGTTTATTGAAACCTGTGTGATCTCAACCATGCAGACTAAATGGTAATCTGGCATTTGGTACTTCTTTAAAAAATCTTTGTACCCTGAGGTGGAACCTCGGTTTACGGGAGAGAGCAAGATGGGGAAAAGAGATTTGAAGCAGGCTCAATAAAACCATATTGATCACACAACATGAATATTTATAATAAACATATTTTAAAAAAAGACCTTGGTTTACAGAGGTAACTAAAGCTTCTTGCTTGCTGATGCTATCTTTCTTTCGGATTGATGATTTGCAATGCATGGTTCAAATTCGTTTCGACAGGTGGCACAGTGGTGCAGTAAAGCTGCTGCCTCACAGCGCCCGAGACCCGGGTTCGATCCTGACCACGGGTGCTGTCTGTACAGGGGTTTGTACGTTCTCTCTGTGTCCACGTGGGTTTTCACCGGGTGCCCTGGTTTCCCCCCACATTCCAAAGACCGACAAGTTTGTCGGTTAATCAGCTTCTGTAAATTGCCCCTAGTGTGTAGCAAGCGAAACTGGGATAACTAGTGTGTGGTGATCGCTGGTCAGCACGGACTCGGTGGGCCGATGGGCCTGTTTCCACAATGTATCTCGAAACTCAACTAAACTCTCAAGAACTTGCATTAATTTGACCAGGAACCAAAAATCGCAAGCCTTGTTTGATGTCAAAAGTAAGCAGTATTATCAGATCCTTTCACACACAGCCATTTCCATGCATGGGGTTCACAGAATTTGCAATTTATAGACACGATTATCATATCATATCATATCATATCATATATATACAGCCGGAAACAGGCCTTTTCGGCCCACCAAGTCCGTGCCGCCCAGCGATTCCCGTACATTAACACTATCCTACACCCACTAGGGACAATTTTTATTTATTTTTTACATTTACCCAGCCAATTAACCTACATACCTGTACGTCTTTGGAGTGTGGGAGGAAACCAAAGATCTCGGAGAAAACCCACGCAGGTCACGGGGAGAACGTACAAACCCCTTACAGTGCAGCACCCGTAGTCAGGATCGAACCTGAGTCTCCGGCGCTGCATTCGCTGTAAAGCAGCAACTCTACCGCTGCGCTACTGTTTATAAAATTTATATGAATTTTATAATATGAATTTTAATTTATATTTATATTTATATGAATTTTAAGTGGAGATCCTGAACTGCCGGAGCAAATCTAAAGGAGGTAGCATGCACAAGATGGGCCAAAAGACCTCCTCCATCCTTCAAAGATTCCATATTGTCTTCCCTGTGAAAACACATTTTGTGTCCATAAATTAGGGTTGCCAACTATCTCACTCCCAAATACGCGAGAAGGTGATGTCACCGCCCCGCGCCCCACGTGACCTCACCCAGCGAGCGGCCACGTGCTCCCGCTCCACTAATGGTAACCGCCCGGGCCGGGAGGCGGGTTGCTACGCAACCTCCATAAGGTAGCATCCCAGGCCTCCGGGCCTACACTGTTCGGACCTACAGCGCCCCCCGGGCCTAATACGGGACAAAACATTTTAGCCCAAAATACGGGATGTCCTGGCTAATACGGGACAGTTGGCAACCCTACTATAAATATCAATCATTTAAGGGCAGCGCTGTGGTGCAGCGGGTAGACTTGTTACTTCACAGCACCAGAGAATCTAGTTCAATCCTGACCTTGGGTGCTGTCTGTACAGAGTTTGTACGTTCTCCCTATGGCCGTGTGGGTTTGCTCTGGGTGCTCCGGTTTCCTCCCACATCGTAATTCGGCTGATACACCACCCTCTGGCTAAAGAAATTCCTCTCCCTCTCCGATCAGACAAGATGTACAGAAGTGTGAAAAACGCACACCTCCAGATTCAGGGACAGTTTCCTCCCAGCTGGTTTCAGGCAACTGAACCATCCTATCCACGCACATCAGGAGACATATCTGTATGTAACTGTAGGAAGGAACTGCAGATGCTGGCTTAAACCGAAGATGGACACAAAAAGCTGGAGTAACTCAGCGGGTCAGGCAGCATCTCTGGAGAGAAGGAATGGGTGATGTTTCGGGTCGAGACCCTTCTTCAGTCTAAAGAAGGGTGACTAAGAGTCAGGGGAAAGGGAAACGAGAGATATAGATGGTGAAGTAGAAAGATATAGAACAAATGAATGAAAGATGAGCAAAAAAGTAACGATGATAAAGGAAACAGGCCATTGTTAGCTGTTTGCTAGATGAGAACGAGAAGCTGGTGCGGCTTGGGTGGGGGAGGGATGGAGGGAGAGGGAATGCAGGGGTTAATGAAGTTAGAGAAACCAATATTCATACCACTGGGTTATAAGATATTTAACTTTGATAATAAAGGATGGAATAACTACAGCAGTGAAAAGGAGGAAAAACGCAGAAGAGCAAGGACAAAAGACATTGGATGGGTGTTGAACAAAGGCTGTCAGACAGGAGTGGGAAGGTAGAATATATGAATTAATACATTTCTAGTTCAGTTTAGTTTATTGTCACGGTGAAAAGCTTTTGTGTTGCGTGATATCCAGTCAGCGGAAAGACAATCCACAGTGTACAGATACAGGAATAACATTTAGTGCAAGATAAATTCCAGTAAAGTCTAAATAAAGATAGTCCAAGAGTTTCCAGTGAGATAGAAATCGGAGACAAGTAACAATAATCACACAGGGTTTTAATCCGTGCGGAATTTGTGCAAATAAGTTATTACTAATAAAGGACATACTCATATCATATCATATCATATCATATATATACAGCCGGAAACAGGCCTTTTCGGCCCTCCAAGTCCGTGCCGCCCAGTGATCCCCGTACATTAACACTATCCTACACCCACGAGGGACAATTTTTACATTTACCAAGCCAATTAACCTACATACCTGTCCAAAAGATATTTTTCTCGATCTTTATGCCAGGAATGCGTTAGTTATAATCTGTTGGTTATAAACCCCTTGGGGAAAAGTGATCACTTAATTTTATATAAATATAGAAAATGAATTGGTCAATATGAAACTAAGGTATTAAATCTAAATAAATGAAACCACGAAACCCTTAAAGTTATGACAGACACAAAAACATATTAAAAGGCATGGAAATAAATGAGCAATGGTTAACATGTAAATATTCAGTGCATAATTTAAAGCATTATTTATTCTTTTAGGCTAAAACAGTCCAATGGGGGATACAGTCCATGCAAAGCTATCAAAATAACGTTTAGTTTAGAGAACAGCGCGGAAACAGGCCCTTCGGCCCACCGAGTCCACTCCGCCCAGCGATCCCCGTACACTGACACTATCCTACACACACTAGGGGCAATTTACAATCTTTACTAAAGCCAATTAACCTACAAACCCGCATGCCTTTGGGGTGTGGGAGGAAACCAGAGCACCCGGAGAAAACCCACGCAGGTCTCGGGGAGAACGAACAAACTCCGTACAGACAGTGCCCATAGTTGGGATCGAACCCGGGTCTCTGGCGCTGCGAGGCAGCAATTCTACCGCTGTGCCATCGTGCCGGTACGAGACACAAAAAGCTGGAGTAACTTAGCGGAACAGGCAGCATCTCTAGAGAGATGGAATAAATGGGTGATGTTCGGGGTCGAGACCCTTCTTCAGTCTGACCCGAAACGTCACCCATTCCTTCCCTCCACAGGTGCCGCCTGTCCCGCTGAGTTACTCCAGCTTTTTGTGTCCATCTTCGGTTTAAGCCAGCATCTGCAGTTCCTTCCTACAGTTACATACAGATATGTCTCCTGATGTGGGTGGATAGGATGGTTCAGTTGCCTGGAACCAGCTGGGAAGAAACTGTCCCTGAATCTGGAGGTGTGCGTTTTCACACTTCTGTACATCTTGTCTGATCGGAGAGGGAGAGGAATTTCTTTAGCCAGAGGGCGGTGAATCTGCCGAATTCTTTGCCATAGTCGGTCGTAGAGGCTGAGTCAATGGTTATTTTTAAAGCAGAGATTGATAGGTTCTTGACAGCAAAGGGCGTCAAAGATTTTGGGGAGGAGGCAGGAGACCGGGTGTTGAAAGGGGAAAATAGATCAGCCATGATTGAATGGCGGGGTAGTCTCGATGGACCGAATGGCCTAATTCTGCTCCTATGTCTTATGAACATAACATATAACAACATATAACAACTACAGCATGGAAACAGGCCTGTCCGGCCCTACCAGTCCACGCCGACCATTCTCCCTGACCTAGTCTCATCTACCTGCACTCAGACCATAACCCTCTAATCCCCTCCTATCCATATACCTATCCAAATTACTCTTAAATAATAAAATCGAGCCGGCCTCCACCACTTCCACCGGAAGCCCATTCCATACAGCCACAACCCTCTGAGTAAAGAAGTTCCCCCTCATGTTACCCCTAAACCTTTGTCCCTCAATTCTGAAGCTATGTCCCCTTGTTGGAATCTTCCCCACTCTCAAAGGGAAAAGCCTACCCACGTCAACTCTGTCCGTCCCTCTCAAAATTTTAAAAACCTCTATCAAGTCCCCCCTCAACCTTCTACGCTCCAAAGAATAAAGACCCAACCTGTTCAACCTCTCTCTGTAGCCTAAGTGCTGAAACCCAGGCAACATTCTAGTAAATCTCCTCTGTACCCTCTCCATTTTGTCGACATCCTTCCTATAATTTGGCGACCAGAACTGCACACCATACTCCAGATTTGGCCTCACCAATGCCCTGTACAATTTCAACATTACATCCCAACTTCTATACTCGATGCTCTGATTTATAAAGGCAAGCATACCAAACGCCTTCTTCACCACCCTATCCACATGAGATTCCACCTTCAGGGAACAATGCACAGTTATTCCCAGATCCCATGATCGAAGCAGATATAATTATAACTTTTACAATGCATTTGGACACATAGAAAACAGGCGCAGGAGTAGGCCATTCAGCCCTTCGAGCCAGCACCACCATTCCATATGATCATGGCTGATCATCCAGAATCAGTACCACGTTCCTGCTTTCTCCCCAACTCAGCCGGTCAGGCAGCATCCATGGATAGAAGGGACGACATTAAGGCCATGGGCCTTTCTTCAAACTTATTCTTCCTGGGCTTGGTAAGGTACGTGGGGGTGTTTACAGGCTTTTCTTTGGCACATTCCTTGAGGAAGGAGATGAGGAGGAAATTCTTTAGTCAGAGGGTGGTGAATCTGCGGAAATCTTTGCCTCAGAGGGCTGTGGAGGCCAAGTCAGTGGATATTTTTCAGTCAGAGATAGATGTTGTTGTTCGTCCTTTGGGTTGGAAGGTGACCATGACTTCAATTTCAGTTGGAGGATTGGTGACTGTGGGTCCGGAAGTGACTGGTGAGGCCAATCCGGGCCCGGAAGGCACGCCCACACGTAGGGCACAAGTGGATGGGTGCTGCAGTGGAAGTGGAGGTAGCCCGGGCCTTGCGTTTCCTCTGGGCCTCTGCAGTGCGTCTACCTGCCTTGATGTTATCCACGTGCTAAGGTGCCGAGGTTGAGCACCTTCAACTTGTTTTTTTGTATTATTTCGACCGCTGATTGGGATCGCCGCCAGCCGCGCGCGGTACGCTGGCCAAGGCGAAGTGAAGCAGGCTATGTTTGAGGCACCTTTTCTAGCACCTTCCTCCATGGAGGTGAGCAGAGCGAATCCTAGAGAGGGCTGCTCAGACACCCGGGGGGGGGGGGGGGGGGGGGGGGCTGCCGAACTCCACTGCTGCTTCTGTCCAGTAGAGGGCGACCCTATGCCCTGGGCCGCCTGTGTGCAGGTTCGTGACTACAGCTTCCAGTGTATCCACACCTGCTGCTTCGCCACTCTCCCATCGCCACAGGACTTGAGGTTGCACGGTATGGGGTTGAAGTCACGACTTGCGCTTGACTTGGATTTAAGTGAGGGGAGTTGAGCCGATCGTCCACCTCACTCTCTCGTCCCCGGCCTACCGGGTTCCAGCAGCAAGACATAGTCCGGAGATGGATAGATTCTTGATTAGTGCGGGTGTCAGGGGTTATGGGGGGAAGGCAGGAGAATGGGGTTAGGAGGGAGAGATAGATCAGCCATGATTGAATGGCGGAGTAGGCTTGATGGGCTGAATGGCCTAATTCTGTTCCTATGACTTATGAACTTAGAATGAGTATAGAAGTTGGGAGGTCATGTTGCAGCTGTGCAAGACGTTGGTGAGTCCACATTTAGAGTATTGTGTTCTGTCCTGGGCACCGTGTTATAGGAAAGATGTTGTCAAGATGGAAAAGGTTCAGAGAAGATTCACACAGAGAATGGTAAATCTGTGGAATTCTCTGCCACAGAGGGTAGTTGAGGCCAGTTCATTGGCTATATTTAAGAGGGAGTTAGATGTGGCCCTTGTGGCTAAAGGGGTCAGGGGATATGAGAGAAGGCAGGTACAGGATACTGAGTTGGATGATCAGCCATGATCATATTGAATGCAGGCTCGAAGGGCCGAATGGCCTACTCCTGCTCCTTTGTTTCTATGTTTCTATGATTTACGAGGATGTTGCCAGGACTAGAGTGTCTGAGCTATAGGGAGAGGTTGAGCAGGCTGCGATTCTATTCCTTGGAGTGCACAAGGATAAGGTGTGTTCTTATAGAGGTGTATAAGATCATGAGAGGGTAGATCTTATACACCTCGGGTAGATCGGGTAGACGCACAGAGTCTCTTGCCCAGAGTAGGTGAATCGAGGACCAGAGGACATCGGTTTAAGGTGAAGGGGAAAAGATTTCATAGGAATCTGAGGGGTAACGTTTTCACACAGAGGGTGATGGGTGTGTGGAACAAGCTGCCAGAGGAGGTAGTTGAGGCTGGGACTATCACAACGTTTAAGAAACAGTTAGACAGGTACATGGATAGGACAGGTTTGGAGGGATGTGGACCAAACGCGGGCAGGTGGGACTAGTGTAGCTGGGACATGTTGGCCTGATGCACACATTCTGCGGAGAGGACTACTTGCTGACAATATAGTCACACTCTAATATCTGATACAATTCTGCCCTCTTCTGAACCAACAGACAAATAACAGCCTTAACTTCAGAACAAACTTTTGTCATACATTTGTACATCAGTGCATTGCACCCGTGCCAACTCTGCTGTTCACGATTCCCATTTGCCCGCATTAGAAACATGTCCTTCTATGCCCTGGCTTTGTTAAGTGTCCGTCCAACTTTAGATAGTTCTCCTCTGTCCCTCCCTTCCCCTCCCCCTTCCCAGATCTCCCTCTATCTTCCTGTCTCCACCTATATCCTTCCTTTGTCCCGCCCCCCCTGACATCAGTCTGAAGAAGGGTCTCGACCCGAAACGTCACCCATTCCTTCTCTCCCGAGATGCTGCCTGACCCGCTGAGTTACTCCAGCATTTTGTGAATAAATACCTCTTAAGCATGGTTATCATCATAAGTGATAGGAGTAGAATTAGACATATCTGGTGGCGCAGCGGTAGAGTTGCTGCCTTACAGCGCCGGAGACCCGGGTTCCATCCCGACTACGGGCACTGTCTGTACGGAGTTTGTACGTTCTCCCCGTGACCTGCGTGGGTTTTCTCCGAGATCTTCGGTTTCCTCCCACACTTCAAAGACGTGCAGGTTTGTAGGTTAATTGGCTTGGTAAATGTAAAAATTGTCCCTAGTGTGTGTAGGATAGTGTTAGTGTGCGGGGATCGCTGGGCGGCGCCAGCACCGCCATTCAATGTGATCATGGCTGATCATTCTCAATCAGTACCCCGTTCCTGCCTTCTCCCCATACCCCCTGACTCCATTATCCTTAAGAGCTCTATCTAGCTCTCTTTTGAATGCATTCAGAGAATTGGCCTCCACTGCCTTCTGAGGCAGAGAATTCCACAGATTCACAACTCTCTGACTGAAAAAGCTTTTCCTCATCTCAGTTCTAAATGGCCGACCCCTTATTCTTAAACTGTGGCCCCTTGTTCTGGACTCCCCCAACATTGGGAACATGTTTCCTGCCTCTAACGTGTCCAACCCCTTAATAATCTTATACGTTTCGATAAGATCTCCTCTCATCCTTTTAAATTCCAGTGTATACAAGCCTAGTCGCTCCAGTCTTTCAACATATGACAGTCCCGCCATTCCGGGAATTAACCTAGTGAGCCCTCAATAGGAAGAATATCCTTCCTCAAATTTGGAGACCAAAACTGCACACAGTACTCCAGGTGCGGTCTACTCCATGGAACTAGTCCCGTGAATTTATCCCTGCATTCCCCCCCTACGGCAAATTTTATTTACAGGGAACACCCGCAGATGCTGGAATCTTGAACAAGGCACAAAGTGCTGGAGGATCTCAGCGGGTCAGGTGAGGTTTCAGGGAGGGACTCCATTTTTCTGATTAACCGTGCACAAGACTGCGAGCGAAGGTTCACTCAGGCCATACGCAAGGCCATCCTGTTCTCCCTGAACACCAACTTTTCGTAATCCGTCATAATTTTAAAAATAATCTGCTCCTCCGTTTCACTTCACGAATATGGATGACCTGACGTTGTTCCAATTACACCCCATCTGCCACCCTCTAGCCCACTCGATTTGTCTTTATCTACACGATGCCTCTTTATATTCTCTTCAACATTCACGCTCCCAGCTCAAGTTCATAAGTGAATGGAGTAGAATTAGGCCATTCGGTCCATTAAGTCTACTCTGCCATTCACTCAAGGCTGTTCCAGCTCTCCCTCCTCACCCCATTCCAGAACCCAGGGCCACACACAGTCTAAGAATAAAGGGGAGGCCATTTAAAACTGGGGTGAGAAAAAAGAAATTCACCCAGAGAGTTGTGTGAATTTGTGGAATTCTCTGCCACAGAGGGCAGTGGAGGCCAATTCACTGGATGAATTTAAAAGAGAGTCAGATAGAGCTCTAGGGGCTAGTGGAATCAAGGGATATGGGCAGAAGGCAGGCACGGGTTACTGATTGTGGATTGTGGAAGGAGATATAATTATAACTTTTACAATGCATTTGGACACATAGTATAAGAAGATAACTGCAGATGCTGGTACAAATCGAAGGTATTTATTCACAAAATGCTGGAGTAACTCAGCAGGTCAGGCAGCATCTCGGGAGAGAAGGAATGGGTGACGTTTCGGGTCGAGACCCTTCTTCAGACTGGGGTCAAGATGTGGTCGTAGAGTAGGAGGGCAGGAGAAATCACAGAGGGGGAATCTGAAGAAGGGTCTCGACCCGAAACGTCACCCATTCCTTCTCTCCCGAGATGCTGCCTGACCTGCTGAGTTACTCCAGCATTTTGTGGACACATAGAAAACAGGCGCAGGAGTAGGCCATTCAGCCCTTCGAGCCAGCACCACCATTCAATATGATCATGGCTGATCATCCAGAATCAGTACCCCGTTCCTGCTTTCTCCCCAACTCAGCCGGTCGGGCAGCATCCGTGGATAGAAGGGACGACATTAACATCCACATCAGCCATGATCACAATGAATGGTGGTGCTGGCTCGAAGGGCCAAACAGCCTCCTCCTGCACCCATTCTCTATTTCTGTGTTTCATTCTCCTGCAGTCTCCCCATAACCCTGGACACCAGAGCTAATCAAGAATCTATCTATCCCTGCCTCAAAAAATATCCATTGAGTTAGTTTCGCAACACTTCTGCATTCACCCTGTTGATCCTTGTAACACGACTTCATGTTTCAGTGACTTTCTCTGACACTCCCGCAACTCCGGGCCTCACTAACCCACACCTGCAATGGGCCCCAACTGTACTTCCGTTTCCACGTTTCAGTGCGGTCATCCATCATTCTTCTAAACTTGGAAAACATCGGTCCTCTCTGGTTGATTTCTGCTCAACAGACAATAGGTGCAGGAGGAGGCCATTCGGCCCTTCGAGCCAGCACCGCCATTCAATGTGATCATGGCTGATCATCCTCAATCAGTACCCCGTTCCTGCCTTCTCCCCATACCCCCTGACTCCACTATCCTTGAGAGCTTTATCCAGCTCTCTCTTGAATGCTCATGGGATGAAACCACCATATTAGGAATCAATCTTGAGGGACTTTCTCAGAACTCCCCTGTACTGCAGCTTTAAGCCAAAGGAGATGTGGGAACCCCAGGTAGGGGGGGTCAGAGAGAATTTGTAGGAAGCAACTGCAGATGTTGGTTTAAACCAAAGATAGACACAAAGCTGGAGTAACTCAGCAGGGCTTTACCAGCGTTACTTTATTTGCATATCTTTCATTCATTGTTCTTTATCTCTCTACACCAATAGACAATAGACAATATGTGCAGGAGGACGCCATTCGGCCCTTCGAGCCAGCACCGCCATTCAATGTGATCATGGCTGATCATTCTCAATCAGTACCCCGTTCCTGCCTTCTCCCCATACCCCCTGACTCCGCTATCCTTAAGAGCTCAATCTAGCTCTCTCTTGAATGCATTCAGAGAATTGGCCTCCACTGCCTTCATCATTGTTTATGTATCTTGAATCCCTCTCCCCTTGACTTGTCTGAAGAAGGATCTCGACCCGAAATGTCACCCATTCCTTCTCACCAGAGATGCTGCCTGTCCCACTGAGTTACTCCAGCATTCTGTGTCTACTGGGTCAGAGAGAAGATGGCTGAGCTGCAAACGTTTAGTTTAGTGACGCAGCTTGGAAGACAGAGAAGTCAATATTCATACCGAAGACAGACAGAAATGCTGGAGTAACTCAGCGGGACAGGCAGCATCTCTGGAGAGAAGTCGTCGAGGCCCTTCTGCAGTCAGGAGAACGGGAAACAAGAGGCCTACACAGGGATGTAGAGATAGAGAACAAAAGAATGAAAGACATGCAAAAAAAGTAACGATGATTATCATAATTTCTTGTTGCATATCTTTCATTCATTTGTTCAATATCCCTCTCCATACCTGTCTATGTCTCTCTTATATGAAACATATAAGATAATTAGGGGATTGGACACATTAGAGGCAGGAAACATGTTCCCAATGTTGGGGGAGTCCAGAACAAGGGGCCACAGTTTAAGAATAAGGGGTAGGCCATTTAGAACGGAGATGAGGAAGAACTTTTTCAGTCAGAGAGTGGTGAAGGTGTGGAATTCTCTGCCTCAGAAGGCAGTGGAGGCCAGTTCGTTGGATGCTTTCAAGGGAGAGCTGGATAGCGCTCTTAAGGATAGCGGAGTCAGGGGGTACGGGGAGAAGGCAGGAACGGGGTACTGATTGAGAGTGATCAGCCATGATCGCATTGAATGGCGGTGCTGGCTCGAAGGGCTGAATGGCCTACTCCTGCACCTATTGTCTATTGTCTATTGTCATTTTCATTGTCAGCTGTTTGCTCGGTGAGAATATTCACACAACTGGGTTGTCGGTCGTCCAAGGCAAATACATGGTGCTGTTCCTCGATGCTGTACCTCTAAACTAACGTAGAACAATGTTACGGAGCGTGGCAGTGCATTCTTTGTAAGCTCTGCTCACTCCGAGCAGTCCTGGTGCATTCTCTGCATCCTGCACAGTCGCAGTTGAGGCAGGTGCAAGATGCAGAGAAGTGCAAACAACCCCTTGACTAATGAGATGTCTTTACTGGGATGAGCGGTGATTTGTATCGGGGCGATTCATTCAATTGGCATCCTTAAATACACACTGGGCTTGGAAGCTCGCAATATCAGCTCATCTGCCAGTTGCCGGTCTCCAATTCATTTTCACATTAGAGGCAGCGCAGGTGCTGTGACAATGGTATCCGTCTTATTCATTACTAGGAAAAACGCTACACGCATTATACAACCTTGAACGTAGACACAAAATGCCGGAGTAACTCGGTGGGTCAGGCGGCATCTCCAGATAGAGGAACAGGCGACATTTCGGGTGGAGACCTTTCTTCAGATCCGAAACCCAGATACGCAATGTCGCCTATTGCTTTTCTCCAGAGATGCTGCCTGACCCGCTAATTCAAACAAGTCTATGTAAGGCAAAAAGCTGGAGGAACTCAGCGAGACAGGCAGCATTTACAGAGAAAAGGCTTGGGTGATGTTTTGGGTTGAGACTGAACAAGGGTTTCGACCCGAAAGGTCGCCTATTTATTTTCGCCAAAGATGCTGTCTGACCCGCTGGGTTACTCCAGCTTTTTTGTGTCTCTATGCCTAGACTATAGGCTATAGACAATAAACAATACGTGCAAGAGGTGGCGGTGCTGGCTCGAAGGGCCGAATGGCCTCCTCCTGCATCTATTGTCTAAGGGAATGGCATAGAGACACAAAAAGCTGGAGTAACCCAGTGGGTCAGACAGCATCTTTGGCGAAAATGAATAGGTGACGTTTTGGGTCGAAACCCTTCTTCAGTCTCGACCCAAAACTTCACCCAAGCCTTTTCTCTGGAGATGCTGCCTGTCCCGTTGAGTTACTCCAGCTTTTAGTGTCTATTTTCGGTTTAAAACAGTATCTGCAGTTCCTTCCTACAACCTTGTGATATCAGTCTGAAGAAGGGTCTCGACCCGAAACGTCACCCATTCCTTCTCTCCTGAGATACTGCCTGACCTGCTGAGTTACTCCAGCATTTTGTGAATAAATGCATTTCAGATGATTGGTTTTGAGGAATGTATTCTTCACCATCAGGTCTGGACATGGTTTGGCCATTTATTGGCCACACTGAACCTCATGAGCTTGGAGTGGATCATCATTCGGTGGCCCAGCGGTAAAGTCGCTGCCTCACTACGCCAGAGACCCGAGGTCGATCCTGACTAGGGGTGTTACCTAGATGGAGCTTGTATGTTCTCCCTGTGACCGTGTGGGTTTTCTCTGGGTGCTCTAATTTTCTCACACACTCCAAAGACACATAGATTTGCAGGTTAATTGGCTTCGGTAAAATTGTAAACTGTACCTAGCGTGTAGTACAGTGCGAGAGGAGAAACGTTTGAGTCTGAAGAAGGGTCTCAACCCGAAACATCCTTTTCTCCAGAGATCCTGTCTGGCCTGCTGAGTTACTCCAGCTTTATGTGCCCATCTAAGGTTTAATAGGAACCCGGGGGCCATTTTATTTCCACACAGGGTTCGGTGGGTATATGGGCCGAACTGCCAGAGGAGGGAATTGTGACTTCAAACAACACAAAGGCAAAAATCCCTAAAATTTGAAGGCAACCAAAATGAACACTTCTTCTTGCGTTTGAGACAGCAGAGGTTATGTAACGCCCTCCAGGCGCTGTAGCCAGTGCAATGTGCTGTAGCCGAGGGCCGTGAGGTCTACCCCTCCACCAGGGGGACGGAGGACAGTGCAGTCGAGAATGCCGCGCTGTTTGCTGGTCTGCTCCACACACGCAGGCTGCTGATGGATGCAACCCCCAACGATGCACGTTGGCGTCAAACCGGCCGACCCCTGTGCGGAGCCGGTTTAGGGCGACCCACTCTTTGCGGGGCGTGTCCGAGCCGGGGGGGGGCTGTGGTGTTCGGTGCGACGGTGATTCGAGGAGGTGGCGATGTCTGTTCCCAGCTGGTTCTCCATGCTCCTAGTGTGTTGAAACCGGAGCCACAGAGGGTCGCTGCATGACGGGAGAAAGGGCGACGAGACGACAGGCGTTGAGGTCCCAGTCGCTGTGAATCCTGGGCGAGGTGGTGCAAAGGATGTTTGGCAAAGGTCCGATGGGGCCTTGCACACCAGCCTATGAGTGAAGAACTCTCTGCGGAGCTTGGCGGGCGCGATACCTGCGAGCACCAGCAGGGGATCCGTCGGAGCAGGGCGTAGGCAGCCAGTGATGGTCCACATGGTGTCGTTGAGGGTGGCGTCTAGCAGAAGCAGAAAATGACCACTAGAGGGCCACAACACTACACACTTCAGATGTTAGTTTTCCAATTCAAAGTCAGAAAAGCTTGGAAGTCTTATAATGAGACTGCAATTCTTAAAGAACGAGGCAAGTAAACAATCCTCATTTTGATTGATCAATTGAAAGATACAGCATTGAAACATGCCCTTCAGCCCACTGAGTCCATCGACTCACACGAGATCAAGTCAAGTCAGTATAAGAAAATAACTGCAGATGCTGGTACAAATCGAAGGTATTTATTCACAAAAAGCTGGAGTAACTCAACATGTCAGGCAGCATCTCGGGAGAGAAGGAATGGGTGACGTTTCGGGTCCCTCAGTCTGAAGAAGGGTCTCGACCCGAAACGTCACCCATTTCTTCTCTCCCGAGATGCTGCCTGACCTGCTGAGTTGCTCCAGCATTTTGTGAATAAATACCTTCCAGTCAAGTCAAGTTTATTTGTCACATACACACAAGATGTGCAGTGAAATGAAAGTGGCAATGCCTGCGGATTGTGCAAAAAATTACAATTACAGCATAAAAATTAAAATTAATACAGAAAAAAAATGTAGTCCCTGGAGATATAACAGTTAACAGTCCTGATGGCCTGTGGGAAGAAACTCCGTCTCATCCTCTCCGTTTTCACAGCGTGACAGCGGAGGCGTTTGCCTGACCGTAGCAGCTGGAACAGTCCGTTGCTGGGGTGGTAGGGGTCCCCCATAATGTTGTTGGCTCTGGATCTGCACCTCCTGATGTATAGGTCCTGCAGGGGGGGTGAGTGTAGTTCCCATGGTGCGTTCAGCCGAACGCACTACTCTCCGCAGAGCCTTCCTGTCCTGGGCAGAGCTGTTCCCAAACCAGACTGTGATGTTGCCGGACACGATGCTCTCTACAGCCCCAGAGTAGAAGCAATGAAGGATCCTCAGAGACACTCTGAATTTCCACAGCTGTCTGAGGTGGGTGGTAAAGGCGCTGCCTTGCCTTACCCACCAGTGCGGCAATGTGCGTTGCCCATGTCAGATCCTCTTTGATGTGGACTCCCAAGTATTTAAAGCTGCTCACCCTATCCACAGTAGACCCATTTATCTCCAGTGGCGTGTACGTCCTTGGATGTTGAGCCTTTCTAAAGTCCACAATCAGCTCCTTAGTTTTTTTGACATTCGAGAGGATCGACGTTATCCCACTTTCTCATCCACTCCCGACACACTAGGAGCAATTTACAGAGGGCCAATCAACCGACAAACCGGCACGTTCTTGGGATGCGGGAGGAAACCGGAGCACCTGGAGAAACCCACGTGGTCGCAGTGAGAATGTACAAACTCTGCATTGACAGCACCCGTAGTCAGGATCGAACCTGGGACTCTGGTGCCGTGAGGCAGCAGCTCCACCACTGGGCTGCCGTGCGTATGTTTAGAAATTTAAAACGGGTGGTTACTTTAGTTTATTCAGTTTAGTTTAGAGATACAGCGCAGAAACAGGCCCTTCGGCCCACCGGGTCCGCACCGACCGGCAATCCCCGCACACCAACACTATCCTACACCCATTAGGGACGCGTGTTTTACTTTTATCTCGGACAAAACCCACGCAGGTCACGGGGAGAACGTACAAACTCCGCACAGACAGCGCCCGTGGTCGGGATCGAACCCGGGTCCCGGTGCCACAAGCTCTACAAGGCAGCAACTCTAACGCTGCGCCACCGCGCTTCCCTCCCAGAGGCAACTTCTATTGTAATAATACTGTGATGGCCAAAGCTCACAACCCAAGCCTCCGCATATTTATACCATATATCACTGCGTGCTAATTTTAAACAAGTATTTAAGATATTAGCTCGCATGTGAAAATAGCGCATAGGAATGTGGCATGTGCTTTAAGCATTTGATGGAGGGGTTGCAACTTAATATTGCTCACAACTCCAGAGACGGGCTCGATCCCGGCCTCGGAGGGGGGGAGGGGGCTGTCTGTGTGGAGTTTGCACGTTCTCCCTGCGACTGCGTGTCTTTCCCCCCACATCCCAAAGACGTGTGGGCTTGTAGGTTAACTGGCCCTCTGTAAATTGCCCCCTGGTGTGCAGGGCGCAGACGAGAAAATTGCATAACACGGGACTAGTGCGAACAGGTAATTGATGGTCGGTGTGCACTTGGCGGGCCAAGAAGGACCTGCTTCCACGCTGAATCTCTAAACTAAACAAGATATCTTCATCCCATTGGGAGCAGATGGTTCAGTTGTTAGTCTGTATCTTTCATTTCCCTTTCCTGACTCAGTCTGAAGAAGGGTCTCGACCAGAAACGTCAGCTATTCCTTTTCTCTAGAGATGCTGCCTGACCCGCTGAGTTACTCCAGCATTTTGTGTCTATCTATCACACAGCACAGGAAGAGACCCTGCGGCCCACGATAAATTGGAAGCGTTTATTTGACAGTGACATCTTACCTTGATTAGCTGGCTGCCTTTGAATTAGAAAGAAGCCTCCTTGCTTCAAACAGTTCAACTTGGCGTTTCCAATAAAGGATAGTTATGCATTCGTTCTGCTGCCAACTGGTGGGTACATTTAGAAAACAGCCTTTCATAAATTTGGGGAGAATGAGGAACAGGGAATGGTGGTGAGAGGTGGGAGTGAGTTGGATGTATTAGACAATAGACAATAGGTGCAGGAGGAGGCCATTCGGCCCTTCGAGCCAGCACCGCCATTCAATGTGATCATGGCTGATCATTCTCAATCAGTACCCCATTCCTGCCCTCTCCCCATACCCCCTGACTCCGCTATCCTTAAGAGCTCTATCTAGCTCTCTCTTGAATGCATTCAGAGAATTGGCCTCCACTGCCTTCTGAGGCAGAGAATTCCACAGATTCACAAGTCTGACTGAAAAGGTTTTTCCTCATCTCCGTTCTAAATGGCCTACCCCTTATTCTTAAACTGTGGCCCCTTGTTCTGGACTCCCCCAACATTGGGAACATGTTTCCTGCCTCTAACGTGTCCAACCCCTTAATAATCTTATACGTTTCGATAAGATCTCCTCTCATCCTTCTAAATTCCAGTGTATACAAGCCTAGTCGCTCCAGTCTTTCAACATATGACGGTCCCGCCATTCCGGGAATTAACCTAGTAAACCTATCAGCCTAGTCGCTCCAGTCTTTGAGTTGAACAGCAGTTTTTGGGCAAGGTCACAAGTCATAGGAGCAGAATTAGGCCATTCAGCCCATTAAGTCTACTCCGCCATTCAATCATGGCTGGTCTATCTCTCCCTCCAAACCCCATTTTTATGCCGCTTCCCCATAACCCTCGACACCAGTCAGATTGGTGATTCAAATCAATGGTAGTCAATATTGGTCCCATTTCTCTCCTGTTCTTATCTTCATCCCTGACTTCCCATTCAGTTTAGTCTTAGTTTAGAGATAGAGCCGAAACAGGTCCTTCAGCCCGAGTTCTCACCGACCAGCGATCCCCACATATTAACACTACCCTACACACCCTAGGGATAATGTACCATTTTTACTGAAGCCAATTAACCTACAAACCTGCACGTCTTTGGAGTGCGGGAGGAAACCGAAGATCTCGGAGAAAACCCACGTAGGTCACGGGGAGAACGTGCAAACTCCGTACAGACGGCGCCCCTAGTCAGGATTGAACCCGGGTCTCTGGCGCTGTAAGGCAGCAGCTCTACCGCTGCACCACCGTGCCGCCCACCAACATTTGTTCAGTTCAGCGCCACCGCCGGCCCACACACCTTCCCCGGCCGATTCCAAGTCTTGCCTGCCGCCGCCACCAATGACCCTTACCTGCACTCCAGCCGCCCGCGAGCGGCCATCGTCTCGCCGATCCTCGCCTCTCCCCCCTCCGCCAGCAGGCCAGGACCGTCAACCCACCTGGACTACAAGCCCAGCTCCGGACCTAGAGTCTGAAGAAGGGTCTCGACCTGAAACGTCACCTGTCCATGTTCTCGAGATGCTGCCTGACCCGCTGAGTTACTCCAGCGCTCTGTGAAACGTCACCTATCCATGTTCTCCAGAGATGCTGCCTGACCCGCTGAGTTACTCCAGCACTCTGTGAAACGTCATCTATCCATGTTCTCCAGAGATGCTGCCTGACCCGCTGAGTTACTCCAGCACTCTGTGAAACGTCACCTGTCCATGTTCTCCAGAGATGCTGCCTGACCCGCTGAGTTACTCCAGCAATCTGTGTCCTTTTGTGTATGTAGGAGCCATGTGTTTGGACTGGCTGCTGTTGGCATATTATATTATTTTGTCTAGATATATCTTGCCGTATTATTGTGGACACTTGGGGACGATCGTTAGCCAGAACTAGGTGGTATAAATATGGATACAGGGAAGTATTAGACACAAGGAGCGAGAGTATACAGTCCTTACCAGACCTGCGACCAGAGCTGTGATCAGACGGGGGAACAGAGCTGCCAGCTACGACTTGTATGCAAAATAAGTACAGCCTGGTATGTCCATCTCTTTGTTTGTACAACTACTTAAATAAACAACTAATTAAACTGGAAAAACCACTCGAAGATCTCTCTGTTGGGGTTAGCGTAAAGATCACTCCCACTCCTTGTAGAGTAATGGCAATTAGAAAAGAGTTTACTGGAAAAGACTGAAAGTTGCCATTATAGTGTCTCTGCAATAGTTTGTTTCTCCCAGGTAGACGATGATAATCCCTTACTCGGTTTAGATTTTTTTTAGATTTAGAGATACAGCGCGGAAACAGGCCTTTCGGCCCACCGAGTCCGCGCCGCCCAGCGATCCCCACACATTAACACTATCCTACACACACTAGGGACAATTTTTATTTATTTATTTATTTTTAAAACATTTTACCCAGTCAATTAACCTACATACCTGCACGTCTTTGGAGTGTGGGAGGAAACTGAAGATCTCGGAGAAAACCCACGCAGGTCACGAGGAGAACGTACAAACTCCGTACAGACGGCCCCCCTAGTCAGGATCAAACCTGAGTCTCCGGCGCTGCATTCGCTGTAAGGCAGCAACTCTACCGCTGCGCCACCGTGCCGGCCTTACAGCAGAAAATCAGCAATTATCAACACCATTCTCTCCCCAACTCCCATGGTCGGTATTTTAGTTACTGAGTATTACCGATGTTAAAAATATAATAATCAATAAACAAATAAATTATCTGTGTGTGTTATTGCACATGTTAAGTTGAAGTAAAATATTTATGGTTTCATTGTCGGTACATGTGACGGCATCTTAAATACTCTAGTATTCCCAAATCATGGTTAACATTTAGCCTTCAACGCTTGCAAAAGATTATTGGTCATTGTGGTATTAGTGTTTGGGAGAGGCTGTTGTGCACAAATTGGCTGCTGCATTTCCCAGTTTACAAAACTTGTGCTATGGGACATGGCAAAGGACTGTAAACTTTAGAGATACAGCTCGGAAACAGGCTCTTCGGCCCACTGAGTCCGCGTCGACCAGCGATCCCCGCACACTAACACCATCCTACACACACGAGGGACACTTTAATTCCCCTTCCCATTCCCACACTGACCTTTCTGTCCTCGGTCTCCTCCATTGTCAGAGTGAGGCTAAACGCAAATTGGAGGATCAGCATCTCATATTTCGCTTGGGCAGCTTACAGCCTAGTGGTATGAATATTGATTTCTCTCACTTCAGGTAGCCCCGGCATTCCCTCTCTCTCCATCCCTCCCCCACCCAAATCACACTGGCTTCTCGTTCTCACCCTACAAACAGCTAACAATGGCCCGTTTCCTTTATCATCGTTACTTTTTTTGCAGATCTTTCATTCATTGTTCTTTATCTCTCTACATCACCGTCTATATCTCTCGTTTCCCTTATCCCTAACCAGTCTGAAGAAGGGTCTCAACCCAAATGTCACCCATTTCTTCTCTCCAGAGATGCTGCCTGACCTGCTGAGATACTCCAGCTTTGTGTCTAATCTTTATGGCTTGTTAACTCAACCCAAACTACACAAGGCGCTGGAGTAACTCAGCGGATTGGGCAATAAATCTTCACCCTTTTGATTTTACACTGCACACTCACAGTACCCCACAAAGTCATATGTTTTATTTGAAGCATTGCTTTAATGAAGACAGAACAGGTGAAGTCCTTCAAAGCATTCTTTATTTTACTCTGCCATACCAATAACATACAAAAAATAAATGCCATTTAATAAAATGTAGTTAAGTCTATGTATTGCACAGACACAATAGTTAGTCTTTCATGCTTTGCAAGCATTTGCATACAAGGTGAAACTTCAAATGTTTCAGAAACCATGTAGTAGAGTGCATTTTTGCAATTCATTCGAGCGTCCACAGAACACAGCACAGTTATCACATTCCATTTTCTTAAATATATCCACATCAACGTTGACAGAAATATCTGGTTGAGCTAGAGATTTTAAACTTCTATGTATACAAAATCTTGCCTGGACTCCATTTTTTTGTCTCATTGACCCAGACTGCTTCTTCAAAGGGCAACATTGGAATGGAAAGAGGCACATGATGCTGGAGTAACTCAACGGGTCGGGCAGCATCTCTGGAGAACATGGATAGGCGACGTTTTAGGTCAGAACGCTTCTTCACACCGAAACGTCGCCCGTCCATGTCCTCCAGAAGATACCTTCTGACCCGTTGAGTTACTCCAGCTTTATTGTTTTATGTAAACTAGCATCTGCAGTTCCTCATATCCACAAGAACACAAGAAAACCTTTTTTACCGTAAGACTATTGCTAGTATTGCAGTAAATGTCAGCATTCCAAATTATCAACCAGCCACATTTCCGAAATGTAATCTTTATTTTGGTCCCAAAATGCATGTTTTTCTTACTGCCGTCTCTCTCCCCCTAAAAAAATTGCCTTCAGTTATTTTGGAATGGGCTGTGACCTTAAACAAGGTCCACTACACAGCATTGGTAGTAATGAACCGATGATCAGGGCCAACACTAGTCTAATTGAAGGCATCCTTTCAACCTAAGGACGCCAAGCATATTTACCCAACTGAAAACTGACACCAGTTCTGATCTCTCGATCACACCTCTTCTCGCTAACTCACCTCCCATCTTTCTCAGGAAGTTCATCCCAAAATCACTACTGCACCTTATTTTAGTGCGTCAAGCACTCTGAGCTTAAGGGCTTGGCCAAGCTGCTGGTCTAATCAGAGTGATGCACATCTTGTCCTGGCATTCTCCACTATACGTGGTACAAATTCCACTGCTACCAAGTGCGACGGAATCCAGCTGCTAAAAGCAACTATTGCTAGACTAAGTGCAAGACTGTCTGTGCATACAGTTCGCAGTCAACCTGTGCATAAAGCAAACGCTCAAAGCTTGGGAAACACATCCGCCGAACAGTAATGCATTTTTAATGGGTTAGGGTTCGAGACGTTTAGAGATTTCCACATGCACTGCCCGAGCGGAATTGCAGTACGAGATCATACAGGCAAGTTCCAATGGATGAGTTAATTGACAAAATAACTGCACTTTAGCCAGGGAATTGCCTGCAATTGTAAACAGGGATTAATTGACTGATTGTCGCTGGAAGCATGTGCACTTTTGAGGACAGACGATGACAGTGATGTAACATTTGAAACACGGATGACGGACATGAAAGAAGAAGTCTTTAGATATTGATCGCCTCTCACCAACTAACATCACGATCTTTTAACGATTCACATTACTTACTACAGTTCATTCAATGATTCAGTACAGCTTGTAGTATTCATACAATACAATACAAGCTCATTTCAGCTTGTGGTACTCTCTGCAATAAATAAAGTGGAAGCAAAACAGCTACGAGCAAAATAAAGAGTCTCCTGTCATTAAATATCGATGAACAGAAAAAAACATGGCTTTTGACCCTCAGCTTTTTTTTTTTTACTTGACCTACAAGTGGGAGATAAACCTAGGGGCCAGAGTCAAGCTCTGTGACCCATAATACATGAGATGCCACAATGACTCACGCCTGACATACATACATACAGCAAAGCAGAAAACACAATGCAGGACTTCCAATTTCACTCACTGCTAGTACACTGTCACTGCAGTGCTTTGATGAGAGGAGAAGCGGAATTTAGTTTATTTAGAGATAGTGCGGAAACAGGATAACGACCAGCGATCCCCGCACATTAACATGGTCCAATGCACAATAGGGGCAATTTACAATTTATACCGAGTCAATTAGCCTACAAACCTGCACGTCTTCGGAATGTGGGAGGAAACCAGAGCACCCGGGAAAACCCACGCGGTCACGGGGAGAACGTACAAACTACACACAGACAGCACCCGTGGTCAGGATTGAACCCGGGTCTCAGGCGCTGTAAGACAGCAACTCTACCTCTGCGCTATCGTGATGCGTAGATACAAAAAACTGAGTCTTTCTCGGTGCTGGTGTTAGCAAACTAAAATTTTGGTGATGGAAAAGTCAGACAAAAATAAACTTCATACATGCGTATTTGTAAGTGTCAGGAATTTTCAGCTGCATTGAGAATATCGCACTGTAATGTTCGATGGGTTGTCTACCCCATCTACACTTCAGCCACAATCCGTAACAGGGGAGGATCAGAGAAAGTTCCCTTCAGCATTCAGTTACCGAAGATAGACACAAAAAGCTGGAGTACTTCAGCAGGTCAGGCACAAGGAGTAGGTGACGTGTCAGGTCGAGACCCTTCTTCAGACCCGACCCGAAACGTCACCCATTCCTTCTCTCCAGAGATGCTGCCTGACCCGCTGAGTTACTCCAGCATTTTGTGTCTATCTCCGGTGTAAACCAGCATCTGCAGTTCCTTCTTACAGATTAAGCATTCAGTTAACGCCCATCTGAATTCATCAGTCAATGTTCCAGTCAAGGTAGCAATTAGAACCAAGTTCAAAACTGGAATGAATCAATTATCCATGCATTGAAAACAAAGCTCATACTCCAATTCCAATATTTCAGACTTATTTCTATATTAGACATGGCTTTGAGAAAATTGATAGGAAGGAACTGCAGATGCTGGTTTACACCGAAGATAGACACAAAATGCTGGGGTAACTCAGCGGGACAGGCAGCATCTCTGGAGAGAAGGAATGGGCAAGACTGAAGAACATCACCCATTCCTTCTCTCCAGAGATGCTGCCTGTCCCGCTGTTACTCCACCATTTTGTGTCTATCTTTTGAGAACATTCTCCAGTCTAAATTCTCCAATCCAGAAAGTTCTAGACATAGAAGCGCTTCTCTGTGAGTTAACGATTCTCCAGCATAATGTCTTTAATTTACAGCGGAGGAAAGGCTTCACTCGCTGCACGCACTCTTCCCAATAATAGATCGAAACATCTGAACTGTGCAAGTGTGAGGACTAAGCAATTCTTTGGAGGGCTATTTCATGGAGTCATTAACCTGCTCATCTTAAAAGCTCCCTATTAAAACAGGTCTCAAATGATTGCACATAAATGCATCCGTTATTCATACCATAGTGCCCATCGTAAACTCCCAGAGTAATTAGTGACTGCGAGATGCGCAATGATTTTACCACTCCACCAACCTACCCCCCCCCCCCCCCCCCAACTACAGTTTAAACAGACTCTTTCAGTTACCTATTTGTTACTTTTATAGATGCTCCCTGGCTTACGATGCTTCGACTTACAATATTTCGACTTTGCAATGGTGCAAACGACAGCGACCCTTAGCGAGCCACAGTTTGCTTCCGGTCACGTGATCGCGTGTATTAAATACATTTCGACGTACGATATTTTCGGCTTTCCGATGGGTTTCTCGGAACGTAGCCCCATCGTAAGTTGAGGAGCACCTGTATAGTAAAGCGATAATCAACAGGATGCCAAGATGCAGGAATGTCCAGCCCACACCGTGCAAGAAGAGAGAATTTTGGTGACACATACAAAATTATTGGAGGTTTAAAATAAAGTTAGTGCTTCAACTGAGTTTAGATCAGTTTAGAGATACAGTGTAGAAACAGGCCCTTCGGGTCCGCACCGACCAGTGATCCCCATTGACTAGTTCCATCCTACACACTGGGAGCAATTTGCAGAAGTCAATTATCCTACAATCCCGCCTGTCTTGGGAATGTGGGAACCAGAGCACCTGGAGAAAACGCATAGGGAGAATGTACAAACTCCGCACAGGATCGAAGCCGGGCCTCTGGCACGGTGAGGCAGCAACTCTACCGCCGCGCCACCATGAACCGATCTGACAACATACAAAACAAAACGTGGGGCGGCTTGTAGAGTTGCTGCCTCTCAGCACCAGACACCCGGCTTCGATCCTGACCATGGGTGCTGCCTGTGTGGAGTTTGTACGTTCTCCCCGTAACCGCATGGGTTTTCCTCAGGTGCTCCGGTTTCCACCCATATTCCAAAGGCATATGGGTTTGCAGATTGTGGAGGAAGGAACTGCAGATGCTGGTTTAAATCGAAGGTAGACACAAAATGCTGGAGTAACTCAGCAGGTCAGGCAGCATCTCTGGAGAGCAGGAATGGGTGACGTTTCGGGTCGAGACCCTTCTTCAGACTGAAGGTTATGCAGGTTAATTGGCATTGGTAAGATTGCAAATTGTCCCAGGGGTTGATTGCTGGTCAGAGCAGACTGGGCCGAGGGGCCTGTTTCTGTGCTGTATCTCTAAACTAAACAGTCCAAACCTTGCATATATTAAATAAAACAACAATTCATAAAGCAAACATTAAATATACAGTAAGATGCCACAATTATTAGAACAAAGCCAAGCATTCAAATATCAATCCACTGGTGGGAGAATGAGCGTTTTAGTGTTTTTAAACAGGGGGCAACACAAACTCAATGCAAGGAATTGAATTGGTGATTTACATATAGTCCAGGTCCCCAATAACATGGCAGGCTGAAACACTATTAAGATGTTCAATTATGCAATTGATATTTTTAATCCAATTGTTTAAAATAAATGAACTGGAGAAGGAACAGCGGAGCAACTAGTAATCACGAGGCAAGCAGTATCGTTGTGCAGTGTTGTTGATAAGACGTTTACTGTGCAGACTGTCAGAGGTGAGAATGAGCCCAATTTTAGCTCAGGAGCACTTGCAAAAGTCAGTGTAAACATTTGATTCAAGCATCTGTTGTGATGAGAATCAGTGCATCAGGTAGCGCTGGCTTCAAACTAAGCAAACCAGATATCCACATGCTCAAAATACCCTGGGGAGACATACAAAATGCTGGAGACTGAATCTAAATGAATCTACCAGGATATCATCAGTCTGAACAAGGGTCTCGACCCGAGGCGTCACCCATTCTCTCTCCTAGATGCTGCCTGACCTGCTGAGTTACTCCAGCATTTACTTTCCTGTTATTTTCCTACAGTACAAAATGCTGCCGTAACTCAGCGGGTCAGGCAGCGTCTCTGGAGAGAAGGAATTGGTGATGTTTCAGGTCAAGACCCTTCTTCAGACTGATGATACCCTGGTAGATTCATTTAGGTGGCTACATGTTGTAAAAGCTGATGAGCTCCTAACAACTCCACTCATTGCAACTGACTCTGTGGTACCGAAACCTATTATAAAGAATTATAAAGAAACTTAATTCGGAATCTGTTAAATATGCATTTTCTTTGTTACAGGCTAAAATAAACCAAGAATAATGGAGGAAGTGTTTTCTGAATGTTTATGATAAACACTGAACCCCTGGCAATGTCTGATTTGCAACATCTTGAATGGCAAAGAGATCCATTATTTCTTTGGAGACAAAATTAGTCTCAGTTAACAAATTTCTTAAAATGTGTGCATAGTGATTTCTCTGAAGATGCTACTGAGGTTTCCCCTTCAGTCTCAGGTAGCAACAAGTTGATAGTGTTAATATTTGGAGAAGCTGATGAAGATTTTTAGATTCCTGCTCAGCCGTGCCCCACTGTGATTTGTATTAGTCCAAGTCAATGCCAAGGGAATTTAGTAGGAGCGTTTCATTATAAACATCCATAAATATCTATTCAATTAACTGCATGAACGCAAGTGCAGTCAGAAGTGATTTCCATACTCTCAGAAACCTTGCGTGTGAAGGAACTGCAGATGCTGGTTTAAACCGAAGACACGAAATGCTGGAGTAACTCGTCGGGACAGGCAGCATCTCTGGAGAGAAAGAATGGGCGTCGTTTCGGGTCGAGACCCTTCTTCACTCTCTGAAGATGGGTCTCGACCCAAAACGTCACTCATTTCCTCTCTCCAGAGATGCTGCCTGTCCCGCTGAGTTACTCCAGCATTTCGTGTCTACTCTCAGAACCTTTGCTTTGTGCGGCAATTTTTTTACAATGGCACGTGATAAGTGGATCCCAAAACTGTTCACACCAGCATGGAAATCAGACACCTCGGAAAAGCAGCAGTACCCGGACATCACAGCAATGCCTAACTGTACAACCCATTACAGTGGTGCCTGATGTGACATTTCACCAGTTTCTGATTCATTTTGTCGCGTGATCAAGTGCAAGAACTCAAGTTGCCTCCCAGCCCACACCCGCCAAACAGGGTGAAGGTTAACACACAATTATGGCCTTTAATTTTGAGCGTGTACGCAATTTCTTATCAAGGTTTACTCAGTTTGAAGACATCACATAAGCATGGAGAATAAAATAGTTTAGTTTAGAGATACAACCCTGGCATTGATGGCCTTTCAAAACTCACACCGCCATCTTTCCTCAGGAGAAACGTCTCACTGTCAGAGGTAGGGTTGCCAACTGTCCCGTATTAGCTGGTACATCCCGTATATAGGGCTAAAGTGGTTTGTACCGCCCTTGTCCCGTATGAAGCTCGGGGGGGGGGCGCTTTAAGTCCAGACAGTGTAGGCCCAGAGACCCCAGCGCCGCCTAACGGAGGTTGCATAGCAACCCACCTCCCGGCCCGGGTGGTCACCATTGGTGGAGTGGGAGCATGTGGCCGCTGGCTGGGTGAGGTCACGTGGGGCGCGGGGCGGTGACGTCACCTTGTCCCTTATTTGGGAGTGAGATAGTTGGCAACCCTAGTCAGAAGGCCTCTTCCAGATAACATCTTCACAATCTGGAACTTATTGAGTTGGGAGCTGTGAATATCCTCTTCTACTGTGCAAATATTTATAAAGAACCAGTTACTGGGTCTCCAACAAAACAGTTTAAACCTGTTATAGACATTATGGATACTACATTTGGAACCAGAATAATTCTTATTTCTGGTCATTGCTATGAACGGTCCCACCTACATTGTCCAAATGCTGATTTATCCTTCGAGTGCCAATAATAAATGTTCCCTGTATAAACGCAAACACAGAATTAAGCTGCTTGTATTTAGAGTTCAGTTTAGCACTCCTAGTACTGCATAAATAGTCAATGGTTTGGGGTTAGTTTTCATTCCCACCAAACTCCAGTCTTGTTCAGGTCATTCTTGCGTCGACGTTTACCTGATGACAACCTGAACTTCAGTCTTCACAATCCTTCATTGTCAGGCCTCCCACTAAATCCGGTCCTCGCGTAATCGGGATGAAACAGTGCAATCCATAAACGTGCTAACAGTCTGTACAAAAGCATTCTTTGCCCAGGAAGGGCTGCCGTGTGCAGAGTGGAGTGAACATCTTGGGTTAATGCACAGACATGCACCCTCTGACACCGTGAAATCATTTTACTTACCCCAGGTATTTTTGGTCTGGTTCTAATATCTTTCAGTTTGAACCAGTGACCGGCTCCAGCAATGCTGCATCATTGGCTTTCAATTGGCAGCATATCCTGGAGAAATTTACTTACATCTGGACACTCAAACAGAGAAGAACAGACCATATAAAGGGGCATGGCTGATACCCAGGTGATAGAGGGGTGAGCAATTACATTCCACACATCAGGTTGTTAAAATTGGACTCGTATATGCAAATATACTGTCCCTGTTCAAAATATATAGATATTCACACAGTCAGGTCTGCAGTGCTGTAGAAAACAAAATGGCCCTAAGTTAGCTTCTCCTCCGAGATGGTGAAGGGGCTGTTGTCACTGCACAGTACAAGAGCTTTCCGCCTGGCAACAGGAACAGACTGATGAGGTTACAGGCTTTGGGGGAATCAGGTCAAGATCTTCATCGTCTGGGATTTCATCCAGGTGATAGCCGTCTTTCAGGAGCTGACGGTTCAAGTCCTGATTTACTTGCTGCTGAAAGAGAAAAAGGGGCGCCTTTTTTCCCCTCTGCCAAGCAAGACAAATCCACGTTCAACAGCACGGCACTCCTCTTATTATTTGGCTCCAGCCAAGAGATAGGCACAAAGTGCTGGAGTAACTCAGCACGTCAGGCAGCGTCTCTGGAGAACGTGGATAGGTGACGTTTCGGGTCGAACAGGCACGAAGGACAGCAGTCGTCTCCAGTGATGGCGAGTTATTCCAGCACTTTGTGTCGATCTTTGGTACAAACCAGCATCTGCAGTTCCTTCTTATTACATTATTAAACAGTATGCCAGGCGGGAATCTGAAGGGCCAACAAGCCAACAACAGAACAAATAGAAGATAGACACAAAAAGCTGGAGAAGCTCAGCGGGACAGGCAGCATCTCTGGAGTGAAGGAATGGGTGACGTTTCACCCATTGTCACCCATTCCTTCTCTCCAGAGATGCTGTCACCCATTCTTTCTCTCCAGAGATGCTTCCTTGAGCTAGTCCAGCTTTTTGTGTCCATCTTCGGTTTAAACCAGCATCTGCAGTTCCTTCCTAAACATAACAAATAGGTGTGAACGAGCCACTCGAAATGTTTCAATTATTCCACATTCAAAATTTTGATTTGTCTCCTTGTAATTCTTGTCTGTGTCCATGATTAGATCTAACAAAGCCAGGTCTGCAGCCCTGCAATAGATCGGATGGGCCAAATGGCCTTCTGTGCAGCAAGCAAGCATCAACATATACAAAGAACAAGCGATACATATACAAGCCGGGGCACTGAAGCATTCCAATTTTACTACATGCGATAACAGGGTTTCTATCTTTGTCTGCTGTTCTCTCAACATGCAACCAATGCCCAAGGTCTGAAACTTTCATTGAACTAGCTTCACCCACAAGGTGAACAGTAAGAATAAAACATAGTTTAAACATGTGAATGATACTTTATTTCATTCTTCACATGTTTAAACTATAATGTTTTACTCTTAATAGACAGGGCTTTCTCCATCGCTGCTCCCACCCTATGGAACTCACTACCCCAAACCGTCAGAGACTCCTCCTCACTCACCACATTCAAAACATCACTGAAGTCTCACCTCTTCAGTACTGCCTTCAACCACTGAAGGTCACCTCACCTTCTGTCTCCTTTCTCTGTTCGTTTACTTATTTATCTATTTATTCACCTCTATGTTCTATAAATCCCTGTAAAGCGTCTTTGAGTATATGAAAAGCGCTATATAAATGTAATGCATTATTATTATTATTATTATTAATTGTTTACTGTATGTCGTGTTATCCTTGCGAGTAAAGCACCAAGGCAAATTCCTTGTATGTATACGAACATGGCTAATAACATTTATTCAATTCAATTGAATAATTCAATTCAATTCAGCCTACGTTTTACTTTGTTGACACAGGATCTGGTTATGGTGGAACTCGGATGTAGTTACTCACTGTCTCCAAACATTAAGTCCCAGCCGTATACTCCAGAGGGTACAATATCTTTCATGGCATCTCTCGTGCAGAAAGATTGGGCACAGAACCAAGGGCAAAACTATGATCAGCTCATTAGGCCAACGTCAAAATGTCTTATGTAAGAAGGGACTGCAGATGCTGATTTAGACCAAAGATAGACACAAAAAGCTGTAACTCAGCAGGGGCAGGCAGCATCTCTGGAGAGAAGGAATGGGTAACGTTTCGGGTCGAGACCCTTCTTCAAAATATCTTGCCTTTTAAGGTGAAAGAACAACTGCAATTTCTGAAGTGGCTGGGAACAGGGTTTGGAAAACACAAAAAATCGCTTTGGAAACACTGTGAAACACATGTATAATGACATGGCCACCTCTGGGGAGTGGATCTCACTATAAATGTCTACTTTAGAACTGGGACAAAGTACAGAAGTCAAAGGAATGGCTTCATAGATAAAGGATATATGGGAAAAGGGTGGGAATTTCTATTTACACCTATTTACACAAGCGTGGCACGATGGCGCAGCGGTAGTTTCCGCCTTGCAGCCCCAGAGACCCAGGACTGATCCTGCTAATGGCGCTGTCTGTGTGGAGTTTGCACGTTCTTCCAGTGACCTGCATGGGTTATCTCCGGTTTGCTCCCACACTCCAAAGACCTGTAAGTTTGTAGGTTAATTGGCTTCAGTTAAAATTGCAAATTGTCCCTAGTGTTTGTAGATAGGGTTAATGTGCGGGGATCACTGGTTGACATGGACTCGGTGGACCGAAGGGCCTGTTTCCGCACTGAATCTCTAAACTAAACTAAGCCTAAAAAGGTTGACAAAGTTTATCAAAACAAATTAGCCAAACAAAGAGAAAGTGTGATTCATGCTCAGCAAAACAAAGGAGACACCTCAACCTAACTGGCTGAACGAACAGTAGCAGATGTTTCGACGCCAAAACGTCACCCATTCCTTCTCCCCAGAGTTACTCCAGCTTTTTGTGTCCATCTTCGGGTTAAACCAGCATCTGCAGTTCCTTCCTACACAGTAGCAGAATTAACCATTGCTTTCATAGAGAAGCAGGGATAAAGGGGGAAAAAGGTGCAAGGTTGCAGACGGCAAGAGCAGGGGAAGGTGATAAACAAAAAGCTCAGATAGACACAAAATGCTGGAGTAACTCAGCAGGACAGGCAGCATCTCTGGAGGTGACGTTTCAGACTGAAGAAGGGCCTCGACCTGAAACGTCACCCATTCCTTCTCTCCAGAGATGCTGCCTGTCCCGCTGAGTTACTCCAGCATTTTGTGTTTATCGTCCATTTAAACCAGCATCTGCAGTTCTTTCCTAAACAAAAAGCTCATACAGGTCCATTGGCCAAATGGCTTCTTTCAATGGGATATTGATTTTGTGATGCGTCTGCTTCATTCAGCTCACCTCTGCAGAAGAATAGCCTGATGATGAATAATATCTGGATTCAAACTCGCCCTCACTGGAAAACAACACAAAGAAACTAGTTTGTGATACATCCGATTAAACGTCAAGAGGAAATATTTCACAGAAACATATTCTATATATAACTTCCCATAACATAGAATTTTAAACAGCAAAAGATGGAACTTGCAAACATCAATTTCTCTGTGTTGGTTCACAAATAATAGGAGCAGAATTAGGCCATTCGGCCCATCAATTCTACACCGCCATTCAATCATGGCTGATCTATCTCTCCCTCCTAACCCCATTCTCCTGCCTTTTCCCCCATAACCCCTGAAACTCGTATTCATCAAGACTATTTCTACTGTGGAAATATCACTGAAAGGAAGCATGCAGGTACAGCAGGCAGTGAAGAAAGCAAATGGAATTTTGGCCATCATGGGCGGAACGGTAGCGCAGCGGTAGAGTTGCTGCTTTACAGCGAATGCAGCGCCGGAGACTCAGGCTCGATCCTGACTACGGGTGCTGTACTGTAAGGAGTTTGTACGTTCTCCCCGTGACCTGCGTGGGTTTTCTCCGAGATCTTCGGTTTCCTCCCACACTCCAAAGACGTACAGGTATGAAGGTTAATTGACTGGGTAAATGTAAAAATTGTCCCTAGTGCGTGTAGGATAGTGTTAGTGTGCGGGGTTCACTGGGCGGTGCGGACTTGGTGGGCCGAAAAGGCCTGTTTCCGCGCTGTATCTGAAATATGAAAATATGAAAAAAAAACAAGAGGAGTTGAGTATAGGAGCAAAGAGGTCCTTCTGCAGTTGTATAGGGCTCTGGTGATACCGCACCTGGAGTACTGTGTGCAGTTTTGGTCTCCAAATTTGAGGAAGGATATTCTTGCTTTTGAGGGAGTGCAGCGTAGGTTCACTCGGTTAATTCCCGGAATGGCGGGACCGTCATATATTGAAAGACTGGAGCGGCTAGGCTTGTATACACTTGAATTTAGAAGAATGAGAGGGGATCTTATCGAAACATATAAGATTATTAAGGGGTTGGACACGTAAGAGGCAGGAAACAGGTTCCCAATGTTGGGGGAGTCCAGAACCAGGGGCCACAGTTTAAGAATAAGGGGTAGGCCATTTAGAGCAGAGATGAGGAAAAACTTTTTCAGTCAGAGTTGTAAATCTGTGGAATTCTCTGCCTCAGAAGGCAGTAGAGGCCAATTCTCTGAATGCATTCAAGAGAGAATTCAGCGGAAAGCGGAGTCAGGGGGTATGGGGAGAAGGCAGGAACGGGGTACTGATTGAGAATGATCAGCCATGATCACATTGTTTGGTGGTGCTGGCTCGAAGGGCCGAATGGCCTACTCCTGCACCTATTGTCTATTGTCCCGGCCTCCACAGCCTTCTGCGGCAACTAATTCCACAGATTTACCACTAATGAAATTCCTCATCACCTTCCTAAACACAATATGCTGGAGTAACTCAGCGGGTCAAGGAGCATCTCTGGAGAAAATAGTTAGGTGATGTTTCGGGTCAGGACGCCTCCTTGGACAAGAGAGGAGTGATGGGAAATCCACTGAAACCAGCTTGATGCTGCTACTCTGTTCAAACCGTCGGTAGACTTAAACAAGCAGAGGTTAAAGCATTTACATTGTAAAGGCTTTTAAAGCCAACGTGAACCGTCATCTATAGTACAGTAGTCACTTCAACAATCATGTCTTCGTGAGACAGCAGAGGTGAAAGTCAGTGCCAAGATACAAAACACTACTTCAGTACATATCTTTTCCACGCCATGACTTTGGAATCACAAAATAGCCGTTTACGAACTCAATGACTATGTGCCACTCCACCACTAAACTCTAAATTACTGCTTCATCTATCCAATCTTCCCTATTCGTCTGTGGCACGGTAGAGCTGCTGCCTCACAGCGCCAGAGACCCGGTTTCCATCCTGACTACGGGTGCCGTCTGTACGGAGTTTGTCCGTTCTCCCCGCAACCTGCGTGGGTTTTCTCTGGGTGCTCGTTTCCTCCCACACTCCAAAGACGTACAGGTGCGTAGGTTAATTGACTTTAGAAAAATTGTGTGTGTGTGTGTGTGTGTGTGTGTGTGTGTGCGTGCGTGCGGAGATCGCCGGTCGGCGCGGACTCGGTGGGCCAAAAGGCATGTTTCCACTCTGTATCGCTACACTAAACTTAACTATGTTATAGTCTCAATGTACGCAATAGCTTCAAATTGAGTAAATCCTGATTAAAAACTCTGTGAAATCTCAAAATTCGTCCAGAATTAGGCGTTAACCCTCACCTGTCTGATTCCAAGGACACTAACGATTCATCCGGGTTTTGTTTCAAGGCAGAGTATCCTTTATTGAACTTTACTAGCCTATAAATGAAAGAAAAGGAACAAAGACATAATGGATAAAACAAAGTAAATGTTATTAAAACCTATTGACTTCTTTGGGTCTTTTACTTGAATTTGCACAATTGTGAGTTCAGAGACATGAACACTTTGTCACCTGTACCGAAATGAAGCAATGAAATTCTTGTAGAAACAAAAGAAATTGCAGATGCCGGTTTACATGAAAGGACACAAAATGCTGGAATAACTCAGCGGGAACATGTAGGAAAATAACTGCAGATGCTGGTACAAACCGAAGGTATCACAAAAAGCTGGAGTAACTCAGCGGGTCAGGCAGCATCTCTGAAGAGAAGGAATGGGTGGCTTTTCAGGTCAAGACCAAAGAAGGGTCACCCATTCCTTCCCTCCTGAAATGCTGCCTGACCCGCTGAGTTACTCCAGCTTTTTGTGATACCAGCGGGAACATGGATAGATGGCGTTACAGGACAGGACCCGCATGTCTGAAGAAGAGTCCCGACCCGAAAAAGTAAATCTATCCATGCTCTCCAGAGATGCTGCCTGGCCCGCTGAGTTACTCCAGCATTTTGTGTCCTACTAGGTATTTCTTACTTGACTAAAGGATCAGTCATTACAGATTGTTGGCAACTCCCTGGCTCGATTAGGTGAAAGACCAACTCTGGAGTAAATAACTGGAATGGTCATCAATTCACCTCTGAAAAGATTTCCAGTTATCCAGCGCCCCCAAAGTCTGTAAAGTAGAAAACCTCAGTTTACAGTTTAGTTTATTGTCACGTGTACCGAGGTACAGTGAAAAGCTATTGTTGCATGCCAACCAGTCAGCAGAAAGACAATACATGATTACAAATGATCCATTTACAGTGCACAGACACATAAGGGAATGACGTTTAGTGCAAGGTAAAGCCAGCAAAGTCCGAATAAGGATAGTCCGAGGGTCACCAAAGTTATAGTAGTTCAGCACTGCTCTCTGGTTGTGGTCGGAGCCTGTGACTTCACAAAGATGGTGGTGGGTGTATGACACATGCTGGCAGAGGTACAATAACAACATTTAAACATCTTTTGGACAGGGTACATAGATAAGAAAGGTTTGGTGGGAGATGGACCAAACACGGGTAACTGGATTCGTCTGGATGGGGCAGCATGGATGAGTTGGGCAAAGGGCCTGATTCCATGCTGTGCAACTCTGAACTCCCACAAATTACAACCACGTCACTGGTTTCAGTCGTAACGAAAAGCAGTGGCCAGAGCTCCAATGATAACTCCTCTTCAAAATGACACCGCAGAATGCTTTACATTTGTCCAGAAAGGAGAAATATTCAATGTTACAACTGAAAGAAACCCCCCTCGGGTAGCGTACTCCTCTAATATTACACAGATGTACTGCCAGCAATTTTGCGTTTGTGTCTGATGACAGATTTGAACCATGCCTTCTAATGCAGAGACAAGGTCTGAGCTATACAAGAAAATAACTGCAGATGCTGGTACAAATCGAAGGTATTTATTCACAAAATGCTGGAGTAACTCAGCAGGTCAGGCAGCATCTCGGGACAGAAGGAATGGGTGACCTTTCGGGTCGAGACCCTTCTTTAGACTGAAGAAGGGTCTCGACCCGAAACGTCACCCATTCCTTCTGTCCCGAGATGCTGCCTGACCTGCTGAGTTACTCCAGCATTTTGTGAATAAATACCTTCAAGGTCTGAGCTACATTTGACTATTATCACCAGCTGCTATCTCCAATATGTAAAGAGTGTGATGGAATTATCAACATCAGCAACTGCCCTGTTGCTTAAAAGACCTGGATCATTTACCAGGAAAAGTTGATACAGGAATAAACTTGCAATTTCATAATAATTTTTTTTTTTTTTAAACTTAAATTTACCACTTCTTTCATGTTTACTTTTAGACTGTAGAAATGCAGCGGGGAAACAGGCCCTTCGGCCCACCAAGTCCGCACCGACCAATGACCACCCCGTTCACTAGCACTATCCCACACACACACGAGGGACAAGTTATAATTTTACAGAAGCCAAATACATCAGGAGGTGCAGATCCAGAGCAAGCAAGATCATGAGGGACCCCTGCCACCCCAGTAACGGACTGTTCCAGATGCTACGATCAGGCAAACGCCTCCGCTGTCACGCTGTGAAAACGGAGAGGATGAGACGGAGCTTCTTCCCACAGGCCATCAGGACTGTCAAGTTTGATAACCCCAGAGACTAAATTTTTGTCGACACTTTTTGTGCTATGTTTAGTAACTTATTAACTTTATTTATGTGCTGTAACTGTAATTCTTTTTGTGCACAACCCGCAGGCATTGCCACTTTCATTTCACTGCACATCGAGTATGTGTATGTGACAAATAAATTTGACTTGACTTGACTTGACTTGACTTGACTTGACTTGACTTGACTTGACTTAACCTACAAACCTGGAGTGTGGGAGGAAACCAGAGAAAACCCATGCAGGTCACAGGGGGAACGTACAAACTCTGAATGGACAGCACCCGTAGTCAGGATCGAACCCGCTATTAGGCAGCAACCCTACCGCTGCGCCACCGTGCCACACACCTTTTAGCCCTGTCAGATTTAAAGACGATATATTTTCACCTTTTGAAGGTGAGCAGCTTTAAATACCTGGGAATCCACATCAAAGAGGATCTGACATGAACAACACACATTGCCGCACTGGCGCCTTTACCACCTCAGACAGCTGAGGAAATTCAGTGTCTGAGGATCCTTCATTGCTTCTACTTTGGGGCTGTAGAGAGCATCCTGTCCGGCAACATCACAGTCTGGTTTGGGAACAGCTCTGCCCAGGACAGGAAGGCCCTGCAGAGAGTAGTGCGTTCACGCAGAACGCACCATGGGAACTACACTCGCCCCCCTGCAGGACCTATACATCAGGAGGTGTAGATCGAGAACAAGCAAGATTATGGGGGACCAAGATTATGGGGAACAATGGACTGTTCCAGATGCTACGGTCAGGCAAACGCCTCCGCTGTCACGCTGTGAAAACGGAGAGGAGACGGAGTTTCTTCCCACAGGCCATCGGGACTGTTAGCTATTATATCTCCAGGGACTACATTTTTTTCTGTATTAATTTTAATTTTTGTGCTGTAATTGTAATGTTTTTGCACAATCCGCAGGCATTGCCACTTTCATTTCACTGCACATCTTGTATGTGTATGTGACAAATATCTTAAACTATCTTTAGAGGGATGCACAAATGTTTTAAAAAAACCTTAATCAGAAATCACAATTTACAACATATTAAAAATCAGGAAATGTCTAAAAGGCAGTGAATCAGTTTAATTTATTCTTCTGGTTCACCAACCAAAATCAATGTAAAGAATAAATGCTTCACTTGAGCTCAACTACGATTTACATAAGAATATCTTCCCCCAAACAGAACGTTATTGACAAAACCTCAAATAAGAAATTCAGAAGCAAATGGTGAGAAATCCTGACGCACTTAGTTAAGATGCTTTACCTCTTGATTTCTTCTTTCAGGGGTTATGGGGTGAAGGCAAGAGAATGGGGTTGAGAGGGAAAGATAAAGCAGCCATGATTGAATGGTGGAGTAGACTCGACGGGCCGAATGGCCTAATTTTGCTCCTAGAATTTATTTGAACAATGCAGAATTCTGCAAAAACCTCTTTAGTAAAAGTGGTGAGAATGTGGAACTTGCAATCGCAAATACTAACCAAGAACAATTAATCACACAGATGATGGGTTTATGATGGAACACTGCCAAATAACAAAAATATCAAAAATTATAACCAATAACTTGACTTGGGACATGATACTGATAGAGAAAAATATGTCCTTTAATCCAATTTGAAGATTTGTAGGTTAATATGCCTCTGTAATTAGCCCCTTGTATGTCGAAGAAACTGCAGATGCTGGTTTAAACTGAAGATAAGACACAAAAAACTGGAGTAACTCAGCATGTCAGGCAACATCTCTGGAGAAAAGGAATGTGGCATTTCAGGTCTCGAGAGATTCCGTCTGATCCGCTGAGTTACTCCAGCTTTTCGTGTCTACCTCGTGTGTAGGTGGTGGATACGAAAGTGGGATAACATGGGCCTGGTGTGAACGGGTGACCGATGGTCGGCATGGGCTCGGTGGGCCGAGGAGCCTGTTGCATCCGCCGAATAATGGCACGAGGGAGATTGTGTAGGAAAATAACTGCAGATGCTGGTACAAATCGAAGGTATCACAAAATGCTGGAGTAACTCAGCGGGTCAGGCAGCATCGCTGGAGAGAAGAAATGGGTGACGTTTCGGGTCGAGACCCTTGACGGGTCTCGACCCGAAACGTCACCCATTCCTTCTCTCCAGCGATGCTGCCTGACCCGCTGAGTTACTCCAGCATTTTGTGGCACGAGGGAGATGATCATGCATGGTACGGAGGAAGGAAAAGAGACAACAAGATGACCGAGAACAACAAAGATATTAATATATCCCTTGCAGCTATTTCAGAACACAAGATTTTACATCATAGAGTGTGCTGGGTCAACAAGAGTCAACACAACAATTAGATGAGGAGGGACGGGAGTAGATAAGTGGAGAGGATTCGTCATCTTGTTTTTCTGAAGTGCCTCCTCTGTAATTCTGTCTAGCAATTTCAGAACCGACCAGACTTGCCTGTAATTGCTGAAGGTGCCAGCAAACAGGCTCAGATACTGTGCAGGGAGGAACTGCAGATGCTGGTTCACACAGAAGGTGGACACAAAATGCTGGAGTAACTCAGCGGGACAGGCAGCATCTCTGGAGAGAAGGAACGGGTGACGTTTCGGATTGAGACCCGTCTTTCTGAAGTAGGGTCTCGACCCGAAACGTCACCCATTCCTTCTCTCCAGGGGTGCTGTCAGGCTGACACCGAGTCACCCTGTGATGCAATGCTTTCTACTAAATGTTTTTTTTTGATGGAGGAGGTAGTTTTCATTCCCATTAAATTAATTTCCTAAAAGATTGCTCCTCTGTGTCACAGTAGCTTACGGTCGTGCTGTAGCAGAGCAGGATGACTAACCTTTTAGTTCCAGACTTGGGCTGGTGTAAGACTGGACCACCAGCCATTGCTTTCTTCCTGAGAACCCTCTTGACCAATTCTCGATGCTTCTCTGCAAAAGGGAAAAGCAAGACAAATTTCAACTTGGACAGAGAGTGGCACAGTGGTGTAGCTGGTAGAGCTGCTGCCTCACAGTGCCAGAGACCCAGGTTCCATCCCTTCTTTGGGGAATAAGCACGTCCTTCCTGTGACTACATTTCAGTCGATTTCTGTTTACTGTCACATTGAAAATCTTTTGTTGCGTGATAAACCAATCAGCAGAAAGACACGCTAGAGGCACGAAACATGTTACCAATGTTGGGGGAGTCCAGAACCAGGGGCCACAGTTTAAGAATAAGGGGTAGGCCATTTTGAACGGAGATGAGGAAAAACCTTTTCACTCAGAGTTGTAAATCTGTGGAATTCTCTGCCTCAGAAGGCAGTGGAGGCCAATTCTCTGGATGCTTTCAAGAGAGAGAGTTAGATAGAGCTCTTAAGGATAGTGGAGTCAGGGGGTATGGAGAGAGGGCAGGAACGGGGTACTGATTGTGGATGATCAGCCGTGATCACATTGAATGGCGGTGCTGCACCTATTGTCTACTGACAATACATGACAATCGAGCCATTCACAGTGTACATATAGGAGTAGAGATTTAAAAGTGTGGAGCTCTTCACACCCGCACCGCCCGCACCGGATCGCGGGGCTTGGGTTGGCCCGCTGCAGACCTTTCACCGTCCGGCGCGGCCTGGAACGTGGCAAGTTCAACTGCCTGACCGCGGGAGAAGACGGCAGGGGAAGAGAAAAGACATTCTGGCCTTCCATCACAGTGAGGAGGTGACTGGAGGAGACTCACTGTGATGGATGTTTCTTTTTGTTTTGTGTTTTGTGTTGGTTGGGGTTGTGTAATTTGCTTATTTTATTGCTCTATTGTTGGACTGTGGGTGACGAAATCTCGTCCAAAAGACCTGATTTTTGGATGACAATAAAGGTAATTCTGAATTCTGGGAAACATGGGTTTGGTCCGGGTGCTCCCGCTTCCTCCCGCATCCCAAAGATGTGCGGGATTGCAGATTAATTTGCCCTTCTAACTTGCACAGAAGCTAATGTCACTTAGCTGTAAACTTTCCTGCTGCTGGGATTTTCAAGAGTGAACTCTGGGCACTTGGAGGGATGACTTTCCTTGTACATGTTCGCACGGTTAGAAAGCCATGTGCACAATCATCACCCAACGCATTGCCCAGCACCAAGGTCTATTAACACAGGACATGGTAAGCACAGAAACATAGAAAATAGGTGCAGGAGGAGAACATTCGGCCCTTCGAGTCAGCACCGCCATTCATTGTGATCATGGCTGATCATCCACAATCAGTAACCCGTGCCTGCCTTCTCCCCATATCCCTTGATTCCGCTAGCCCCTAGAGCTCTATCTAACTCTCTTTTAAATTCATCCAGTGAATTGGCCTCCACTGCCCTCTGTGGCAGAGAATTCCACAGATTCGCAACTCTCTGGGTGAAAAAGTTTTTTCTCATCCCAGTTTTAAATGGCCTCCCCTTTAATCTTAGACTGTGGTCCTGGCCAATAAGTGTGCCTTCTTATTGTAAGAAAATAACTGCAGATGCAGGTATTTATTCACAAAATGCTGGAGTAACTCAGCAGGTCAGGCAGCATCTCAGGAGAGAAGGAATGGGTGATATTTTGGGTCAAGACCCTTCTTCCTTCTTATTGAATAGCTTTCAAAGAGTTGGAGCAAAATGAGGCAAACTACTGCCTGGAGCTATCCACAGATGCTGCACGGCCTGCAATGTTCATCTAGAGGATTGTGTAGGAAGGAACTGCAGATGCTGGTTAAAACTGAAGATAGACACAAAATGCTGGCGTAACTCAGCGGGACAGGCAGCATCTCTGGAGAGGAGGAATGGGTGACGTTTCGGGTCGAGACCCTTCTTCAGATGCTGCCTGCCCTGCTGAGTTCACATTTTGCAGGAAATTGCACTGTATATCCATCCAGGTTAATGGTCTGAAGGATCTCAACCCGAAATGTCACCCATTCCTTCTCTCCGGAGATGCTGCCTGACCCACTGAGTTACTCCAGGTTTTTTTGTGACTATCTTCAGGTAAACGGGCATCTGTAAAAAAAAAAAATCGACCCTAATGTGTGTAGGGAGTGGATGAGAAAGTGGGATTACATTGAACTGATGCGAGACAAACAATGCCAACTGTGTCTCGATGCTCAAAAAACAAAATCAACTTGGGCAACTTGGAAAACATCAATTCAAACTTCACAATATAAATAATCTAAGTGTACTTTGTCTTCCATTGTTTGTCATGACTATACCAAAGAACCGAGAAACTTAGATGGCCAAAAAAAGCTGGAGTAACTCAGCGGGTCAGGCAGCATCTCTGGAGAAAAGGGATAGGTGATGTTTCGGGTCACGACCCTTCTTCAGAACAGTCGAGACTGGTCTGAAGAAGGGTCTCGATCCGAAACGACGCCTATTCCTTTTCTCCAGAGATGCTGTCTGACCCGCTGAGTTACTCCAGCGTTTTGTGGCTATCTTTGGTTTAAAACCAGCATCTGCAGTTCCATCCTGCACGTAGGCAATCAAGTCAAGTCAAGATAGCCCGACTGAATAATCTTACTTTGCCAAAGGAAGCCTCCAGGTGCTGAGTTGCTCCGGCTTTTTGTGTCTATCTTCAGTTTAAACCAGCTTCTGCAGTTCCTTCCTACGTAAACCAAGGGACTATAGAACGGTTTAAGTTTGTGCAGTGTATCATGTCCAGCAATCGATGATCTCTCACCTCCAGCAATGAAGGAAATAATTCCTTTTGAAGTTTCAAGACAGATTTCCAATTGCTGCAATATATTTTCCTTTGTTGGTTTGTTCTCTTATATTGAACAGTTTAATCGCCAAAGGTTCCTCTCAGATTAATTGCCCCAAAGTGAATGCTGTTGATCTTTTTCAAACTAATGCATTTGAACAACTAGTAAGGCCAGCAATTTATCTCGACACCAACTTGAGAATCTGATCCAGAGGGCGATCTTTTCATTCTTAAATTGCAGCTTTTGGCCTTGGATTTACTTCTTCAGAGCACGTTGGGAAACATCATTCCTCTCCCAATAAAGACACTGGAATGTAATTCTGTGACCTCTCAGCAGAGATCTGAAGCATCCTCAGCTATCTCCCCTCAGTCTCGATGCAGGGTTTCAACCAGAAACCTCAAAAGATCCATTCACCCCATCTATTCCCCTCATGATTTTATACACTCATGATTTTATACATGGATCAATTGCTGGCAGTGATATTAGTTTAACTTGACATCATGTTTATAAGGTCGTAAGTAATAGGAGAAGAATTAGACCATTCAGCCCATCAAGTCCACTCCGCCATTTAATCATGGCTGATCCATCTCTCCCTCCTAACCCCATTCTCCTGCCCTCTCCCCATAACCCCCAACACCCGCACTAATCAATAATCTATATCTGCCTTATAAATATCCATTGGCACAACCTGTTCTTGTGCTGCACTTTTCTCTGTTCCATCTATACCCCACATTTCAGTCACAGATTGGCTGTGTTGGACTTTAATGGATACTAGTCACTTATTTCCTCTAGAATAAATCTTCAGATTCCGCGTTTACAGTTTCAATTAATGACTTCCCTTCTCCAGGAAAGCAATAGAGCTTCTTTAAAAGTGGTTCATTTTATACAGCTTTGTAAAGCCCCACGTGTTTGCACAGTAGACTGCTGCTAATTCTATTCTACGCTCATTTTTCACTGTTTACTGCCTCACCATTTTAAGCCGCCTTTCACTGAACAGCTAACTCCGACAAAAGTTAAACAGGTCTGCATTTTTCTGTTTTGGGTGGACTAAGGATTTTCCCAGTATCAAAACTTAGCAATTACACATCATTAGAACCAACAGCAATTATTTATGTTATCCAACTCGTGTTGTAATCCCTACAGTGCTCAGCAGGGAAGCCCTCAAGCATTTGAGCGCACACTCTGTGCTTGCCTTCCATATCGCCCTGCACCTACAGAGGAGAACAGCAGTCAGAGCAAACACCTCCGGGTGATCAATAACCTAGTCTAGCAGCAGATTCACAAGAAGATTCTCATTTCCTCCAGACATACGCCAGGGGAACCAAAGCCTTTGAATGCAGGACTACAGTGCGGTTGAATATTTCTCCCTTGTTTGTTTTAATATGTAAAACAATATTGTTTTACACCGAGAAAGAGCAAACTGAAGCAAGGACACAAGGAACTGCAGATGCTGGAAGATGTCTGAACATTTCTACTTGGATACTTGCACCATTGACCAAGTAATGCAGAATTCCGACTTTTCCTTGCGCAAGAAATATTGCGAAACACAACGTTTGTATTTGGATCCAGTCCTCATTTGGCCATTTCACACCGCCTCACAACCCCAAACCACTCCGAAGGACAACTGCAACAATTATCATTATTTCGTGTCACCACACAACTGTTTGCCAATAGCGAGCAAATGTTAGTGCCACGTGGTTGGCCTCTGCAAGATCCTTTACAGTGCGTGTGTCGTGCAGCACGTCACAGCTCAGGAGATGTTCCATAGTCTGGAGGCCCCGTCCACACTCGTACTCTGCCGCATCTTCAGTACATCCCCACTTCACCACGTTCGATCTGCTCCTCCCCACGCCTGTCCGCAGTCTGTTGAGACTGCGCCAGGTTATCCACGGATGTTCGGAACCTGGTGAGAGTTTCTCAGAGGGGTCGATTGCCATGTGAGTGTCTTCCGGAGATTTCTCTAGTCTCTCTTCCCAGAGTTTGAGCCTTCCGGACGATGCACTGCAGTCCAGGGGATGGACAAAAGAGAGGAAACTTCTGCGTGATTTCAAACGCTGAGGTAGCAAAGGGGGGGTCTTTCATCCTCTGATTGTCTGAGGCGTTCTTTTTGACTGGCTACAGCTCTTCTGGTTCTAGGAGGTGCAATGCCAGAGTAGGTAGAAGTTGTCAGTATTGGTAGGTTTTAATATTGCCTCAAGATTCTTCTGGCAGAGTTTCCAAGGGCTGGGAGAGGAGCCAATTTAAGCTGTTATTTTAACAGGGTACAGAACAATGATTCATACTTAAAATGTGAGGAGGAAGTTCTGAGACCATAATAACAGCCAATTTCACTTGATAATTTGAGTTAATTACAGGGCCAATTCATACCTTGCCTTTGGCAATCTTTCAGATCACTTTGGGGATTGGAGAGAGAATTTTAAACGTGATGTGAAGAGCTAATTTAGCAGAGGAGGTTTATGAAGCACCATCATAGATGGCAGGAAGGGTACGAACAGAGTGGCTCTTTTGAGATTTTGTACTTTTACAATGGGAAGCTCAGTTTTATCAGTCGCGTCAGTTTATAGGTATTGGCACTTGTGTAGGAAGAAACTGCAGATGCTGGTTTACGCCAAAGATCGACACAAAATGCTGGAGTAACTCAGCAGGACAGGCAGCACCTCGGGAGGGAAGGAATGGGTGACTTTTTGGGTCAAGACCCTTCTTCAGACTCGACCCAAAACGTCACCCGTTCCTTCTCTCCAGAGATGCTGCCTGGTCCGCTGAGTTACTCCAGCATTTGGTGTCTATCTTCAGCATTGTACTTAGTGTGTGCACAGAGATGATAAATCACGCCAGTAACCGTCCCGCCTCTGACGTTGGCATCTCTGCTTTCAAACATAACGAAGGCGCACACCTCCCGAGTGCATCACGGCTTAGATTCCCAAATCCCACAACCGTACAAGGAAACAGGAGGCAGACAGAGACGACAGCACGTAGATGGCAACCAGAATAATTAATGAGGTTGCCGACTCCACTGGCCCGGGGGCTGATACCCTCAACAGAAGCGAGCCAGGAACAAAATCTCACTACAACACGCCCCCCCCCCCCCCCCCCCCCCAAATCACACGCTGTCCTGGTCTGAGGACATACAATTCCTGCAATGGTACAGGGTCAAAGTCCTAGAAGTCCTTACCCAACTACAAAGTACTCCCCATTCTTTTACCCCCACCCCCCCACCATAGGGGTCGCATTAACTCCCCCTCCCATTGCCACGCTGACCTTTCTGTGCTTGGCCTCCCGCGCGGTCAACATCAAGGGTTAGGACATGGTGCGTCCTTTCAGGTTAGGCAGAGGTTCACTTGCACCTCCTCCAACCTCATCTACTGTATCCGCTGTTCAAGACGTGGACTCTTATATACGTCGCGAGACCAAACGTAGACTGGGCGATCTTTAATTCCCTTTCCCATCCCCACATAGACCTTTCTGTCCTAGGTCTCCTCCATTGTCAGAGTGAGGCCCAACGCAAATTGGAGGAACAGCACCTCATATTTCACTTGGGCAGCTTGCACCCCAGCGGTAAGAACATTGACTTCTCTAACTTCAAGTAATCTTGCTTTCCCCCTCTCTGTCCCTCCCCCACCTTAGTTCTCCGACTAGTTTCACTGTCCTTCCGATTAATTTAACTGATTGTATGCCTCCATGTCACCTTCCCCGCCACTAACAATGAACCAGTCTACATTTCCTTCTCATTGTCTGCCTTGATCTGTCTTTTTCACATCTCACCCTTCCACTTCAGACTCTAAAGCACAAGAAATGAGAGCTAAAAATTCCCCAGAGTTTCTCACTCCTGTCAGCCAATGAGCCCAGACTCCACAATTACATAATTCACAGCTGAAAAGCATCAAGGTTTACAATGGGTAAGTGCCCTGTGCTATGGGTTGGGTGAATCAATAAACCTATTCATTTCAGTGATAAGCATATTGGTACCATCAAGCCTCATGCATTAGGAATGACCACAGGCCCAGAAGACTGGAATGTGGCCTACCTTTGAAATAAGATATGGACACAAAATGCTGGAGTAACTCAGCCGGTCAAAAAGCATCTCTGGAGAAAAAGAGTAGGTGATGTTTCGGGTCGAGACCAAGAGTCAGAGGAAAGGGAAACGAGGGATATAGAGACAGTGATGTAGCGAGATGCAGAACAAATGAATGAAAGATATGCAAAAAAAAAAGAAATAAGATCTTGGATTCAGACAAGATGACACATGCTAGCGTGCACTATCAGGTTACCATTGCTATCTGCAGCCTGTGAGATTATACAGTGTCCAAAGGGCTCAAGTGCCTGGACAGCTTCACTTGATCAGCTAGCTTGCGACTCACGTAATTTGAGATGTAGTGAAGAAGTTCTGGTGCTGGTCGGCAGCTTCTTCTTCTCATTCATCTTGAAGGCAGTCTCATTTTTCCAACTTTTGCTGTAGCCCTTTAAACGGAAGAAATAAGGGAGATGAGAAAACACTCTTTGCAAAGCAAGTCACCTCCTTCCAAAAGGCCACTCTGCCCATTGAATCTGTTCCTATCATCCAATAAGACAATGACTGATCCAGGCGCAAACCGAGTATAGAAGTTGGGAGGTCACGTTGCAGTTGTATAAGACGTTGGTAGGCCGCATTTAGAGTATTGTGTTCCGTTCAGGGCACCATGTTATAGGAAAGTTGTCAACAAGCTGGAAAGAGTACAGAGACCATTTACGAGGATGTTGTCAGGGCTAGGGGGTCTAAGTTACAGGGTGATCTTATTGAGGTGTATAAAATCAAGAGAGGATTAGATCGGGTAGATGCACAGTAGGTAAATCGAGGACCAGAGGGCATAGGTTTGAGGTGAAGGGGAAAATATTTAATAGGAATCTGAGGGGGTAACTTTTTCACACAAAGGGTGGTAGGTGTATGGTACAAGCTGCCAGAGGAGGTGGGTAAGGCTGGGACTATCCCAACATTTGAGAAACAGTTCGACAGGTACATGGATAGGACAGGTTTGGAGGGATATGAACCAAACGTGGGCAGGTGGGACTAGTGAAGCTGCCACATGTTGGTCAGTGTGGGCAAGTTGGGCCAAAGGGCCTGTTTCCATGCTGTATCACTCTATGACTCTATCCCAAAATTTTCCATCCGGTCCTTATCATAAACCCACCACCTCAGCCTTAAAGTGTACGAAAAAAACTGCAGATGCTGGTATAAATCGAAGGTAGATAAAAAAACATGCTGGGGTAACTCAGCGGGTCAGGCAGCATCTCTGGAGAGAAGGAATGGGTGACATTTCGGATCGAGATTCGGGTCTCGACCCGAAACGTCACCCATCCCTTCTCTCCAGAGATGCTGCCTGACCCGCTGAGTTACCCCAGCATTTTTTGCCTACCTCAGCCTTAAAGATATTCAAAAAATGTTTCTTCTCCCTTTACGAAGAGAGTTTCATTGACTTAGTGCTGGAAGTGGAAAAAAAACAATCCCATTGTCTTAAATGAGCGATCTCTTATTTTTAAACTATGATCCATAGGTCTAGATTCTCATTCAAGAGACCATCATCTCCACATCTACTGAGTTACTGACCTAGTAACTCATGCTGGGTGTAAAGAGATTCAGGTTCACGGAAGCCACATTGCTCAGAAGGTATTTATTCACAAAATGCTGGCGTAACTCAGCAGGTCAGGCAGCATCTCAGGAGAGAAGGAATGGGCGCCGTTTCGGGTCGAGACCCTTCTAGTTACTCCAGCATTTTGTGAATAAATACCTTCGATTTGTACCAGCATCTGCAGTTATTTTCTTACATTGCTCAGAATGCTGTTTAAACAAAAATAACAAGTGAACTAAGGAAATGCAAACGCCACCCAATCGGGGGACTTGAAGTTGCCTCATTCTTGCTGCAATAAAAGACTTTAGATACAGCACGGAAACAGGCCCTTCAGCCCACCGAGTCCGCGCTGACCAGCTACCACCCCCGCACACTAACACTATCCTACAGACTGGGGACAATTTACAAATTTTCCCCAAGCCAATTAACCTACCAACATGTGCGTCTTTGGAGTGTGGGTGGAAACTGGAGAAAGCCCACGTGGTCACGTGGAGAACGTGCAAGCTCCGTGCAGGCAGCACCCTGGTCAGGATGGAACCGGGCAGAACTCTACCGCCACGCCACCTCGACTTTCTATTGGAAATTCTCCACCGTAGAACACTGCCAGGACGCCATTTAGCCATTCAGATCCAAGGAGGATTTCTTCAAAAGCAGCTGCAACTGGTTCTACACTCTGGCCCCATTCCAGGCAGCCAAGCGATTGCTTTTCATATTTAACACAACTTTTCACAGCCATGAGGCAATGTACCTCTCAGCACCTTAACTTGCCAACTGGAGTGTCAACAACTATCAAAAGAAACCAGCCACATAAAACCTGAGACACAAGGAACTGCGGATGCTGGAATCTTAGGCAAAACACAAATACTGGGGGAGCTCAGCAGGTCAGGTAGCATCTGTAGAACGAAATGGACAGACGGCATTTTGGGCAAGACCCTTCTTCAGTCTCATTGTAGTAAGTGGTGGTGGTGGAGAAGAGGTGGTACAAAGTCAGACAAGTGATAGCTGGAGATAAACTCAAAAAGCTGGAGTAACTCAGCGGGTCAAGCAGCATCTCTGGAGAACATGGACATGCGACATTTTGGGTCGAGACCCTTCTTCAGACTAATTAAGGTTGGGGGGAGAAAGCTGGAAGAGAGGTAGAGGTGGGACAAATCCTGGCAAGTGATAGGTGGATACAGGCAAGGAGGAGGTTTTAGCGGGTCATGGGCCAAACGCAGGAAAGTGGGACTCGTTTAGATGTGGCGTGGACAAGCTGGACCAAAGGGCACGCTTCCACGCTGCATGACTCCAAAATCCAGAGATAAAAAGACAAAGAGTGTGAGATGCGGAGATACAATACAATATATCTTCATTGTCATTGTACGGGGGTACAACGAGATTGGGAATGCTCCTCCCACACGATGCAATAAATTAATTAGCTAGTCAGTATTAATTTAAACAACCCAATGAAACAAATTAGAACAATTTGAAAACAGAATAAAGTGCAAGTAGATCTGTGCCGGTTCACTGTGCGAAGTGACCATCCGGCTCAGCAGGACCGGTTCATAGCAGCTATGGCCCTGGGGATGAAGCTGTTCTTGAGTCTGGAGGTGCGGGCGTAGAAGGCCTTGTATCATCTGCCCGATGGTAGAAGTTTGAACAGACTGTTGCAGGGGTGTGAGGAGTCTTTGTGGATGCTGGTGGCTTTTCTGAGGCATCATGTGTTGTAGATGCCCTCCAAGGCTGGTAGCTGTGTTCCGATGGCCTGAGCTCTATGGGATACCACACAGGGATGCCATGTGTTAGGATGCTCTCTATAGTGCAGCGGTAGAAGGTCGTCAGCAGCTGTCGGGGTAGACCAGACTTTTTCAATGTCGAAGAAGCGTGAAATGTAAAGCCAGAGGGAATATGGCTGAAAGGGGCAGGGTGGAATAGAAAGGGAAAAATGTGCATCCAGGAGGGACACAGATGCTGCTCGACCCGCTGACTTACTCCAGCACTTTGCATCTTTCTTTGTAAACCAGCATCTGCAATTCCTAGCGTCTGCATTTAAAATCAAGCCATTACGTGCAAAGATAGACTCAGAACATCTGTTGTTCACAGTTGTAGCAGAATATTTTAAAAGGTGTTTTCATTTAAAAGAAACAAAACCCCTCTGATTTTATTGAGGATGATAATCCTAGCTTTGCATTCTGAATCTATCATTAAAGGTTTAAAGTTCGAGTGCAACAGAAGTGCTAATGAACCATTTTCCAGGAGAGATGTTAATTACTGCTTTTAGCGCATGCATGCAGCACAAAAACAGCTCGAGTGCAGATTCAGCAGCTGCAATCAACCATCTTCACCCAAAGTCATCAAGGATTTGCAGGTTAAGTGGATGGTGCCGAAGTTATTTGCTCCAAGCATTCAAGATAACATGTCGAAAAAAAACTCCACACCTAGTCTTATAGTAATCTTGGGCTTCAGGAATACAAGGGAATGTATTATCAAAATCAGTGCAGATGGTGGGAGAGAGGAGGATGATGGCAAAGTTAACATCGCTACTGGACGACTCCCACCCCATGCAGGACACTGTCACTGCACTGAGTAGCTCCTTCAGTGACAGACTCCTTCACCCCAAGGGCGTGAAGGAGAGATATAGGAGGTCCTTCCTTCCCGCTGCTGTGAGACTACACAACCAGCACTGCTCCCAGCAGATGAGTTAACAGTAAGTTAAGAACACACAGAAAACTGATGACAATTTATCCTTGTCTTTACTTTTATTCATAATGAATGATCTCTTGCTATCCAGTGTGGATCTCTTGCTATCCAATTTCCCCGGTGTGGGACGAATAAAGGAAAATATTGTTATTATTATGAATTGGATGAAGGGATTAAAAGTACCATTAGCAAATTTGCAGATGATACAAAGCTGGGTGGTAGTGTGAACTGTGAGGAAGATGCTATGAGGTTGCAAGGTGACTTGGACAGGTTGTGTGAGTGGGCGGATGCATGACAGATGCAGTTTAATGTGGATACGTGTGAGGTTATCCACTTTGGTGGTAAGAATAGGAAGGCAGCATATTATCTAAATGGTGTCAAGTTAGGAAAAGGAGACATACAACGAGGTCTGGGTGTCCTAGTGCATCAGTCACTGAAAGGAAGCATGCAGGTACAGCAGGCAGTGAAGAAAACCAATGGAATGTTGGTCTTCATAACAAGAGGAGTTGAGTATAGGAGCAAAGAGGTCCTTCTGCAGTTGTACAGGGCCCTAGTGAGACCGCACCTGGAGTACTGGGTGCAGTTTTGGTCTCAAAATTTGAGGAAGGATATTCTTGCTATTGAGGGAGTGCAGCGTAGATTTACTAGGTTAATTCCCGGAATGGCGGGACTGTTGTAAGTTGAAAGACTGGATCGACTAGGCTTGTATACACTGGAATTTAGACGGATGAGAGGAGATCTTATCAAAACATAAACATAGCACAAAAAGTAAGGAAATTTGTGTTTGGTAGATTATTTCTTTGTTGTAACAATGCTTCTTGACAATAAATCTTATACCGTTGGAAAGCCTGTTTATTTCCCTTTTAAATGGTGCCACATTTGTAAGGAACATGCATTTGTGGGATGAGCAGCAGAGCTGAGTATGTGGGTTGCGCCCATGAAAAATCTGCCAAATCTTCTCTGCCAATGCCAAACAGCTTATTCTGCCATTGACTCTTGTTCGGTGTTGTTTGGTGGATTGGATGATTGAAGTCTGAAGAAACAGGACATATTGGCAATTTAACAATTTATTCATTTAATAAACAGGAGCCTCAGTAGCGTGTGGAAGAGCCATACACAGCCACAACAGCCTGGCACCTCCTCCTCATGCTGGTCACCAGCCTGGTCACACACTGTTGTGGGATGGCATCCCATTCTTCAACCAGCATTTGTCGCAAGTCAGCCAACGTGGTTGTGTTGGTCACTCTGGCACGAACAGCACGCCCAAGCTGATCCCACAAGTGTTCAATGGGGTTGAGGTCAGGACTGCTGGCAGGCCATTCCATCCTCTCCACTCCCAAATTCTGGAGGTAGTCTCTGAGAAACCCTGCTCTGTGGGGGCGAGCATTGTCATCTTGGAGGATAGAGTTCGGTCCCAGACTGTGGAGATATGGGATTGCCACTGGTTGCAGAATCTCATCTCGATATCTCTCTGCATTGAGATTGCCTCCAATGATGACAAGCCTCGTTTTTCCAGTCAGGGAGATGCCGCCCCACACCATCACACTGCCTCCACCAAAAGATTTTACTCTATCGGTGCAGCAATCAGCATAGCGTTCTCTGCGTCTTCTCCACACTTTGACCCTATGATCCAACTGCCGTAGGCAGAATCTGGATTCATCGCTGAACATAACGTTCCTCCACATGTTCAGGTTCCAGTGCACGTGTTGCCGACACCAGCGCAAACGGGCCTGACGGTGAAGGGCAGTCATGGCAGGCCTCCTGGCAGCCCTACGAGACCGGAGATCGGCTGCGTGCAGTCTGTTCCGAATTGTCTGGGCAGAGAGCCGTCGGCCATATCGTCCTGCAAATCTTGACTGCAAATCCGTAGAAGACAGCCTACGGTTCCTAAGTGCTGACAGGGTGAGGAAACGGTCTTCTTCGGGTGTCGTCTTCTTGGGACGCCCACTTTGCGACCTGTCTCTGACATCCCCCGTTATATGGAACTTGGCCTTCACTTTGGAGATGTTACTAGGGCTCACTCCAAATAATGCCGCAACTTGGTTTTGCGGAACACCAGTTTGAAGTTGCCCTATCGCACTGGCCCTATCCAGATCAGTCAAACGTGGCATGCCGATTCTTGGAGCAGACACCTACTGACCACTGTAGCAGGGCCCATGTTCACAGATGCTGCCAATCAGGTGCCAATCAGGCACCTGATTGTCAGCACCTGGGGGTACCAGAAGCTCAAAACAAGAGTCAATAGCAACAGCAGAATAAGCTGTTTGGCATTGGCAGAGAAGATTTGGCAAATTTTTCATGGGCGCAACCCATATACTCAGCTCTGCTGCTCATCCCACAAATGCATGTTCCTTACAAATGTGGCGCCATTTAAAAGGGAAATAAACAGGTTTTCCAACAGTATAAGATTTATTGCCAAGAAGCATTGTTACAACAAAGAAATAATCTACCAAACACAAATTTCCTTACTTTTTGTGTTATGTTTATAAGATTATTAATGGGTTGGACACGTTAGAGGCAGGAAACATGTTCCCAATGTTGGGGGAGTCCAGAACAAGGGGCCACAGTTTAAGAATAAGGGGTAGGCCATTTAGAACTGAGATGAGGAAAAACTTTTTCAGTCAGAGAGTTGTAAATCTGTGGAATTCTCTGCCTCGGAAGGCAGTGGAGGCCAATTCTCTGAATGCATTCAAGAGAGAGCTAGAAAGAGCTCTTACGGATAGCGGAGTCAGGTGGTATGGGGAGAAGGCAGGAACGGGGTACTGATTGAGAATGATCAGCCATGATCACATTGAATGGTGGTGCTGGCTCGAAGGGCCGAATGGCCTCCTCCTGCACCTATTGTCTAAAATGAAGCCCAAGGATGCTGTTTGAGAATTACCAACTTGAGGACCACCGCCCTGCACAGAGAAGACGGCATGCTCCTATGCTTCACATATAGGAAAAAGTCAAAGGCCTTTCACAATTGCTTGTTGTTGCAGAGGTGGTTGGCCTTGTCAACAATCTGACTGCACTTTGTACGTTTAGTTTAGAGATAGAGTGTAAACAGCCCCTTCAGCCCAGAAGCTGCGCCGACCAGCGATCACATGTACACTAGTACCCACACTTGGTACAATTTATAGAAGCCAATTAACCTACAAATCTTTGTAACATGGGAGAAAACGGTGGCGCAGCGGTAGAGTTGCTGCCTTACAGCAAATGCAGCGCCAGAGACTCGGGTTCGATCCTGATCACGGGCGCCGTCTGTACGGAGTTTGTACGCTCTCCCCGTGGGTTTTCTCCGAGATCTTCGGTTTCCTCCCACACTCCAAAGACGTACAGGTATGTAGGTTAATTGACTGGGTAAATGTAAAAATTGTTCCTAGTGTGTGTAGGATAGTGTTAGTGTGCGGGGATCGCTGGGCGGCGCGGGCTCTGTGGGCTGAAGGGCCTGTTTCCGCGCTGTATCTCTAAATCTAAAATCTAAATCGCAGAAAACCCACGCAGTCAAAGGGAGAAGGTAGAAACTCCGCTCAACACCCAGAGTCAGGATCAAACATGGGTCGCTGACGCTGTAAGGCAACTTTACCGCTGCGTCACTGTACGTTAGTGAAGGGTCAAAGGCAACCACAGATGTTGTGGCTACACCATGATAACCAAATAACCTCCAGTTTAGTTTACTTCTATTTATATTAACAGTACAGCATGCATAAGCTGCAAAGAAGATTTAAGTGACACTGCAGTAGATTAATGACTGGATAGAGAGTGATGTATGTAACGACTTAATCAGAGCCTCATCCACGACCTGGGTTAACATATAATGAGCGTTTGTCGGCACTGGGCCTGTACTATCTGGAGTTCAGAAGGATGAGGGGCAACCTCATTGAAACTTACCAAATAGTGCAAGGCTTGGATAGAGTGGATGTTTCCACTAGTGGGAGAGTCCAGGACTAAAGGTCATAGCGTCAGAATTAAAGGACATTCCTTTAGAAAGGAGATGGAAGAATTTCTTTAGTCAGAGGGTGGTGAATCTGTGGAATTCTTTGCCACAGCAGGCTGTGGAGGCCAAGTCAATGGATATTTCTAAGGCAGAGACAGATAGATTCTTGATCAGTACAGGTTTCAGGGGTTATGAGAAGGCAGGAGAATGGGGTTAGGAGAGAGAGACACGAGACAGCCATGATTGAATGGCGGAGTAGACCTGATGGGCCGAATGGCCGAATTCTGCTCCGATCACTTTTAATCATAACTGACACCTAAATCTTTCAGTGTTGAAAAGGGGCTCCATGTAATGATCAGAGAAGAGCTAAACAAAGTGACCAAAAAGCACCAACAGAGAAATAGATGGTGGAGCAGAGGAAATAGAAGCGGAGACTTCTGGAGTTGGGCCCCAACATTGGCAAAGCTGCAGTTAAAAACCGAGGGAAGATACAGAGGTCAAATTGCCCTTATTGAGAAGGGAGTGAATGGGAAAGTGGGATAACATAAAACTAGTGTGATTGTCAACGTGGACTCCATAGGCTAAGACCTTATGTCATGTTGTACCTCTAAACAGTGGATCTACATAAATAATCCTGGCCAAGTGGCAATCTTTAGCATGTATCAATGGAATCAACATAAACCTCTCTCATGAAATGCAGGACAAAATCTTGGAGAGAACCAAAGCTGAAAGATAGCTGGAGAAATAAGCACCTGCAGATGCTGGTTTAATCAGAAGGACACAAAGTGCTGAAATAACTCAGCGGGTCAGGCAGCATCTCTGAAGAACATGGACAGGTGACGATTCTGGCCAGGGCCCTTCTTTCCATGTTTTTCAGAGATGCTGCCTGACTTTGTGACATGTAAAAATAGCTGTTTGCTGTGTACCTCAGTGTATATTCTCAATTTGGGGATAGACAGACAGACTGAAGAGTCTCCACCTAAAATATCACCCATTCCTTCTCTCCAGAGATGCTGCCTGTTATCATATCATCATCATATCATATATATACAGCCGGAAACAGGCCTTTTCGGCCCACCAAGTCCGTGCTGCCCAGCGATCCCCGTACATTAACACTATCCTACACTCACTAGGGAATTTTTTTAAATTTTTTTTTTTACTTTTACCCAGCCAATTAACCTACATACCTGTACGTCTTTGGAGTGTGGGAGGAAACTGAAGATCTCGGAGAAAACCCACGCAGGTCACGGGGAGAACGTACAAACTCCTTACAGTGCAGCACCCGTAGTCAGGATCGAACCCGAGTCTCCGGCGCTGCATTCGCTGTAAAGCAGCAACTCTACCGCTGCGCTACCGTGCCGCCCGTACCTCCAGCAATTTGCATCTATCTTCGGTTTAAACCAGCATCTGCAGTTTCTTACTACACTTCTCAATTTGGAGTATGAACTCAATCAGACACTGGTTCAAAGCTCCTGAGAAAGAATGAATTAATCTCAATCCATCCATCTCAGAATTCAAATCAGAACACAACATCCAATTTACACCTTTAAATTCAACGTGCATGTGAAATGCAATAAATGCCGTGATCAAAGAGAAAAATACTGAAATAGAAATGAGCTGATGAAATATCAAGTAAAAACTTAAAGCATCGGAAATGAAGGTTAGTGAGAGAATAAAAATACAAAGCAAGCTGATTGCCAAAATAGGACATCTACCTGCCCCCCAGAAGATAGACTCAAAATGCTGGAGTAACTCAGTAGGACAGGCAGCATCTCTGGAGATAAAGAATGGGTGTCTTGTTGAATGGGTGTCTTCTGCCTGTCTTGTTGAATTACTCCAGCAATTTGGGTCTATCTTCAGTGTAAACCAGTATCTGCAGTTCCTTCCTATACATCTGCCCCCCCCCCCCCCCCCCAAAAAAAAATCCTTCAAAACCAGGAGACGTGCCCAACCCGTCCCCAGACCTAAATAGACAATAGGTGCAGGAGTAGGCCATTCGGCCCTTCGAGCCAGCACCACCATTCAATGTGATCATGGCTGATCATTCACAATCAGTACCCCGTTCCTGCCTCTCCCCATACCCCCTGAATCCGCTATCATTACGAGCTCTATCTAACTCTCTCTTGAAAGCATCCAGAGAATAGGCCTCCACTGCCTTCTGAGGCAGTGAATTCCACAGATTTACAACTCTCTGACTGAAAACGTTTTTCCTCACCTCTGTTCTAAATGGCCTACCCCTTATTCTGAAACTGTGGCCCCTTGTTCTAGAAAACATAGAAAACATAGAAAATAGGTGCAGGAGTAGGCCATTCGGCCCTTCGAGCCTGCACCGCCATTCAATATGATCATGGCTGATCATCCAGCTCAGTAGCCTGTACCTGCCTTCTCTCCATACCCCCTGATCCCTTTAGCAAAAAGGGCCACATCTAACTCCCTCTTAAATATAGCCAATGAACTGGCCTCAACTACCTTCTGTGGCAGAGAATTCGACAGACTCACCACTCTCTGTGTGAAGAAATGTTTTCTCATCTCGGTCCTAAAAGACTTCCCCCTTATCCTTAAGCTGTGACCCCTGGTTCTGGACTCCCCCAACATCGGGAACAATCTTCCCGCATCTAGCCTCTCCAACCCCTTAAGAATTTTATATATTTCTATAAGATCCCCCCTCAGTCTTCTAAATTCCAGCGAGTATAAGCCTAGTCTATCCAGTCTTTCTTCATATGAAAGTCCTGCCATCCCAGGGATCAATCTGGTGAACCTTCTCTGTACTCCCTCTAAGGCAAGAACATCTTTCCTCAGGTTAGGAGACCAAAACTGCACACAATACTCCAGGTGCGGTCTCACCAAGGCCCTGTACAATTGCAGCAGAACCTCCCTGCTCCTAAACTCAAATCCTCTTGCTATGAATGCCAACATACCATTCGCTTTCTTCACTGCCTGCTGCACCTGCATGCTTGCTTTCAATGACTGGTGCACCATGACACCCAGGTCACGTTGCATCTCCCCTTCTCCCAATCGGTCACCATTCAGGTAATACTCTGCTTTCCTGTTCTTGCCGCCAAAGTGGATAACCTCACATTTATCCACATTATATTGCATCTGCCATGCATTTGCCCACTCGCCTAATCTATCCAAGTCACTCTGCAGCCTCCTAGCATCCTCCTCGCAGCTAACACTGCCACCCAGCTTTGTGTCATCCGCAAACTTAGAGATGTTGCATTCAATTCCCTCGTCCAAATCATTAATATACACTGTAAATAACTGGGGTCCCAGCACTGCCTGCCATTCCCCCACTAGTCACTGCCTGCCATTCCGAAAAGGACCCGTTTATTCCTACTCTTTGCTTCCTGTCCGCCAACCAATTTTCTATCCACCTCAACACTGAACCCTCAATACCGTGTGCTTTAAGTTTGTACACCAATCTCCTAAGTGGGACCTTGTCGAAGGCCTTCTGAAAGTCCAGATATAACACATCAACTGGTTCTCCCTTATCCACTCTACTAGTTACATCCTCGAAAAATTCTATAAGATTCGTCAGACATGATTTGCCTTTGGTAAATCCATGCTGACTTTGTCCGATGATTTCACCACTTTCCAAATGTAATGCTATCACATCTTTAATAACTGACTCTAGCATTTTCCCCACTACCGATGTTAGGCTAACTGGCCTATAATTCCCCATTTTCTCTCTCCCTCCCTTTTTAAAAAGTGGGGTTACATTAGCTACCCTCCAGTCCTCAGGAACTACTCCAGAATCTAAAGAGTTTTGAAAAATTATCACTAATGCATCCACTATTTCTGAGGCTACTTCCTTAAGCACTCTGGGATGCAGCCTATCTGGCCCTGGGGATTTATCTGCCTTTAATCCATTTAATTTACCTAACACCACTTCCCGACTAACCTGGATTTCCCTCAGTTCCTCCATCTCATTAGACCCCCGGTCCCCCGCTATTTCCGGCAGACGGTTTATGTCTTCCTTAGTGAAGACAGAACCAAAGTATTTGTTCAATTGGTCTGCCATCTCCTTGTTCCCTATGATCAATTCACCTGTTTCCGACTGCAAGGGACCTACATTTGCCTTAACTAATCTTTTTCTCTTGACATATCTATAAAAGACTTTGCAGTCTGTTTTTATGTTCCTTGCCAGTTTTCCCCCCATAATCTATTTTCCCTTTCCTAATTAAGCCCTTTGTCCTCCTCTGCTGGACTCTGAATTTCTCCCAGTCCTCTGGTATGCTACTTTTTCTGGCTAATCTGTATGCTTCATCTTTTGTTTTAATACTATCCTTGATTTCCTTTGTTAGCCACGGATGCACTACCTTTCCTGGTTTGTTCTTTTGCCAAACTGGGATGAACACTTGTTGTAGTTCATCCATGCGACCTTTAAATGCCTTCCATTGCATGTTCTGGACTCCCCCAACATCGGGAACACATTTCCTGCCTCTAACGTGTCCAATCCCTTAATAATCTTATATGTTTCAATAAGATCCCCTCTCATCCTTCTAAATTCCAGTGTACACAAACAAGCCCAGTCGCTCCAGTCTTTCAACATATGACAGTCATACCATTCCGGGAATTAACCTAGTAAACCTAGGCTGCACGCCCTCAATAGCAAGAATATCCTTCCTCAAATTTGGAGACCAAAACTGCACACAGTACTCCAGGTGCGGTCTCACTAGGGCCCTGTACAACTGCAGAAGGACCTCTTTGCTCCTATACTCAACTCCTCTTGTTATGAAGACCAACATTCCATTGGTTTTCTTCACTGCCTGCTGTACCTGCATGCTTCCTTTCAGTGACTGATGCACTAGGACACCCAGACCTCGTTGTATGTCTCCTTTTCCTAACTTGACACCATTTAGATAATATGCTGCCTTCCTATTCTTACCACCAAAGTGGATAACCTCACACGTATCCACATTAAACTGCATCTGTCATGCATCCGCCCACTCACACAACCTGTCCAAGTCACCTTGCAAAACTGCACACAGTACTCCAGGTGCGGTCTCACCAGGGCCCTGTACAACTGCAGAAGGACCTCTTTGCTTCTATACTCATCTCTTGTCATGAAGGCCAACATGCCTAAAGGGGCACCCCAAACCACTAAACCTGTTATTGTGCCCCCAAACGTGGAGGTGTTTCCCCAAACCCCAAGCTTGTGAGGCGTACCCCCAAATGTGGAGGTGCGCCCCCATACACAGTCTTGGAGGTGCGCCCCATACACACAGTCTTAGAGGTGCGCCCCCACATACACACACACAGTCTTGGAGGTGCACCCCCAAACTGTTCAAAACATTGATGCGCGCACCCCCAAACCGACCGCATTACCAGCAGAGCGAGGCGCGACCCCCAAACTGTCAGAGGGAAGGCCCCAAAACTAGGAGCGCTCCCCCAAAACCGGGAGGGGGGACCCCAAGATAAGGGGGGGAGTGGGAGAGACCCCAAACCCCGGGAGGAGCGCCCCATCGTGAGTGCCCCGTACCCCTGCCCCCGGCGCCGCCATTACCGAGGGCCCGGGGGGCTGCTGCTGCGGCTGCGCGCCATCCAACGGCCGCTGAAGCTCCGCCGCCTCCATCGCCCCGCGCTCGGCACTTCCGGTCAGCTGCTGCGGGTCCGCCCCTCGTGACGTATTTATATCCCCGCCCCTGGAGACGCGTGATGGAGATCCTGCCCTTCCTGGTGACGTAATTATGTCCTCGCTCCTGGAGACGCGTGATGGAGACCCCGCCCCTCCTGGAGACGTGATCATGTCCCCGCCCCTGGAGACGCGTGACGGAGATCCCGCCCCCTCCTGGTGACGTCATCGGAGTCCCCGCCCCTCTGCGACGTAAGATTTGAGTACCCGCCCCCCATGACGTATACCTAAGACCCCGTCCCTCTGTGACGTAGACCTAAGTCCCCGCCCCCCCCTATCCCGGTAACGCGCAGACCCGGATAGAGTCCCCGCCTCTCTGTGACGTATGATTAGAGTCCCCGCCCCCTCCTCCTCCTCTCAGGCCCCGCCCCGTATCACGTGACGGTGGTACCCAGCCCCCGCCCCCTGGCTGCACTCACCAGCTTTTCTTTCATCGCTGCGTTCATTGTTGTATCGGCTGCCTACCGCACGGTGGCGCAGCGCTAGAGTTACTGCCTTACAGCGCCAGAGACACGGGTTCGATCCCGACTCCGGCCGCTGTCTGTACCAAAGATACTCTTAGACCCGGGTTCGATCCCGACTCCGGCCGCTGTCTGTACCAAAGATACTCTTAGACCCGGGTTCAATCCCGACTGCAGGCGCTGTCTGTACCATTTCAAAATAAAAAATCAAAAAATCTTTTATCTTTGATCCGTACGGAGTTTGTACATTCTCCCCATTTATACATTCTCCTCCCTACAGGCCAATTGGCTTGGTATGAATGTAAAATTGGTGTTAGTGTGTTGGTATCGCATTGTCGGTGCAGACTCGGTGGGCCGAAGGGCCTGTTTCCGTGCTGCATCTCTAAACTAAACTACTATTATTATGTATAACATGCTAACTGCAAATTTCATTGTACATGACAATAAACTAATCCAGATCTGCATCTGTTTCATTGACTGTGGGTTGAATGAGAATTTATGGGAAGGAACTGCAAATTGATGGTTTACACTCCAGTCAGTCTAAAGAAGGGTCTCGACCTGAAACCTCACCCATTCCTTCTATCCATAGATGCTGCCTGTTCCGCTGAGTTACTCCAGCATTTTGTGCCTGTGTTGAATGAGAACATTTCTTTCTGCCATCTGGTGCCCAGTTGAAGAACAGCATCAGCAGAATCACACAACATGGACAAAGACCCTTCGGCCCACTGAGTTTGTGTCAACCGTCAAACATCCATTCACATTAACCTATGGTTTACATCAACCCTATGTTGTACTCTGTCCATATTCTCCTCGACGCCCGCAAGATTCATCACACGCCCCCTCATGCAAGGGTCAATGGTGGGAAGGTCAGTACCCATGGCAATGTTCATCAGCCTTTGCAGTCTTCTTCATTTGAAGTCTGACATTGACAAGGAACGGCAGATGCTGGAACCTTGAGCAAGAAACATAAAATGCTGGAGTAACTCAGTAGGTCAGACAGCATCTCATGAGAACATGGATAGGTGGCGATTCGGGTCTGTAACCTTATTCAGCGATGCTACCTGACCATCTGGACTACTCCAGCACTTTTTATTTTTCCCTCCACCAAGGATGGGTCCCAACCTAAAACGTTATATGCCCTTTCCCTCCACAGACGTTGCCTGGCACGCTGAGTTAATCCAACAGCATATTATTTACTCAGGATTCCACATCTGCAGTTTCTTGCATCTGCCTCAGTAATGCACTGGAGTTTAGGCACACTATTTGACATCTAAGTTTTGCTTTAAAGTAAATATGGTGAAGTTGCAATCCCATACATCTGTTCTCATTCAGTAATCCCAGAGTGACTCACTGTACTGGCTGAGACATTCAATAGAGTTAAAAGTAATTTTGGAAATTCCCCACCATTTTTCAAGTTAAGTACACAGACTAACTCTGTGTCCTAACTGCTGGACAACCAAATCCAACCTTGTCACCTCCCTATCTCCGTCTCCTCCTTTAAGTGCTGTGTCTTAGAGTGATACAGTGTGGTAACAGGCCCTTCGGCCCAATGCCCACACCGTCCCAGCTACATTAGTCCCACCTGCTTGCGTTTGGCCCAAATCCCTCTCCAAGGCCCAAACCAAATGTTGCGATAGTCCCTGCCTCAACTACATCCTCGACATGGCCTGTTTCCACACAGTATCTCGAACACTAAACCCCACATCCCTCTAAATCTGTCCTATCCAAGTACCTGTCCAAATGTTTCTTAAACATTGCGATAGTACCTGCCTCAACTACCTCCTTTGGCAGCTCGTCCCATACACCCACAACCTTCTGCGTGAAAAAGTTACTCCTCGAGTTTCTATTAAATATTTCCCCTTCAATCTTAAACCTTGAGTCATCTGGTCCTCGATTCCCCTACTCAGGGCAAGAGACTCTGTGCGTCTACCCCATCTGTTCCTCTCATGATTTTGTACACCTCTATAAGATCACCCCTCACCCTCCTGCGCTCCTCGACCTCCATCTTTGCACAGGCACAGAAAACCCACCACCACCAAAAAATAAATTATCATTTATTCTAAGCAACCAAGCCAGTGATAATGCAAAAAAATGAATTATGCCAGATGGCCAAAGAGGAATTGTGCCGCTGTGACACAAAGCAGAAACAAATCTCCACATTTTTGTGGTTACTGTGACTTGGATCAGCATTATGTTGCAATTGATCAATTCACTCAATGCATGCATTGTGTAGTGTGTAGGGAGGGACTGCAGATACTGGTTTAAACTGGAGAGACACAAAAACTTGGAGTAACTCTCTAGGTCAGACAGCATAGTCATAGATTGATACAACGTGGAAACAGGACCTTCGGCCCAAAGATACTAGAGGAGCAAGATGAACCATTCCATCAAGGTCGCCTATACTGAACTGTAGTACGCAAAGGAAGGTAACGTCCGCCAATTTAGCAGGCAAAACCCGCCGTTCGCTTTGCCTCTCGCAGTGTAATCAGTGTTTTGGGGGAACAGTATGTGTGATGATACCATTAAAATGCAGAATATATCTCATCTATCAATTCACAGATTTTTGTTATTTTTCTTTTTAAATGGTTCTGCAAGTTTCTGCCTACTAAAATGGCACCTTGACATACTATGGTTTTTTGGGTCGAGTGGTCTATCTTGCTCTGCTCTATTATCTTTGCTGTGGCCCTACTTGCTTTGGCCCTACTTGCCACCACCGGCCAACATGTCCCAGCTACATCTTTCCTATTACATGGTGCACAGAACTGAACACAATACTGTAAATGCGGCTTCACCAACATCTTATACAACTGCAACATGACCTCCCAGCATCTCTGGAGAAAAGGTATGGGTGATGATTGTCTGACCCGCTGAGTTACTTCAGCTTTTTGTGTCTATCATTGTGTAATATAATTGCTTAATGTTCCTTTCCTGAATATTCTTCCTCAAATGTAAAGATGTGTACTGTCAAGATAATATTTGTATTTCTTAGAGGTTCTAAATCATTCAGAAATACATCTCATAAACAACCCTTTACCTCCCCCTTTCCCCTTCCACCGACATTCCTTCCTCTGGCTTCCCATTTCATGCCTCTTCTCTCCTTATCTCACCACGTTTTGTCTTTTCATCTCTGGCATTTCTCCAACCATCTGCCTATTAAACACCCCTCCCCCGTATCCACCTATCACTTAATAATAATAATAATAATGCATTTTATTTATATAGCGCTTTTCATATACTCAAAGACGCTTTACAGAGATTTTGAGAACATAGGGAAATGAATAAATAGATAAATAAGTAAATAAATAAATGAACAGAGAAAGGAGACAGAAGGTGAGGTGACCTTCAGTGGTTGAAGGCAGTACTGAACAGGTGAGACTTCAGCGATGTTTTGAATGTGGTGAGTGTGGAGGAGTCTCTAACGGTTTGGGGTAGTGAGTTCCATAGGGTGGAAGCAGCGATGGAGAAAGCCCTGTCCCCCCAGGATCTGAGTTTGGTCCGGATGTGGGGGGATAGGAGATTGGCAGCGGCAGAGCGGAGGGTGCAGGTGGGAGTGTGCCTGTGGAGGAGGTCGGTCAGGTAGGATGGGGCCAGGTTATGGAGGGCTTTGTAGGTTATGAGGAGGATTTTGTACTGGATTCTCTGGGGGATGGGGAGCCAGTGGAGTTTGTAAAGGATGGGGGTGATATGGTCACGGATCGAGGTGTGTGTGAGTAGACGGGAAGCGGAGTATTGAATGTATTGAAGTTTATTGATGATTTTTGAGGGTGCGCCATAGAGGAGGCTGTTGCAGTAGTCCAGACGGGAGGTGATGAAGGCGTGGATGAGGGTTTCTGCAGCTGTGGAGGAGAGGGATGGACGGAGACGGGCAATGTTTTTGAGGTGGAAGAAGGCTGTCTTTGTGATGTGTTTGATGTGTTTGTCGAAGGAGAGGGTTTGATCAAGGATGATTCCAAGATTCCGGATGTGAGGTGAGGTGGATACTGGGAGACCATCAATGTTGAGGATGAAGTTTTGGGTGGATTTGGTGAGCGTTTTTGGACCAATGATGATGATTTCAGATTTGTTGCAATTGAGTTTGAGGAAGTTTGATTGAAGCCAAGATTTTATTTCAGTGATGCAGTTTGTCAGTGTAGTGGGGAAGATTGACTTGGTGACTTGCCAAGCTTTGTCCTACCCCGACCTCACTTCCAGCTTTCGTCGAAGAAGAGTCCCAACCCAAAATAACTACCCATGTTCTCCAGAGGTGCTGCCTGACCTGCTGAGTTACTCCAGCACTTTGTGTCTTTTTGGCACATCCAACCCAACGTGAACGTGCAAACTCCGCGCAGACAGCACCCGAGGTCAGGGTCGAACCCGGGTCTCTGGCACTGTTAGACAGTGGCTCTACCAGCTATGCCACTGTGCCATCTTCAATTGGTGCTAATCTACATTATTTTTTGATTTAGAGATACAGTGCAGAAACAGGCCCTTTGACCCACCGAGTCCGTGCTGACCAGTGATCCCCGCACACTAACACCATCCCACACCCACTAGGGATATTTTTTACATTTGCCCAGCCAATTAACCTACAAACCTGTACGTCTTTGGAGTGTGGGAGGAAACCGAAGATCTCGGAGATAACCCATGCAGGTCACGGGGAGAACGTACAAACTCCGTACAGTACAGCACCCGTAGTCAGGATCGAACCTGAGTCTCCGGCGCTGCATTCGCTGTAAGGCAGCAACTCTACCGCTGCGCCACCGTGCCAGCCTGGGTAATGATGCCACAAGCATCCATCTTACTGCTTTCCACTGAAAATAAGCATTCATTTTATATTAGCTAAAACAACAAAAGAAACCATGTCAACTACAACAAAATATCAATATCTCTAATTGACTATATCAACTAATAGACAACGCGCGGCTGCACCAGCCATGGCGCAGCGGCCGGCTTGGCGGCGCCGACAACCCCCTGCTGCGCCAGCCATGGAGGCAGGGGCGGGTTGGCAGGGCTGCTGCTGCTGCTGCTGCCGCCGCCCCCGTTTTGCCCAGCTCCCACAGTCCCCAGTTCCAGAGAGCACAATCCCACAGTCCCCAGGTGGTTTCTCATCATCCAGGTAGGCGTCTCTCCACCGCCCACAACGAGGGGGAGGAGCCTGATCCCTCCCTCATCCACATAATGACGCTCCAACACACCCTCGCCTTCTTTTCTTGCACCGCCGCCTTTTTTTCCGCCCATTCTACATCATCACCATCTTTTTACAGGAGGGGAGGGACCCGCCGGCAGCTGCGGCACCCACGGCAACGGCGCTTTAGGCCTCACCGGCACCCATGGCAACGGCGCTGTAGGCCTCACCGGCACCCATGGCAACGGCGCTGTAGGCCTCACCGGCACCCATGGCAACGGCGCTGTAGGCCGCACCGGCACCCATGGCCACGGCGCTGTAGGCCGCAGGCTCCACCCACGGCAACGGCGCTGTAGGCCGCAGGCTCCACCCATGGCAACGGCGCTGTAGGCCGCAGGCTCCACCCATGGCAACGGCGCTGTAGGCCGCAGGCTCCACCCATGGCCACGGTGCTGTAGGCCGCACCGGCACCCATGGCAACGCCGCTGTAGGCCGCACCGGCACCCATGGCAACGGCGCTGTAGGCCGCACCGGCACCCATGGCAACGCCGCTGTAGGCCGCACCGGCACCCATGGCAACGGCGCTGTAGGCCGCATGCAGCAGCAGTAGCAGCAGCAGTAGCAGCAGCTTTTCCCCTCCCCTCCCTGTGGAAGCTGCTGTACGTGTTGTTCACGGCCGTGCATCCACAGGCCGCGCACCTGGTCGCCATTATCATTAAAAATAACAAATCCCCCCCCAAAACCTCCTCCACAAAGTAAAGCCAAGTTTCCATCGCGCATCTGTAACGCCTCTGGTGCCTTTGTCCTCCTCCCCTTCGTTTCCCAATCTCTCTCTCTCTTGCTTTCCTTCCCCCCACCCCCCGGACCGGTCCTCCTTTACTGACGGTGGGTTGGTGAGTAGAGACCTTACTGTGGGTGGGTGGGGAGGGGAGTAGAGACCTTGCTGTGTGTGGGTGGGGAGTAGAGACCTTGCTGTGGGTGGGTGTGTGGTGAGTAGAGACCTTGCTGTGGGTGGTGGTGAGAAGAGACCTTGCTGTGGGTGGGTGGGGAGTAGAGACCTTGCTGTGGGTGGGGGGTGTGTGGTGAGTAGAGACCTTGCTGTGGGTGGGTGGTGAGTAGAGACCTTGCTGTGTGGGTGGGGAGTAGAGACCTTACTGTGGGTGGGTGGTGGTGAGTAGAGACCTTGCTGTGGGAGGGTGGGGAAAGTGGGACATTCACATTTAAGTGCCTGGCGTGAGCAGGGATGTCTTTCTCCTCTCCATGGGAAAACGCCATATTCCAGCTCAAGGTAAGGGTGATGTTTGTTTTACCTTGAATACAACACAAAAGTGCTGGGGCAACTCAGTGGGAAGTTGGGAAGGAATTCCCTCCAAAGATGTTGCCTAAATCACATAGTTCGTCCAGCACTTTTAAGCTCAACTCAAAATTTCCAACATTTGCAGTTCCCTGTGTTTGTCTCTCTCTTTGTTTTTCTTTTAACCTTGGCTGTACTAAGGCAGGAGAGTGTGGAGGATGTAAGATAAATTGCATCTCGTTCTCATTGGAGGCCCGAACACTTTTTGTACGTACAGAACAATTAAAAAATAATAATTTGGCATCTCCTGCCTACTCTACAATTCAATGATAGAACAGCCATAATATTATCTCTTTACAACTCACCCTCACTGACCCTATTATCGTTTCATTTGCTCCAAGTTAAATTTTGCAAGTGCTAAATTCTGTTCACGAACTTAAAATGTAGTGACCAGTTGGAGTCACAAGAGACTGTGTGTGGGTGATGTAATTTAGAGAGAAAAAAAACGACTATTGTAGGAATTCAGCATCTGTGGCACCTCATCAGGACTGATTGGCTAGTTTTTTTTGTGCTACATGTGTTCTTTGCAGAAATTATGTATTTGCTTTCTTGGGCACCTGTTCATCTATACATTTGTAACGTTGGGCAGTTCTTCAAAATTATTTCTGGTGGGATTGAGCAATGTGATGAGATTTGGTTTGTTTAAAAAAGTACTGATGCAAACTGATGAAAATGCTCCCTTGAGACACCACCTGATAATTGCCACACTTTGGGAGGGTTTGGTGGTATTAAATTAAACCTTTATAACAATACTAAAAGTATAAACAATAATAAGTGTCATCTTATTCTTTAAAAAAGTTTTCAGTTATTCAAACCTCCGTTGTTCTCAAGGCAGACAACTGCACATTTCCACTGTCATAAAGAGAAATAAGTGCTTACTGACATCATCCACAGATAGATAAAACGCTATCAAAAGATGCGTCCAATATTCTTTGCTCTTCCGTGACAGAGCAGATAGCTTCTCTTTGTTAGTTCTTCAATCAGTTTTAATGCTGAATATAGATAATATCTAAAGTTTCAGGAATACAGGCCTAGCCGACACAAATACCCACTATGGTCCCAGATCATCGTTGCTAATTAACATTTTATGCCACTCCAAGGTCATATTTCCTTCCTGGTTTATTTATCGGCATTGAACAGAATAATCTAGAAGAGAGTGCATGCATTAACTTTAGAGTTGTATCCTTGATGTTATGGCAAAAATCCATTTGACCTTTTTATATATTTTGCCTTTCCACAAAGGGTTCTTCAGTTAGATTCTTGCTCTTCCATAGTTCTTGTCTTCTTGGGGGAAAAAATCTGTGGTGTTTAATTAGAATCCAAAATGGATGACTCCACATTCAATGCTGAACTCCATTGTCATCGTTTTCATCACTCCCAATTTGTTAATGCCGTTTCTCAATTTTCTGTTTCTATCTACACTATTTACTGCATGAGGGTGTTGATCTGAAAAGTCACCCATCCATATTCTCTTGAGATGCTTGACTCACTGGGTTACTTCAGCATTTTTTAAAAATCTTTCTTTGGTAAATCAGCATCTGCAGTTACTTGTTATTACCCTATTTACTGTTAGCAATGTCATTAAAAGGTTTTACTGGTTTGGGAACTATCCAAGTCTGCAAGAAATTGCAGTGAGGTGGGGATATAGCCCAGTCCGTCACGCAAACCAGGCTTTCCACCTCTGACTCCATGTGCACTTCACGCAACCTCGGAAAAACAGCCAAAGTAATCAGAGACTTGTCTCACCCTGGTTATTCCTTCTTCTCCCTGCTCTTTTTGGGCAGATCTCCATCTGTTATCAGGATTCTGAATAGTCCTTCCATAAGCTAGGGCACTGTCCGATTCACCTCTACTACTTGAGATGTGACCTCTACTACTTGAGACTGCTTCTCCATCACGTAAAAGGGCCAGTATCCTTCGATTCATCGAGAACACATGACGGACATATTCTTCCTTCCTTCAAAGACGTCTGCATAGAAAGAGGTTTGTTGCAAACTGACGACCATTGGCAACAGACGATGGAAGATGCTGAATGGACAAGTCTCCCCGAAGCAATGAGAGATTTGTTTGTTTTGCTGACGATTGCTGAGATCAACACTTCTCGACAATTATGGGATCGCTTCAAGAATTCAATGTCTGAAGATTACCTTCAAAGAGAATGGAGAACAATCAATGATCGAAATATCATGATTGATGAGAGGCATCATGATCAGGCTCTGTTGTATATTCAAGACAAGCTTGTGAATTCCAACAAGACACTGGGATACCTTCATGTGCCACTACCAAGACATGGAAGGAAGAACCTTGATGGTGACAATCCAGAATTGCTGAGTGAACTGCAGTACAATAGACCTGAACAACGGTGATTTATTGACGAGAAGGAGCCTCTGCTGAATGCTGAGCAAAGAGCAGTGTATGACCATGTGTGCAGCTGCTTGGAAAGGAATGTTCCTTCAATATTTTTCATTGATACACCAGCAGGAATGGGCAAAACAGTTCTCACCAATTTGATCCTCTCCAAAGTTCGAGGTCAAGTTGATGTTGCTTTTGCTGTAGCATCCTCTGGTATAGCAGCTACATTGATGCCTGGTGGAAGAACTGCACATTCTCGATTCAAGATACCCATCGAAGTGACCGATAATACCATGTGCAACATTGAAAAGAACTCCAACATGGTTCATTTGATCAGGAGTGTGAGACTGATTGTTTGGGATGAGTGCCCGATGATTAGGAGGGATTAGGAGGGAGAGCTTTGAAGTGGTGGACAGAACTCTTCGACATCTATGCAAAAAGAACGATGAGCCTTTTGGCGGCATTCTTACCTTTTGTTGTGGCGATTTTCGCCAACTCCTTCCTGTTGTGAAAAGGGGAAATGATGCTGATGTTGAAAATTCCTGCATCAAGAAATCCTATTAACATTCAAATTGTTATATTTTGTTATTGACATTTTAAACTTTAATAAATCCCTTTTTCACTTGCTGTGCCCGTCAGCCGCCCATGCGCAGTAATACCTCCATGTTCGATGTCACCATGGAAACCCGACGGGCGGGAATGGCGGCACCGCCAGAGAGCCCCTAAGAATGGAGGGAGGAGATAAGGGGGATGGAGTGGGTGACTGGGGTGTGGGAGGGGAAGGGGGGGAGTGGGTGGGGAAGAAGAGGGGTTGAGGGGATGGAATGAGGGAGGGGAGGGGGAGGGTGCTAGACCAATGCAGAAAAAAAACCATTTTAAAGAAAAATCATGATTTTCATTGAGATTTATTATTTTTTTTTTAAAGGCATTTATTTTAAAGAAAAAAGTGCGATTTTTGCCAACATCACAATGGCAACCCAATGAGTTATGGGCCCAACGGGTCCACTTGGTCTAGTTATAAATAAAAGTAAAGACAAGGATAAATTGTCATCAATTTACTGTGTATTCCTTAACTGTTACTGTTGACTCGTCTGCTGGGAGCAGTGCTGGTTATGCAGTCTCATAGCAGTGGAAAGTGAACAAATAATATATTTGTTCTCCAAAATATTTAAATTAAAGGTTTCAACAAATATTGAAAAATAATGCAACTAACTCTGTTCTTTTTCATTGGAATCTGGAGTCGGCTGCTGGAGCACATTTTAGAAAATCAACTCAACTGGGAAGATTCTCTAGAAACAAGGAACTGCAGATGCCGGTTTACAAAAAAGAACACAAAGTGCTGGAGTAACTCTGCGATAGGTAGAGACAGATGAGGGAAGAAGAAAAAGGGGGCAGGCAGCCAGGTAAGTGGGAGTGAGGAGATTAGAAACATAGAAACATAGAAAATAGGTGCAGGAGTAGGCCATTCGGCCCTTTGAGCCTGCACCACCATTCAATATGATCATGGCTGATCATCCAGCTCAGTAACCTGTACCTGCCATCTCTCCATACCCCCTGATCCCTTTAGCCACAAGGCTAAACTAACTAAATCTAACTCCCTCTTAAATATAGCCAATGAACTGGCCTCAACTACCTTCTGTGGCAGAGAATTCCACATACTCATCACTCTCTGTGTGAAGAAATGTTTTCTCATCTCGGTCCTAAAAGACTTCCCCCTTATCCTTAAGCTGTGACCCCTGGTTCTGGACTTCCCCAACATCGGGAACAATCATCCCGCATCTAGCCTCTCCAACCCCTTAAGAATTTTATATGTTTCTATAAGATCCCCCCTCAGTCTTCTAAATTCCAGCGAGTATAAGCCTAGTCTATCCAGTCTTTCTTCATATGAAAATCCTGCCATCCCAGGGTTCAATCTGGTGAACCTTCTCTGTACTCCCTCTAAGGCTAGAATGTCTTTCCTCAGATTAGGAGACCAAAACTGTACACAATACTCCAGGTGCGGTCTCACCAAGGCCCTGTACAACTGCAGCAGAACCACCCTGCTCCTATACTCAAATCCTCTTGCTATGAATGCTAACATACCATTCGGTTTCTTCACTGCCTGCTGCACCTGCACGCTTGCTTTCAATGACTGGTGCACCATGACACCCAGGTCACGTTGCATCTCCCCTTTTCCTAATTGGCCACCATTCAGGTAATACTCTGCTTTCCTGTTCTTGCCGCCAAAGTGGATAACCTCACATTTATCCACGTTATATTGCATCTGCCATGCATTTGCCCACTCGCCTAATCTATCCAAGTCACTCTGCAGCCTCCTAGCATCCTCCTCGCAGCTAATACTGCCACCCAGCTTTGTGTCATCCGCAAACTTAGAGATGTTGCATTCAATTCCCTCGTCCAAATCATTAATATATATTGTAAATAACTGGGATCCCAGCACTGAGCCTTGCGTTACCCCACTAGTCACTGCCTGCCATTCCAAAAAGGACCCGTTTATTCCTACTCTTTGCTTCCTGTCCGCCAACCAATTCTCTATCCACCTCAACACTGAACCCTCAATACCGTGTGCTTTAAGTTTGTACACCAATCTCCTATGTGGGACTTTGTCGAAGGCCTTCTGAAAGTCCAGATATAACACATCGACTGGTTCTCCCTTATCCACTCTACTAGTTACAGCCTCGAAAAATTCTATAAGATTCGTCAGACATGATTTGCCTTTCATAAATCCATGCTGACTTTGTCCGATGATTTCACCACTTTCCAAATGTGATGCTATCACATCTTTAATAACTGACTCTAGCATTTTCCCCACTACCGATGTTAGGCTAACTGGTCTATAATTCCCCGTTTTCTCTCTCCCTCCCTTTTTAAAAAGTGGGGTTACATTAGCTACCCTCCAATCCTCAGGAACTACTCCAGAATCTAAAGAGTTTTGAAAAATTATCACTAATGCATCCACTATTTCTGGGGCTACTTCCTTAAGCACTCTGGGATGCAGCCTATCTGGCCCTGGGGATTTATCTGCCTTTAATCCATTTAATTTACCTAACATCACTTCCCGACTAACCTGGATTTCCCTCAGTTCCTCCATCTCATTAGACCCCCGGTCCCCTGCTATTTCCAGCAGATTGTTTATGTCTTCCTTAGTGAAGACAGAACCAAAGTAGTTGTTCAATTGGTCTGCCATCTCCTTGTTCCCTTTGATCAATTCACATGTTTCTGACTGCAAGGGACCTACATTTGTCTTAACTAGTCTTTTTCTCTTCACATATCTATAAAAGCTTTTGCAGTCAGTTTTTATGTTGCCTGCCAGTTTTCTCTCATAATCTATTTTCCCTTTCCTAATTAAGCCCTTTATCCTCCTCTGCTGGACTCTGAATTTCTCCCAGTCCTCTGGTATGCTACTTTTTCTGGCTAATTTATATGCTTCATCTTTTGTTTTAATACTATCCTTGATTTCCCTTGTTAGCCACGGATGCACTACCTTTCCTGGTTTGTTCTTTTGCCAAACTGGGATGAACAATTGTTGTAGTTCATCCATGTGATCTTTAAATGCCTTCCATTGCATGTCCACCGTCAACCCTTTAAGTATCAATTGCCAGTCTATCTTGAACAATTCACGTCTCATACCCTCAAAGTTACCTTTCTTTAAGTTCAGAACACCTGTTTCTGAATTGACTTTGTCACTCTCCATCCTAATGAAGAACTCCACCATATTATGGTCACTCTTGCCCAAGGGCATTGGATGAAGAAGGGTCTCGACCCGAAACGTCACCCATTCCTTTTCGCCAGAGATGCTGCCTGACCCGCTGAGTTACTTCACCTTTTTGTGTCTATCTTCGGGATTGTTATATTTTGTAGAAACAAGGAACAGCAGATGCCGGTTTATTTTTTTTAAAAACACACAAGGACACAGCAGGTCAGGCAGCATCTCTGGAGAACCTGGATCGGTGATGTTTTGGGTTGGGACCCTTTTTCAGACTGATTCTGGTTTTGGGGTAAAGTCATCAAATTGGCAGGATATATAGGTTGCTTCATGCAGAGCTGACAATGAAACCCTGAAATATCTGGGCCAATGTCTTCTTCAAGAGGTAACATGGCAGGTACATGAACAGGACAGGTACATGGATAGAACAGGTTTGGAGGAATATGGACCAAACGCAGGGCAGGTGGGATTAGATGGTCGTGTGGGCAAGTTGGGCCGAGGGGCCTGTTTCCACGATGTATCACTCTATGACTCAATTTTTTTCTGATTTGATTAAGTTATTTGAATTGCTTCAAACTGCGTGACAACGCAAAATCTCCATTGGCACACACACACTGGCCTGAAGCAATTTGCAATTTTCCGTACTTATTTTACTTTTTTTTTAAACACTCCCTAGACATCATTGATTGTTCACATCTGACAATTCTCAGAAAATGATCTGAACCAGGTCCAAGGTGGTGATCAGGATATTCCGTCCCCTGCCTCACAGATGGCAAACTAAAAACCCTTTTACCTCATTCAATGGACATTCTCAAATCCTAACATAATCCCCCGCCCCCTATCTGTCATCTGATCCTGCCTTAACACTTGTGTAGGAAAATAACTACAGATGCTGGTACAAATCGAAGGTATCATAAAAGGCTGGAGTAACTCAGCAGGTCAGGCAGCATCTAGGAGAGAGGGAATGGGTGACGTTTCGGGTCGAGACCCTTCTTCAGTCTGAAGAAGGGTCTCGACCCGAAACGTCACCCATTCCCTCACTCCTAGATGCTGCCTGACCTGCTGAGTTACTCCTACATTTTGTGATACCTGTCTTAACACTTTGTAACACTATGAGTGCCAAACATTCCCGGAACCAAAGATCTAAATTTCCTTTCCACTGCATCTTCGGATGGTAGTCGGATGAAGGGTGTCGACCCGAAACGTCACCTATTCCTTTTCGCCAGAGATGCTGCCTGACCCGCTGAGTTACTCCAGCATTTTGTGTCTCATACTCGAGCAAAATCGATCAAATGCAAGAGAACACTCCGGCACCAACCTACCTATTATTTCAGCATGTAAAAAGGATCATTTCACACCTTCCAAGAAAAAAGACAGGAACAAATATTGGCAGTGCATTTAATCTGCAGATCACACAATAAGAGGAAATACATTAGACAGATTCAGTTTATAAACAGCTCACAGGAAACCACAGAGAATCTGTTATGATGAAATACCACTAATTTATTCATTTTAAATGAGTATCTTTTCAGCCAACCTTCATCAATTTTTAAGCTCGTTATCTCTTTGATATTTGAAGAGACTCCATTTTTTACAGGTCAATGTAGAAAGCAGAGCAAAGAGGGGACGAGATTAAAACAGCTCTTAAGACCCCAGCATTCTCATTAAATCGTCTAGCTTCCTTCATGTGATTCAGCGGAAACAGGAAGGCTTTGGTAATAACTCACGGCCAGCAGTTTTGGTGAAGAATAACACCAAAGATCTATGAAAAAAACAATGAACCCACCACACATCGCCGTGTTAACACGGAGCTTCAGAAATCGCTGGCAACCAGCGGAAGTTCAGAATTACATGGGCTTGCTGGTCTGCAAGAGCACTTCAAATGTGGTTTTAAATGCAGGTTTCTGCTGCGGCTGTCATTTACAACTCAAGCTTGACGTCCTTTGGGCGTTTGTTGATTGCGACATTAGGATTTTGTTGTCCACATTAGGATGGTTTCACCAATTTACAGGAAGCAGGCAATGGCCATCCATAAAGTACTTTGGTAGTGTGGTCATTGTAGAGATATGGGTAAGTGTATTGTGCCAGTTTCTCTCTCTCTCTCTCACACACACACACAGACATATTCTCACATATTCTCTCCTCAACACACAAACTTCATCCTCCCTCTCCCATGATCATCTGTCTCCGTATCGCAAAGGGCGGCATGGTGGTAGAGTTGCTGCCTTACAGCGTCAGAGACCCGGGTTCGATGCTGACCACGGGTGCGGTCCGTACGGAGTTTGTACATTCGTCCTGCGACCGCGTGGGTTTTCTCCAGGTGCTCCAGATTCCTGCCACGGTTGCTCGTTACCCCAGAACGAAGCAGCCCCCCACCCCTCACTCCACACACCATCCCAAGTATCACACCACCCAAAGCCTACAGCCTAGCCTAGAAAACTAACTGCTCAATACCACACAATGACCATACGATGTAGGATACTGGTGTTCCATGGATGGACAGGAGGGTGCTAAGCTGCAATGAAGATGCAATCTTCAGCCCATTTGAGTGTGTAGGTTATCATCCATCAGAGGCAACCCAGTCTCCAGTTACCTTACACCCACTTGCCACTGGATCAAGACTTCACTCTGACAAGCACAAGAAGCATTTGTTATCACCACCATCCCATGTCAACAGAAGCTACTCACGGGCAATTTCCAATCCATGACGCTGTGTACCTGGGGCACGATACAAAATTCTGGAGTTCTGACTACGGCCCCACCCTTGAAACTGATCCTTTGACAGTGAGCAAAACTGTTCTGTGAAAACCAGGGAGAAATACGGGCGGCACGGTGGCGCAGCAGTAGATTTGCTGCCTTACAGCAAATGCAGCGCCGGTGACCCGGGTTCCATCCCGACTACTGTCTGTACGGAGTTTGTACGTTCTCCCCGTGACCTGCGTGGGTTTTTTTTCGGAGATCTTCAGTTTCCTCCCACACTCCAAAGACGTATAGGTTTGTAGGTTAATTGGCTTTGGTAAATGTAAAAATTGTCCATAGTGGGTGTAGAATAGTGTTAATGTGCGGGGATCGCTGGTCGGCGCAGACCCGGTGGGCCGAAGAGCCTGTTTCCGCGCTGTATTTCTAAACTAAAATGTCACCTGTCCATTGCCTACACGGAGGCTGGAGATCCACTGAGTTGCTCCAGCACCTTGTGTTTTTGCTCAAGATTCCACCATCTGCAGTATCTTGAGTCTCCAGGAATAGTCTTCATGTTACAGGTTGGCCACATATGGTGTCTGTTACAACCTCTGTAGGATATTAACCCCTATCTTTTCCAGTGTTAGAGAGAGGAAGCCTTCAGTTTCCTCTAACTCGGTAGCAGCATTCTACAGCCAACAGCGTGCATCTCCCAGGTTTGAAAGCTATGGTCAATGCCCAAGAGGACTACAACCGATCTCCAGAAACCATTCTGGATAGAAAATAATTCAGATGTTTCCAAAGCCGTGGATCACGAGACAGAAGCAGTATTAGACCATTTGGCCCATCACATCTGCTTCACCAGACCATCATGGCTGATCAACTTTCCCCTCAACCCCATGACCTTTGATGCCCTTACTAATCAAGAACCTATCAATCTTCACATTAAAAAACACAATGACTTGGCCTCCACTGCTATTTAGTCACAGATCAGTTAGTCTGACATCAGTGGTGGAGAAGATGCTGGAGTCAATTATAAAAGAATAATTGCGGAGCATTTGGATAGTAGTAACAGGATCGTTCCGAGTCAGCACGGATTTACGAAAGGGAAATCATGCCTGACTAATCTTCTGGAATTTTTTGAGGATGTAACTAGGAAAATTGACAGGGGAGAGCCATTGGATGTGGTGTACCTCGACTTTCAGAAAGCTGCCGACAAGGTCCCACATAGGAGATTAGTGGGCAAAATTAGAGCACATGGTAATGGGGGTAGGGTGCTGACATGGATAGAAAATTGGTTGACAGACAGAAAGCAAAGAGTGGGGATAAACGGGTCCCTTTCAGAATGGCAGGCAGTGACTAGTGGGGTACCGCAAGGCTCGGTGCTGGGACCGCAGCTATTTACAATATACATTAATGATTTAGATGAAGGGATTAAAAGTACCATTAGCAAATTTGCAGATGATACAAAGCTGAGTGGTAGTGTGAACTGTGAGGAAGATGCTATGAGGTTACAGGGTGATTTGGACAGGTTGTGTGAGTGGGCGGATGCATGGCAGATGCAGTTTAATGTGGATAAGTATTAGGTTACCCACTTTGGTAGTAAGAATAGGAAGGCAGATTATTATCTGAATGGTGTCAAGTTAGGAAAAGGGGACGTACAACGAGATCTGGGTGTCCTAGTGCATCAGTCACTGAAAGGAAGCATGCAGGTGCAGCAGGCAGTGAAGAAAGCCAATGAAATGTTGGCCTTCATAACAAGAGGAGTTGAGTATAGGAGCAAACAGGTCCTTCTGCACTTGTACAGGGCCCTAGTGAGACCGCACCTGGAGTACTGTGTGCAGTTTTGGTCTCCAAATTTGATGAAGGATATTCTTGCTATTGAGGGCGTGCAGCGTAGGTTTACTAGGTTAATTCCGGAATGGTGGGACTGTCCTATGTTGAAAGACTGGAGCAGCTAGGCTTGTATACACTGGAATTTAGAAGGATGAGAGGGGATCTTATCCAAACGTATAAGATTATTAAGTGGTTGGACACGTTGGAGGCAGGAAACATGTTCCCAATGTTGGGGGAGTCCAGAACCAGGGGCCACAGTTTAAGAGTAATGGGTAGGCCATTTAGAACAGAGATGAGGGAAAACTTTTTCAGTCAGAGTGGTAAATCTGTGGCATTCTCTGCCTCAGAAGGCAGTGGAGGACAATTCTCTGGATGCTTTCAAGAGAGAGCTGGATAGAGCTCTTAAGGATAGCGGAGTCAGGGGGTATGGGGAGAAGTCAGGAACAGGGTACTGATTGAGAATGATCACATTGAATGGTAGTGCTGGCTCGATGGGCCGAATGACCTACTCCTGCTATTGTCTATTATGGCAATGAATTCCAGATTCACCACCCTCTGGCTAAAAACATTCCTTCTCATCTCCATTCCAAATACACATCCTTTAATTCTGAGGCAAGAGGAATGGAAGGAGAGAGAAAATGTAGAAGTTACCTAAAATTAGAAAATTCAACGTTCCTACCGCTAGTTTGTAAGCAAGCCAAGGAAAATTAGGTGCTGTTCATCAAAGTTGTGTGTGCCCTCACTCTGACAATGGAGGAGGGTAGGACAGAAAGGTCAGTACAGGAATGGGAAGGGGAGTCAAAATGGTTAGTAAAACAGAAAATAGATGAAGGGGTAGGCCATTCAACCCTTCAAGCCAGCACCGCCTTTCAATAAGATCATAATAATAATAATGCATTACATTTATATAGCACTTTTCAAACACTCAAAGACGCTTTACAAGGATTACTAGAACATAGAGAAGTGAATAAATAGATAAATAAGTAAACGAACAGAAAAAGGAGACAGAAGGTGAGGTGACGGTCAGTGGTTGAAGGCAGTGCTGAACAGGTGAGACTTCAGTGATGTTTTGAATGTGGTGAGTGAGGAGGAGTCTCTGACGGTTTGGGGTAGTGAGTTCCATAGGGTGGGAGCAGCGATGGAGAAAGCCCTGTCCCCCCAGGATCTGAGTTTGGTCCGGATGGGGGGGGACAGGAGATTGGCAACAGCAGAGCGGAGGGTGCAGGTGGGAGTGTGCCTGTGGAGGTCAGTCAGGTAGGATGGGGCCAGGTTATGGAGGGCTTTGTAGGTCATGAGGAGGATTTTGTACTGGATTCTCTGGGGGATGGGGAGCCAGTGGAGTTTGTAAAGGACGGGGGTGATATGGTCACGGATCGGGGAGTGGGTGAGTAGACGGGCAGCGGAGTTTTGAATGTATTGAAGTTTACTGATGATTTTTGAGGGTGAGCCATAGAGGAGGCTGTTGCAGTAGTCCAGACGGGAGGTGATGAAGGCGTGGATGAGGGTTTCTGCAGCTGTGGAGGAGGGATGGACGGAGACGGGCAATGTTTGATCATGGTTGATCATCCAAATCATGGTTGATCATGCAAAATCAGTACCCCATTCCTGCTTTCTCCCCATATCCCTTGATTGCGTTAGCCCCAAGAGCTAAGTCCAACTCTCTCTTCAATACAAAAGAGGGGACCCAATCGGTCTCGACGGGCCTGGTGCAAGAGTTCTGTGAAGTGGACGCTGCTTCTAGACTTGGTCCCGCCGATGCACAGACTACATCGGGAACAATAGTTCAGGAGAACAAAGGGAACAGATTGAACTTTTTTTCCGCCTTCCATCACAGTGAGGAATGCGGAGGAGTCACTGTGGTGAGATGTTCATGTAAAGATGTATTTTGTGTCCTGTTGCTTTTTATTGGTTTGACTGTATGGCAAATGAAATTCTTCGTATGTTGCAAAACATACTTGGCTAATAAAGTATGATTATGAGTAGATGAGGTTCAATAACCAAACCAACAATGACTCAAAACTTTACGTACAAATATTTCTTACTGATTTTCAATCGATGAGGTGGGTGAACGCACACTCCTCAGATTCTTCTCAAAATAGCGTGAGCAAGCTACCCAAACGGCCTCTCGGAAATCATGGCGAAGCGGCAACTGACAACTATCACAGCCATTAAAGACAGCATCGGTATGAACATTGACAAGTTGAAGCTGCTGCCACCTGGAATTACTAGTTCTTTTGGCAGCCCAAACTTTGACAGGGAATGATCGTGCACGCATATAAATCTGTTCAAACAACAGGTATCAATTGATCAGACCACTGTTTATTGAACTGAGTTCACAGGGAAACAGAATACATACAACAGAACAGAATTAAATGTCCAACAGTCATATTTCACACCGTATCTTGTATCATGTACAATCACGTCAAAGGAAGGTCTGGAAACCGTCTGGAAGAAAAAAGATGTTGCATAATGTCAGGCAAATTCCTTTGGATCTCACTCAAACCGAACAAAGTTGCCAGTAAACATAGGAAGTCAGTCATCACAAGGCAATAGAAAACAGCATGGATACTATGTGTAGGAAGGAAATACAGATGCCGGTTTAAACCGAAGATAGACACAAAAAGCTGGAGTAACTCAGCGGGACAAGCAGCATCTCTGAAGAAGGGTCCCGACCCGAAACGTCACCCATTCCATCTCAACAGAGATGCTGCCTGTCTCCATATAACCATATAACAACTACAGCACGGAAACAGGCCCGTTCGGCCCTACCAGTCCACGCCGACCACTCTCTCTGACCTGCTCTCAGACCATAACCCTCCAATCCCCTCCCATCCATATACCTATCCAATTTACTCTTAAATAATAAAATCGAGCCTGCCTCCACCACTTCCACCGGAAGCCCATTCCATACAGCCACCACCCTCCGAGTAAAGAAGTTACCCCTCATGTTACCCCTAAACTTTTGTCCCTCAATTCTGAAGCTATGTCCCCTTGTTGGAATCTTCCCCACTCTCAAAGGGAAAAGCCTACCCACGTCAACTCTGTCCGTCCCTCTTAAAATCGCTGAGTTACTCCAACTTTTTGTGTCTATCAAGCATATTATTTTCAGAGATGGCAGTAAATAAAGCAAAACACAGTGCTGGAGTAACTCAGCAGGTCAGACAGCATCTGTGGAGGGGAATATTAAAGAAAGTTGCGTTTGTGTTTAATGCAGTAAAATGTCCCAAGGTAATTCATAAAAGATAACAGAACTTATCCAACCACGTGAGCGAAAATCAGAACTGCCAAAGGAATGTTAATAAGGGAGAATTAGAAGAATTAGAGAGAAACATTAAAAACTAGGAACAAAGTTCTTGTGTTTGGGGGGCTAAGAAAGTTGAAGGCCCAGCTGGTATTTTAAAATGAAGAATAATCCATAGTTAGCCCCATATATTTATTTTAATAAAGAGCAAAGGTGTATAGAATATAGAAGTAGGATTGAGAAAAATCTTTCCAAACTTTGCAGAATCTAATAGCTCATCTCTTGTGCAGGTATATGGTCTCCTCAGTGGACACCCCAAATTAAAGCTAAGTTCCGTGCAACTCCAAATATTCTCTCGGATTTCAGTGAGAACCACATTAGAGGTTTGCGACATTAAGACAGGAGGAATGCCATTATTCTGTGTCACTTCATGTGGGGAGATTTTCCATCGTGCTGTGCAATCATCGTGTGGTAACGGTCTTATTTTGTAGAACAACTGTGATCCTTTCATAGGAACCCGTGCAAGTTGACAGTTTGACAGTGCAAATTGACCCGGCGTGGGGAAGAACGACAGAGGACCAGGCGCGGTGGGACCGCCATGGGGGGGTGGGGGGGATGAACAAAGCGGGAACTGGCGCGGGGCCGGAATTTGTAACTTTGTAAGCGCCCTTTATGTGGCGACTATTTGCATACGTTGGGTATGCAAGCAAAGAATTTCACTGGGACTTGTCAATAAAGTATTCAATTCAATTTTAGTTTCCAGACAGAGCCAAACAATAGTTAGGTTTGCTATAATACGCCTTAACATTATACGGAAAAGTGCTACATTTAAGCACATACTTTTGTTCGCAGGAATAAGGAACTGCAGATGCTGGAGTCTAGAGCACGTCAGGCAACATCTGTGAGGGAGTGGATAGGCGACGTTTCTATTTGCGACCCTAAGAGTCAGTCATACAGCGTGAAAACTGGCCGTTCGGCCCAACTAGCACACTCTTCAGACTCATTTCTTCAAAGGCCCGATCTGAAATCTCACATCGATTTCCTCCGCAAATGCTGCCCCACCCCAAGTTACTCAAACACTGTGTTTTACTTAAGTTGTTCAGAACCAGATTAGAGCTTGAAACAGCATTTTTCAGGTAACAAGGCAACCATCATGTTATTGTTACAAGCTGCCCTGACAAATCTAGACATGATGAAATTTTCAGTCCCACCTACAGATCTGCCTTCAGCTGAAATGGCTGCACCTCTAGGATCCAAGCACAAAATAAATGACGCAATAACGAAAAGTACAGATTCCGTGGGTCATACAAGTCTGGTTGTGAAATGTCAGTAATCTTAGGTTGGGACGGCTCGGTGGCACAGCAGTAGTCGCTGCCTTACAGCGCAAGAGACACGGGTTCTCTCTCGACTGTCTGGACCAAGTTTGTACGTTCTCCCCAGGGGTTTTCTCCGAGATCTTCGGTTTCCTCCTACACTCCAAAAGTTGTCCCTATTATGTAGGATAATGTTAATGTGCGGTGATCGCTGGTCGGTGCGGACTCGGTGGGCGAAGGACCTGTTTCCACGCTGTGTCTCTAAACTAAACTAAGAGGTTGGCATTTTGAATGATCACAGGCACAGAAAGCAATCTAAAAGAGGTTGAAGATGGATGTAATGCATCAGGGTACGCCAAGCAATTAATCTCCGTTCAGTGCAAGGGTGGAATCACAAGCTCCAACAACGTTCTCTACTCGGCTCAAGAAGCATCTTGTATCAAATTATTCTCTGCTTTATTGAAAAGTAGTTATGTTGCTTGACTTTGAAATGTTTCACCCACAAAGCAATATTTTAGACTGAATTATTTGCAACAAAAAACATTCATTACATGAAGATGTTAAATGACGCAATGGTCTAGAAAGGTGGAGGAGGGATCATTTTTCATTGAGGAGACAGTATCTTTAAAAATCTAAACGTTAGTGGAATAAATACAAAATCTATACCAAAGCCAACTTTTTTTTTTCAGAGCCACTTCATCAAAAACAGACAAGATATTAATGAAGGCAATTGATGAAATTTCCAACTGATTCATAAATGTATCGCCTTCTCTAGATTAACCTGTTACAAGTAAAAAATGACTACTCACAGTCAGCATACTCATGTATCATTTTTAATGAAGTCTTGAAATTTTTCCACTACAAAAGCCAACAAGTTAGAACCAAGCGAACTGCTAGTGCAACTCGAAGATAAACACAAAATGCTGGAGTAACTCAGCGGGACAGGCAGCATCTGAGAGAGAGCTAGATAGAGCTCTTAAATATAGTGGAGTCAGGGGGTATGGGGAGAAGGCAGGAACGGGGTACTGATTGTGAATGATCAGCCATGATCACATTGAATGGCGGCGCAGGTTCGAAGGGCCGAATGGCCTACTCCTGTACCTATTGTCTATCTCTGGAGAGAATGGGTGACGTTTTGGGTCGAGACCCTTCTTCAGACCCGAAACTTCACCCATTCTTTCTCTCCAGAGGTGCTGCCTGTCCCACTGAGTTACTCCAGCATTTTGTGTCAATCATCGGTTTAAACCAGCATCTGCAGTTCCTTCCTACACTGCTAGTGTAACTCAATGGGTTAGGCAGCACAAGTGGAGGCAAAGGGGATGGTTGTCAATTCAAGACCAGGAACATTGACTATCCTATGCCTCTGCCTCATGTGCTGAGTGCCTCCAGCAGTTTGGGTTCTTTTTTGCTCCAGATTCCAACACGTTCAGTTTCTTGCACCTCCAAGACTTTAAGAGTTGTCTGAATGCACCAGGAAGGATCCAAAGACCAGGATCATGCCAGCTTTATGCACATGGGGATATAGATTCTATCAATAAGAAATTTCTCAAGGCTAACGGACCATAATATTGGATCAAGTTAAACTCCTTAAATCAATTGAAAATAATTGAAGAGTTTAACATATCTTTTACCTCAATATTTCCCCAGGTTTCCATTCAGATTTCACGTTCTGTAGATGACTTGTGTTTGATTGTGGCTTAGTCTTATTGTCTGATAACACTCATGTACCACCTTGGGACATGTTATAACATTAATGCACCATATAAGAGTATTTGCTATGATAAAGTAATCTCCAACTAATTTTTTGGTGGCCAATCCAGTACATGATTTTATTCTCACACATAATTTTATTACTTAAAAATACAAGTGTGAAACTTTGCATATCTCCTCACAACATTAAATTGGTTGAATCATACAAATATTTGATCAGTGCTATTCTAAACTCACCGAAGTATAATATTATAATTTGTCTAGACCTATCTCCTCTGGGGTAGGAATTCCGAGTTCAGTTAGCGTGGGCCTGAGTTCTTGAATAATGTACGGATAGATCTCTTTGTGAGGTCCGGCTTTATCCTGAAAAATTGAGAGGAGTCAACATTAATTCAGCCATATAATGCCATAAACCCGACTACAGCAAAACAACAATAATCTGGCGTCCAAATATCCAGCATATGGCACCCTCCTGCAGTCCGAAATGTGAGCAGGAGTGGGTGGCCTGAACGGAGGTCGCAAACACAGGGGGAGTCAGGAACACGGGGAGTAAGGTTTGGGGCCTGTTCTACGGTATGAAGTTCTTGCATGTTTCAGCTCGCTTTGACAAATTGAAATATACACACTGAAACTTAACAGGTTACACTTCCTGATGCTTTTTAAACTCCCTTCAAACTCAATTTTCCTCTTATATTACTATGCAAATTTTAAGTGAAAAGACGTACAGGTATGTAGGTTAATTGGCTGGGTAAAATGTAAAAATTGTCCCTAGTACACATTTTTTTGCTATTGCTATTTTGAGAAATCTTTCCTGATATTTATCTAAAATTAACCTTGGTAATATTCCTTTAATATCTCCCAATAAAATTCAATTTGACATTAACGTCACTCCCGTCTGTTTTCGCCCTTCGTGGGAAAAAAATATGTAGATTGAAGTCCAAACAGTCGCCTTTGTTTTCTGCAAGAATATCATTTAATAGCATGGCCCATCTACTTGCCAGAAAACACACTGAAGTTAAACCTCAACCTGGATGGTGGTAGCTTCTTTAATTACAGATAATACTAGGTTAAAAATATCTATAATAATATGCAAGACCAGTATCTATATACCTATTATTTTACCGTCCGGCGCGGCCTGGAACGTGGCAACTTCAACAGCCTGACCGCGGGAGAAGACGGCAGGGGAAGAGAAAATACATTCTGCCCTTCCATCACTGTGAGGAGGTGACACTGTGATGGATGTTTCTTTTTGTTTGGTGTTGGTTTATGATTGTGTGTGTTATTGCTTATTTTTATTTCTCTTATTGTTGGACTGCAGGTAATATTTCATTTCACTGCACATTTATGTGTATGTGACAAATAAAATTGACTATTGACAAACATTTAATAATGTAGAAGTTATACCAAAAAGGATAACCAGTTAGATCATAACTTCTTCCAAGAACAGAATTAGAAATCATGTTTGTCAGCAAACACAGCTGGTTCTCCACAAACTCGAATTAAGATGCTCCAATTTATTTTTGGTGGTGGTAAACACCACTGAATCCCATTCTTCCAATGCTGACATGCATCGATGCTGCAAGACTGCAACTCATAGATCTGACTCCAGTTTGATCTAAGAATATGCCAATTCTGGGGAAAGCAATATTGCCAATTCTAAGGGGTATTAAGAATCAATTGCACAGTGTAACACTGCAGGCAATGGCACCACAGGGGAGCAGTGTCAGTAGTGCAGAGATTATTTGTTGTTTGCTTGCAAGGTGCACAGTGGAAATGTCAGGGAATAGTCAGGTCACACCTGAGGGAAGAAAAACAGAGTTAAAGGGTCTTCAATCAGGTAGATGGTAGGTCAGGATTGCTCTCTAGTTGGCGATAGGACGGGTCAGTCGCCTGTAACAGCTGGAAAGAAACTGCCCCTGGAGGTACATGGCTTCACACTTCCGTACCTCTTGCCTCAGGCGTCAGACAATAAGCCCCATCAGCTCAGCAGCAGAAGGGCTCTGATTCAGAGGCAGGTAAATGAAGACATGAAGTACCGCAGCCAGGAGAGAAAATGGGGCAGCAGCAAAGTATCACAGAAATTCAGTATTTGCAGCACTTAGCAACTTGCAAGAGGTTACAGTTTTAAAGCATCTGAGCAATAAATAGGATATCTGCATTGCAGATTCAAACAGGATGCAGCAACCAAACTTTGCTTCCATTTTATAGCTCTGCAAAAATACTACACCATTCTCATGTGCACCCAGATATCAACACACTCCAATCTTTTACCTTCATGATTACAAAACAAGTAACTGATGGTAAAGCAGTTTCAATTCCACTGACCTTCACTGCTTCGAGGATACGGATTCCGCTAGCTAGATCATTTAATCTACGGCATGCTCGCAGGGCTGCATCAATTATTTTGGGTTCAGGTACCAGATCGTATCCAATGAGGGTGTTCATTCCTGGAAATAAAATAGACATTCACTGCAGCAAAATCAGCAAAGCACTCTTTTTCTTAAAACGACAATTTTCAAAGAATTATTAAACATTTAATGCAATGCACAAAAGAATAGGAGGAAGGGACAAGGATCAGATTGGGGAAGTTTAAATTGTGTGCTGTAAAGACCAAGAACCGACATATATATGTCAAAGGTAGACACAAAATGCTGGAGTAACTCAGCTGGACAAGCAGTATCTCTGGGGAGAAGGAATGTGTGACGTTTCGGGACGAGACCCTTCTTCAGTGAGTTTTCAGTGAATTACTCCAGCATTTCGTGTCTACCTTCGATTTAAACTAGCACCTGCTAGTTCTTTCCTCCACCAACACATGTCAGTCCAGCTCAGACTGGCACAGAAGCAGAACTTGAGTCAGGATTAAATTGAAAAATTCACAAATATTGTGTGTAGAGAGCTAGGAACGCTAATCCTTTTGGATTTCTTGCAGCGTTTACAGAAACAGATCCACGTTGAACCTGCCCCCTATCCCACTCCTTTTAACCCCCCCCCCCCAATTAATGTCCACCTATCTCCCTCCTTCTGCTCACATTTTACTCCTTCGCTCTCCTTATCTGACACCTTTTTGATCTCTGTCCTTTGCCCACCCATCTGCCAATCAAACCACCTTCACTGTAGATGACACAAAGCGTTGGAGTAACTCAACAGACCAGGCAGCATCTCTGGAGAAAAAGGATGGGCGACGTTTCGGGTCGGGACCCTTCTTCGGATGTCCAGACCTGAAACATCCCCCACTCTTTTTCTCCAGAGATGTTGCCTGACTGGTTGAGTTCCTTCAGCACTTTATCCCTATGTTCAGTTTATACCAGCATCTGCTGTTCCTTTCTACACCCCTTCACTTGTATCTGCCTATCAGGTTCCAGCCTTTGCCCTGCCCCCACCTCCTTTCCAGGCGTCTCAGCCTTCCTATAATCAGGATCTCGACCTAAATGTCGCCTGTCCGTGTCCTCCAGAGATGCTGCCTGACCCAACAAGTTACTCTTGGACTTTGTGCTTACTGTCCCCACATTGAAAATAGTTGCACAGCAGAATACAAACGGCATTTCGCACCAACAGTCATCAATCCAAATTGGCTTGGAGCAGCAGTGTACATCACACACCATATAGCCAAACCCAGTCTACCTGAGATAGACACAAGCTGGAGTAACTCAGTGGGCCAGGCAGCATCACTGGTGACGTTTCAGGACAAGACCCTTCTCCAGACTGAGTTATTCAGACTGGAGTTCCTTACTACTGGATGCCTCACTGTAGCCTCTCCAAAAGCCTCCAACAAGATCCCAACCCCAACCAAGTGAACCTCTCACATTCTTAACGGATACAGGTGAACCTACACCATCTACAAAATACACTTACCACAAACCCACATGGTTGCTAATTGGAAACAGACCAAATAGATGGGAAAATTGTATCATTAGGAACGGCATTTTGCAAACATCATTATTTAACACAGTTCAAACCCTGTCACGGATGTTAAATGTTCATGTCAAATTAATTGGTATGGTAAGATACAATACTCTAAATCCATTGAAGTTTGGAGTAATGTTAACTCATCAGGCAGCATTTGTACCATATTTTATTGCTCTCCATCGCAACAAATAAGCTTTTTACTACATTCCACTTCACTTAACTACTCCAATAAATTGGTAAAGAAGAAATCTTACACTGTGCCCATTATACTTTCAATTTACACATCTCACTCAAAATAGCACATGAACAGACTCTCACGTAGGCAAAAGCTCTTTGCCACACATTCTCCTTGCTCCCACTCCAGACAGTACCCAAATGACAGCCTCAGACACAAACCACTACAGCATAATAACAGGAAAACAAACAGACTTCAGGAGAAAATTTGGAAGAAAAATGAATGGAGGCAAAATTCCCATTTCACCTCTACAGGACCATAATGCAACAATGCACTAACCACCTGCTTTCAATTGTATCACAAAATGTTGGAGTAACTCAGCAGGTCAGGCAGCATCTCAGGAGAGAAGGAATGGGTGACGTTTTGGGTCGAGATCCTTCTTCAGACTGAAGTTCCACTGTAAAATCAGTCTGCAGAAGGGTCTCGACCCGAACCGTCACCCATTCCTTCTCTCCTGAGAGGCTGCCTGACCTGCTGAGTTACTCCAGCATTTTGTGATACCTTTGATTTGTACCAACATCTGCAGTTATTTTCCTACACTACCTGCTTTCAATGGGGCTGGTGAGGGGGCGGGCAGATTATTTCTTAAGTTCACAAGTAATAGGAGTAGAATTAGGCCATTCTGCTCATCGAGTCAACTCCGCCATTCAATCGTGGCTGATCTCTGCCACCTAACCCCATTTCCTGCCTTCTCCCCACAACCCTTGACAAATTCAGATTTTTTTATGTAAAAATAAAATTTGGCAAGATTCACATTACAATTCGTCTTCCAACTTTATTCAAGCTGCAGTAAGGAAAGCTTGATTCTTTAGACGATAGTCACGGTCTATGAGGTTGAAACGTTCTCCGAGGAGCAGTGACATCAACAGGCTACCCCAACAGATTTTTTCCTTTTACCTTTTCGGAGCTCCCAGGCGTCGATGTCAGGCTTGTTGAAGTACGTCATCCAGCGGGCATCAAACTCCTCATCCGTTTCCTGCTTCCCATGCGAGTACCATCGTGCAGCAAGGGCAGCTGTCAAAAAAATGCATGCTTCAAGCCCCACTACAAAATCCTACTTTCAGCGAGCAATATTTCCAATGGCCACCCATAGCGTACTGCTCCACAAACACTTGCTGCAGTTCTTTCGTTTCATTAAATAATCACCTTACAGGTAATTAAACTGATGGGGCATATAGTGACCATTAATAAATACCATGCATTATTGCATGTAGACACTAAACTGCTGGAGTAACTCAGCGGATCAGGCAGCATCTCTGGAGACCCTTCTTCAGACTGACGTCAGGGGATGGGGTGGGCCCGCTCAGTCTGAAGAAGGGTCTCGACCCGTAACGTCCTGTGCATTATTGTATTATCCTATTGTGTACATCTGGACCAAAGTTACAATTTATTTCCAGTCTCCGATGTGCAAAACTGAGAATTCATCCTACTGTAACATAAAGTTGCCATAATTTTGTGAAATATTTTTAAGAACAGGTGAGCACATTTTTCAGAGTATTTACAAGAAATTTAATCATAATTATCATTAACCTGTTTTGTGCAAAGAGAAAATCAAACCATGCCACAGACTCTGAACAAAATCACCAGGGGTGTTCTCACAAATACTAGAGGCCAATTCTCTGAATGCATTCAAGAGAGAGCTAGATAGAGCTCTTAAGGATAGCAGAGTCAGGGGGTATGGGGGGAAGGCAGGAACGGGGTACTGATTGAGAATGATCAGCCATGATCACATTGAATGGCGGTGCTGGCTTGAAGGGCCGAATGGCCTACTCCTGCACCTATTGTCTATTGTCACTGAAAGAATGACAGCTGACCAAGAAGATTACAGTTTGTATCAGTTGCCAAACAGATCCAACCTCAAAATCAATCTCAGTTGAAGACTTCAAGATGTTAAAACGCAGATTGCGATCAAAGATGTTTCAGTGAAGGTTTACCATGTCTGGACTGTAGAATTTCAATTTGTTCAATGGCAATTAAACAAGGTAACACAGTAAACCAGAAACATTTCAATAAAACAGCTGATTTTGAGAGGGCGAGAAAAAAAAGATTACAACTGTTTCAAATTAGAAACTTGTTTCCGATGTCCAGTTCCTCTTATTAAAAAGAATTCTAAGTAACCTGACTTCTGACAATTTTTGCCTGATTTTCTGGGGTGGAGGGGCACTCATGAAATAAAAGCAATATAATGCCAGCTTTGCATTGTGTCCAGTAAACAAACCTTAAATGTTGGGAACAGGCACCCAATCCACAATTCTTCTCAACACTGAAACAAAATATTGCCTGGGGGTGTGACTTTTGAAATTAATCCAGAAAGCAGAAGATTAATCTCTTTTGGAACGCAATGCTGGATCAGTAACAATAAATCTTTATTACAATACTCATTTTAAAAAATAAGGAAACATTAATTATTGACAGAGCCATGCCCAACAGTTGCTCCAGAACTGAAAAAATAAACCCTCAACTTCCTTAAAATGTTTCAAATGAACAGCTTAAGGTCTTCACCACCAATGCTCAGTATCTTAACAAATTCAAACGGCAAAGAGGGGTGAAATGTTTCATCAACCAATATTTTCCAAACATTTGGGAGCAATCTTGTATAAATATATTTTTTAAATGACAACTAATATTTCACAATTCAACTAGGCCTTTTAAAAATTGCTATTTCTATGAATACTGGCAAATGCAAAACTCTACTTGAAGTTCTCAAAGAGCTTGAAGAACAGCCACTATACTTCACAGAATTTTTCACATGGCCTATGTGTATCAATCTTCCCCTTTTGACACCTTACATTGATTATCTAGAGACTTATGCAGAAATTGCCCAGCACAATCAACAACCCACAAGCTCCAGTTGTATCCCAAGGCCCCAGAGAGGCACTGCTGTTTTTGATCTGTCCTGTATGCCCAAACTTTCCGGGAATAATAGCTCTTCCAAGCAGCTCATGTATCCCACACCTGGATGCAGACTGATTCAATTAGCTTTCCAAAGTAATACATTAATATATTTACAACTGGGCTCTCTAAATTAATTTTATTCAACTGAAGTTGAATCATTTCCCATTCACGCTAGTTTAACAAGCACGGATGCATACACAGCAATAAACCTAAAAACTATATTGTGGTATGCTCTCTATTTCAGAGACAGGTCGACAAACCTTCATGGCACTGCAAAAAAACAAATAATTTATGGTCTTAAATGTGTGAGTTGACTCATCAGGTGCTCATTCAGACCCACACATAGGCTATTTAGCCCTTCAAGCTTGCTTTGGAATTTAATAAGGTCATTGCTAATCTGATTTTAACCTCTACATAGCGTTCTCTTCTAACTACAATAATCTTTCACCCTTTTATCCACATCCACCGTAAAAATATTCAAAGAGTTTCCACTGACTCTTGTGATAGTTTAAATAATGCACGATTCTATCCAAAAACAACATTTACTTCAAGAGTGCCCCACCCCAAACAGGAAACAATCAAATCGAAAATACCATTTGGGACGCGCGTTTTAGATTTCATAAAAGTAGGAGTCTTTTTGACAATTTGAATATAATACTGCAGCATTTGTGGACAGGCCTTCAGGCTAGAAGTGAAAAACGACCTTGAAATATCCTTCCACCAAACGCAGTGTTAATGTTGGCGGCAGCAGAGGTAGCTACAATTTAGAATTTCTAATGAAAACTAAAAAGAGAATAATCTTCAAATCCCAATACATTAGTCAACCACATCAGTCATTTCCCCCAAAAAACACACGCCTCTGCAGGCTGTGCTTTAAGTACGCAAATGCTGCATTCTGGCTAACGATTAAGACAGTATTTCATGGTCTCTCGGATTTTTAGTTTGCATTGTTCTTACACCACAAAAATCACCCAAGGGTCATTAATGATGTACATAAGGTGACAGCAATATGGGGAGTGGTGGAAGAGGGAGATGTCGCCAAAGGAGGATGCAAGGGGATGCGGTGTTCAGAAAGCTGGTGAATGAAGAGTCTGCAGGGACACAGGGAAGGTGACCATAATGAGTGCAAGGTGACTGCAAGGAGAAAGAAAAAAAGATAACGTGCTATTACTACCGGGGAAGGGGAGGTTAACAGTAAGTAGGGAAGCTGACATTGGCTGGGCTGAAGATATCCACAAAAGAAGCGTCAGCAGTGTGCAGGAAGGAGGGGTGACAGCAAGGTGTGGATCGGGAGGGTTGGGAGGAATGTGGACAAACTGGGGGGATAGGGAAAGCAGTCAGCTTTGCAGTGAGGACAGGTGGGAGTGACTGCAGGGTGATAGCAAGGAGGGGGTGTGGGGTTGAGGGGGGGAGGGTGGGCTTGAGGGAGGAGTAGGGTGGAAGTTTTGGAGGGAGGTGGCGATAGAACTGTCAGCCATGTAGTGAAGATAGGGGGTGACTACATGGTGAGAGTAGGGAAGAGGGGAGGAGTTGAGGGAGGGGGTGACCACAGGGGGAGGATAGCGAGGTGGTGACGGGTGGAGGGAGGGAGTGCGGGGTGGAAGGATTGAAAGGAGGGAGGTGGTAATGGAACTGTCAGCTGTGCAGAGTGAGGGCAGCAGTGGAGGGTGATTGCAAGGTGAGGGGTGATGGGGTGAGGGAGAGGATGATCACAAGGTGAGGGTGGAGCATTGAGGGAGGGGGTGACAGGGTGAGGGAGGGGTGACCGCAGGGTGAGGGAGGGGGGGTGAGTGAGGGGATGAGTGAGGGAGGGAGGGGATGAGTGAGGGAGGGGGTGAGTGAGTGAGGGAGGGGGTGAGTGAGGGAGGGAGGGGGTGAGTGAGGGAGGGGGTGAGTGAGGGAGGGGGTGAGTGAGGGAGGGAGGGGGTGAGTGAGGGAGGGAGGGGGTGAGTGAGGGAGGGAGGGGGTGAGTGAGTGAGGGAGGGAGGGAGGGAGGGGGTGAGTGAGGGAGGGGGTGAGTGAGGGAGGGAGGGAGGGGGTGAGTGAGTGAGGGAGGGGGTGAGTGAGGGAGGGAGGGGGTGAGTGAGGGAGGGAGGGAGGGGGTGAGTGAGGGAGGGAGGGAGGGGGTGAGTGAGGGAGGGAGGGAGGGGGTGAGTGAGGGAGGGAGGGAGGGGGTGAGTGAGGGAGGGAGGGAGGGGGTGAGTGAGGGAGGGACAGGGTGAGGGAGGGGGTCAGTGAGTGAGGGAGGGAGGGAGGGGGTGAGTGAGGGAGGGAGGGAGGGAGGGAGGGGGTGAGTGAGGGAGGGGGTGAGTGAGGGAGGGAGGGGGTCAGTGAGGGAGTGAGTGAGTGGGTGAGGGAGTGAGGGAGTGAGCGCAGGGTGAGGCCGGCGTGTGTGTCTGAGTCTCCAGCCCGCCCGCAGGCCCGAGGCCTGCCTCTCCTGCCGCCGGGTCATTGCAAGGGCACGGGCCGGCGCGGCTGCAGCGGGCGGAGGGGGAGGTCGGGAGTGCCGGGGCCGAGGCTGGGGACTGATGCCGCCCCTCACCTTCCCTCCCTCACTCCCCCCAGTGCAGTGCCCGCCATTTTAGGGGGTCGCCGCCGCCTCATGTTCTCACCCGCCGGCTGCGCCCGGGCCGGGGCCTGGGCCGATGATGGCGTCCCCCTGGCCGCCAGCGCCGCCGCCCTCCTCCAGGCGGCCAGGCCGCTGCTGCCGCCGCACCTCAGACCCGCTCGGAACATGGCTGCTCGCCGGCTCCTCAGGTGGTGATCGCCGCCGCCGCCGACTATCTGACAGAGAGAGACAGCACGCCCCCTCCACCGGAATTACGTCGCCCCGCCCCGCCCCGCACCAATGTCACTTCCGACCCGCTCCCCCGCCCCGCACTGACGTCACCCCTAATGTCACCTCCGCCCCTTTCTCTCTCCCTGCCCCGCATTGACGTCACCCACTGATGTCACCTCCGCCCCTTTCCCTCTCCCTGCCCCGCACTGACGTCACCCACTGGTGTCACTTCCGTCCCTTTCCCTCTCCCTGCCCCGCACTGACGTCACCCCTGATGTCAACACCGCCCCTTTCCCTCTCCCAGCCCCGCACTGACGTCACCCGACAACCTCCCCCTAATGTCACTTCCGCCCCTTGCCACGCACCGACGTCACCTACTGACGTCACCCACTCGTCCTTTTCCCTCCCCTGCCCCGCACTGACGTCACCCGTCCCGCCGGCACGACCCTTTCTCCCTCTCTCGCCCCGCACTGACGTCACCCGTCACCCCCCTCCCCTAGCAACGGATGTCACTTCCGCCCCTCTCTCTCCCCTCCACCACCTCCACACAGATGCTGCCCGGCCCGCTGAGTCTCTCCCACACACCGAGCTGGGCTATCCGTGTAGGGTCTTCACCCGACTATAGTTATTCAACCAGACGCAACTAAATTTAAGGCAGCTCTTCTCCAAGAAGCCCTTCTTGCTTAAGTCCATACTCCGCCGACGACCTGAGATAATATGAGAATATCCCCGAAGGGCTTGTTCACAAGGTCATAAGGTCACAAGTTATTGGGGCAGAATTAGGCCACTCGGCCCATCAAGTCTACTCCGCCATTCAATCGTGGCTGATCTATCTCTCCCTCCTAACCCCATTATCATATCATATCATATATATACAGCCGGAAACAGGCCTTTTCGGCCCTCCAAGTCCGTGCCGCCCAGCGATCCCCGTACATTAACACTATCCTACACCCACTAGGGACAATTTTTACATTTACCCAGCCAATTAACCTACATACCTGTACGTCTTTGGAGTGTGGGAGGAAACCGAAGATCTCGGAGAAAACCCACGCAGGTCACGGGGAGAACGTACAAACTCCTTACAGTGCAGCACCCGTAGTCAGGATCGAACCTGAGTCTCCGGCGCTGCATTCGCTGTAAAGCAGCAACTCTACCGCTGCGCTACCGTGCCGCCCATTCTCCTGCCTTCTCCCCATAACCCCTAATACCCGTACTAACCAAGAATCTATCTATCTCCGCCTTAATTATCCACTGACGGCCTCCACAGCCTTCTGTGGCAAAGATTTCCACAGATTCACCACCCTCTGACTAAAGAAATTTCTCCTCATCTCCTTTCTAAAAGAATGTCCTTTAATTCTGAGGCTGTGACCTCTAGTCCTAGACTCTCCCACTAGTGGAATCATCCTCTCCACATCCACTCTATCCAGGCCTCTCACTATTAGGTACGTTTCAATGAGGTCACCCCTCAACCTTCTAAACTCCAGCGAGTACAGGCCCAGTGCCGCCAAACGCTCATCATATGTTAACCCACTCATTGCTGGGACCGTTCTTGTAAACCACCTCTAGACCCTCTCCAGGAGCCAGTGGGAGGGAGGAACTGAAGGGAATCCATTTTAGTCAGGAAATTGTTTTATGTAAACTATTGTGACTGAAGGCAGTTTAATCCCATGGGTCTGATGGTCTACATCCCAGAGTTCTCAAGGAGGTGTCCTGAGAAATTGTGGATGCATTGGTGATCATTTTCCAATGTTCTATAGACTGGATCGGTTCCTGTGGACTAGAGGGTAGCCAATGTAACCCCACTTTTTAAGAAAGGAGGGAGAGAGAAAACAGGGAATTATAGACTAGTTAGCCTTATATCAGTAGTGGGGAAGATGCTTGAGTCGATTATTAAAGATGTTATAGCAGCGCATTTGGAAAGAAGTGACAGGATCGGTCAAAGTCAGCATGGATTTATGAAGGGGAAATCATGACATCTGGATTTTTTTTGTGGATGTAAGAAGTAGAATGGATAAGGGAGAGCCAGTGGATGTGGTGTATCTGGACTTTCAAAAAGCCTTTGACAATGTCCTACACAAGAGATTAGTGTGCAGATTTAGAGCACATGATATTGGGGGTAGGGTATTGACATGGATAGAGTACTGGTTGGCAGACAGGAAGGAAAAAGTAGGAATTAATGAGTCCTTTTCAGAATGGCAGGCAGTGACTAGTGGGGTGCAGCAAGGCTTGATGCTGGGACCCCAGTTATTTACAATATATATTAACGATTTAGACGAGGTAATTAAAAGTAATATCTCCAAGTTTGCGGATGACACAAAGCTGGGGGACAGTGTGAGCTGCGATGAGGATGTTATGAGGCTGCAGGGTGACTTGGATGGGTTTGGTGAGTGGGCAGATGCATGGAAAATGCAGTCTAATGTGGATATATGTGAGGTTATGTGGCAAGATAAGGAAGGCAGATTATGGAGCTCTTAAGGATAGCGGAGTCAGGGGGTATGGGGAGAAGGCAGGAGCGGGGTACTGATTGAGAATGATCAGCCATGATCACATTGAATGGCGGTGCTGGCTCGAAGGGCCGAATGGCCTACTCCTGCACCTATTGTCTATTGTCTATTATCTGAATGGTGTTAGATTAGGAAAAGGGGAGGTGCAACGCGACCTGGGTGTGCTTGTACATCAGTCACTGAAAGTAAGCATGCAGGTACAGCAGGCAGTGGTGAAAGCTAATGGCATGTTGGCCTTCATTGCGAGAGGATTTGAATTTAGGAGCAAGGAGGTCCTACTGCAGTTGTACAGTGCCCTGGTGAGACCGCACCTGTGTACAATTCTGGTCCCCTAATTTGAGGAAGAACATTATTGCTATTGAGGGAGTTCAGCTCAGGTTCACCAGGTTGATTCCTGGAATGGTGGGACTGATATATGATGAAAGAATGGGTCGACTGGGCTTGTATTCACTGGAATTTAGAAGGATGAGAGGGGATATTATAGAAACATATAAAATTCTCAAAGGAATGGACAGGCTAGATGTAGAAAAAATGTTACCGATGTTGGGGGAGTCCAGAACCAGGGGTCACAGTTTAAGAATAAGGAGTAGGCCATTTAGGACTAAGATGGGGAAAAACGTCTTTACCCAGAGTTGTGAATCTGTGGAATTCTCTGCCACAGAAGGCAGTGGAGGCCGATTCACTGGATGTTTTCAAGAAAGAGTTAGAGTAAAAAGAGGCTACAGATTTTTGGCTGTTGAGTAGAGCTACTGCTCATGGAAAATAAGCTGTTTTTATGGCTTGCTCAGTAAATAAGCACTATTCTATAGGAGAAAAAATTGCAGATGCTGGTATAAATCAAAGGTAGACACAAAATGCTGGAGTAACTCAGTGGGTCAGGCAGCATCTCGGCAGAGAAGGAATGGGTGACGTTTCGAGTCTGAAGAAGGGTCTCGATCCGAAACGTCACCCATTCCTTCTCTCCCTTGATGATGCCTGACCCGCTGAGTTACTCCAGCGTTTTGTGTCTACCTTCAAGTACTATTCTATTGTATGTACTAACTAAGTAAGTCCTATTCTATAAGTAAAAGCCTTGTAAACATGCCGTTCCCATGCACTGGGCATCAGTCATTGTTTCCTTTAAAGTACCACATTTTGTTTTACTGGAAACAATTGTAAATTTGCAGATGAAAGGCTATTTCAAGGAAATAACTTTGAGATGATTCGCTTTACAATCTACAGGGGGCGTCGGTGAGCCAGTTTGTACACACAGAGGTTCAAACTGTTCGAGTGTCTCTTAACTATTTCTGCCTCAGAAGGCAGTGGAGGCCAATTCTCTGAATGCATTCAAGAGAGAGCTATATAGGTCTAGATAGATGGATAGATCTAGATAGATCTAGCTAGATAGAGCGCTTACAAAATTCTTAAGGGGTTGGACAGGCTAGATGCAGGAAGATTGTTCCCGATGTTGGGGAAGTCCAGAACAAGGGGTCACAGTTTAAGGATAAGGGGGAAGTCTTTTAGGACCGAGATGAGAACTTTTTTTTTCACACAGAGAGTGGTGAATCTGTGGAATTCTCTGCCACAGAAGGTAGTTGAGGCCAGTTCATTGGCTATATTTAAGAGGGAGTTAGATGTGGCCCTTGTGGCTAAAGGAATCAGGGGGTATGGAGAGAAGGCAGGTACGGGATACTGAGTTGGATGATCAGCCCTGATCACATTGAATGGTGGTGCAGGCTCGAAGGGCCGAATGGCCTACTCCTGCACCTATTTTCTATGTTTCTATATTTCTATGTTTACTGGAAACAATTGTAAATTTGCAGATGAAAGGCTATTTCAAGGAAATAAATTTGAGATGATTCGCTTTGCAATCTACAGGGGGCGTAGGTGAGCCAGTTTGTACACACAGAGGTTCAAACTGTTCGAGTGTCTCTTAACTATTTCTGTCTCAGAAGGCAGTGGAGGACAATTCTCTGAATGCATTCAAGAGAGAGCTGGATAGATCTAGATAGATGGATGGATCTAGATAGATCTAGCTAGATCTCTTAAGGATAGCGGAGTCAGGGGGTATGGGGAGAAGGCAGGAACGGGGTACTGATTGAGAATGATCAGCCATGCTCACATTGAATGGTGGTGCTGGCTCGAAGGGCCGAATGGCCTACTACTGCACCTATTGTCTATTGCCCGCCTTCTTTCCAAATCTAAAAGATTTTGAATTGACGAGATTTTTAACTGCTAAATTAATGGCCAGAATCGCTTGTTTCCGAATGTCAATATCAAGTCAAGCTAAGTTTATTATCTTTTGGATGCTGGAGATACAGCATGCAAACAGGCCCTTCGGTCCACCGCGTCTGTGCCGACCAGTGATTATCCCATACACTAGCACTATCCTACGCGCACGAGGAACAATTTACAATTTACCTAAGCCAAGTAACGGGCAAACCCCTGTGTCTTTGTTAGGAAGTTAGGAAAAGGGGACGTACAACGAGATCTGGGTGTCCTAGTGCATCAGTCACTGAAAGGAAGCATGCAGGTACAGCAGGCAGTGAAGAAAGGCAATGGAATGTTGGTCTTCATAACAAGAGGAGTTGAGTACAGGAGTAAAGAGGTCCTTCTGCAGTTGTACAGGGCCCTAGTGAGACCGCACCTGGAGCACTGTGTGCAGTTTTGGTCTCCAGATTTGAGGAAGGATATTCTTGCTATTGAGGGCGTGCATCGTAGGTTTACTAGGTTAATTCCCGGAATGGCGGGACTGTCATATGTTGAAAGACTGGAGTGACTAGGCTTGTATACACTGGAATTTAGACAGATGAGAGGAGATCTTATCGAAACGTATAAGATTATTAAGGGGTTGGACACGTTAGAGGCAGGAAACATGTTCCCAATATTGGGTGAGTCCAGAACAAGGGGCCACAGTTTAAGAATAAGAGGTAGGCCATTTAGAACTAAGATGAGGAAAAACTTTTTCAGTCAGAGAGTTGTGAATCTGTGGAATTCTCTGCCTCAGAAGGCATTGGAGGCCAATTCTCTGAATGCATTCAAGAGAGTCCTCCTGCACCTATTATCTATTGTCTATTGTCTTTGGAGTGTGGGAGGAAACCGGAGCACCCGTAGAAAACCCAGGCAGGTCACGGGGAGAACATACAAACTCCGTACGGACAGCACCCGTAGTCAGGATGGAACCCGGGTCTCTGGCGCTGTGAGGCAGCAACTCTACCGCTGCGCCACCGTGCCACCCCTTGAGCAGCCTTCATGAGCCACATGCCCTTTAACTATTTCTACCCGCCTTCTTTCCAAATGTAAAAGATTTTGAATTGACTGTATTTTACTTGCTAAATTAACGGTCAGGATTATATGCTACTGAATGTCAAAATCGTCAAGTTGAGTTTATTGTCTTTTAGAATTTAGACGTCAGAGATACAGAGCGGAAACGTTCCCTTCGGTCCACCGTGCCTGTGCCGACCAGCGATCACCATCGTACACAAGCACTATCCCACACACACTAGGTACAATTTACAATTTTGTACCGAAGCCAATTAACCTGAAAACCCCTGTGTCTTTGGAGTGTGGGAGGAAATTGGAACAGAGGGAGAACGTACAAACTCCATACAGACAAGCACCCATAGTCAGGATGGAACCTGGGTCTCTGGTGCAGTAAGGCAGCAACTCTACCACTGGGCCATCGTGCCACCCTGTTAAGCACAGTAAGTAGGGTCTCCACCCGAAACATCACCCATTCCTTCTCTCCCGAGATGCTGCCTGACCCGCTGAGCTACTCCGGCATTGTGTGTCTACCTTAGATTTTAACCAGCATCTGCAGTTTGTTCCTACACAGTACGATGAGGTGCAGGTGCAGCGAAACTTCTGCGTGTGGCAGCACCACAGGTACATAGACTCAGACAACACACAAAAAATGATTAATTGTGCATGAATTAGTCAAGAGTCAAACCCTCATCCATGATGTTAATAGACATCACGACCGTCATGGATGTGGTGGGATCATTTCTTTGCTGTATCTTTCCATGATTCCACATTTGAATCAGTAGCCCAGAACCAAAGATACTAGAGGAGCAAGATGGACCACTCCATTGAAAATCGCCTATACTGAAGTGTAGTACGCCATTTTAGTAAGCAAAACCCGCCGTTCGCTCTGCCTCTCGCAGTGTAATCAGTGTTTTGGGGGAACAGTATGTGTGATGATACCATTAAAATGCAGAATATATCTCATCTATCAATTCACCGATTTTTGTTATTTTTCTTTTTAAATGTTTCCGCAAGTTTCTGCCGACTAAAATGGCGCCATGACATACTACGGTTTTTAGGGTCGAGTGGTCTATATTGTTCCTCTAGTATCTTTGCCCAGAACTCTAGCTCGTAGCCAAGTGGCATAATATCAAGATATTGAGCGGCACGGTGGCGCAGTGGTAGAGTTGCCGCCTTACAGCAAATGCAGCGCCGGAGACTCAGGTTCGATCCTGACTACGGGCGCCGTCTGTACGGAGTTTGTACGTTCTCCCCGTGACCTGCGTGGGTTTTCTCCGAGATCTTCGGTTTCCTCCCACACTCCAAAGACGTACAGGTTTGTAGGTTAATTGGCTGGGTTAATGGAAACAATTGTCCCTAGTGTGTGTAGGATAGTGTTAGTGTGCGGGGATCGCTGGGCGGCGCGGCCTCAGTGGGCCGAAGGGCCTGTTTCCGCGCTGTATCTCTAAATCTAAATCTAAAAATTACTGCCGTTAATATAACCTTTGAGGCACCACAGTAGCCACTGTGTAGGAAGGAACTGCAGATGCTGGTTTACACCGAACATAGGCTCAAAAAGCTGGAGTAACTCATCGGGACAGGCAGCATCTCTGGATAGAAGGAATGGGTGACATTTCGGGTTGAGACCCTTCTTCAGACAGTGTAAGAAAATAACTGCAGATGCTGGTACAAATCGAAGGTATTTATTTCACAAAATGCTGGAGTAACTCAGCAGGTGTGAAGAAGGGTCTCGACCCGAAACGTCACCCATTCCTTCTCTCCTGAGATGCTGCCTGACCCGCTGAGTTACTCCAGCATTTTGTGAAATAAATACCTTCCTCAGACAGTGTTAGACAATAGACAATAGACAATAGACAATAGGTGCAGGAGTAGCCCATTCAGCCCTTCGAGCCAGCACCGCCATTCAATGCGATCATGGCTGATCACTCTCAATCAGTACCCCGTTCCTGCCTTCTCCCCATTCCCCCTCACTCCGCTATCCTTAAGAGCTCTATCCAGCTCTCTCTTGAAAGCATCCAACAAACTGGCCTCCACTGCCTTCTGAGGCAGAGAATTCCACACCTTCACCACTCTCTGACTGAAAAAGTTCTTCCTCATCTCCGTTCTAAATGGCCTACCCCTTATTCTTAAACTGTGGCCCCTTGTTCTGGACTCCCCCAACATTGGGACCATGTTTCCTGCCTCTAATGTGTCCAATCCCCTAATTATCTTATATGTTTCAATAAGATCCCCCCTCATCCTTCTAATTTACATTTACATTTGCAAAAAGTACACACATTCACACCCTAGTGCTCTTGGTTTAAAATCCCAATTTAATTGACCAGAAGATTACAACAAAAATTGACAGTCTGTTGCTATTTTGCGAGGTTATTCTCTGGATAAGTGAATGAATAATTCAGAGTAGTTTGGGGTCCAAAGCATTTTCGGTACTTGGAGAAGACTGATCATTGATCTGATTAGATTTGTTATAGGCTGAAAATTGCCTTTTAATGAATGCTTGTCACTTTTTACCCTGTACACGAATTGAACTTCGGAAATTGCAGGTTTACGAGCAAAACAGATCTATGGTTTCATTACCGAGCCATTAAAAATAGAGTCAAATAATTTCTGTCCTCCTCAGGAGAGAGGGAGATAGAAATTATAATTGTTCTCGTTACGAGCTGTCTGCCGATGTTTCGTTGATCCAATAGCCCAGTGGGGCTGGTTTTATTAGATTACAAGACAGAAGCATTTTACAACCGTCTTAGGAGACACAAGAAACTGCCAATGCTGGAATTATTCTGAAGAAGGGTCATAGAAACACAGAAACATAGAAAATAGATGCAGGAGTAGACCCTTCGAGCAAGCACCACCATTTAATATGATCGTGGCTGATCATCTAAAATCAGTACCCCGTTCCTGCTTTCTCCCCATATCCCTTAATTCCGCTAGCCCTAAGAGCTAAATCTAATTCTCTCTTGAAAACATCCAGTGAATCGGCCTCCATTGCCTTCTGTGGCAGAGAACTCCACATAAAATGTCCCCGTGGTGTGTAGGTTTGTGTTAATGTGTCTGCTTGGTGGGTTGTATCTCTGAACTAAACTAAACTAGGTCTGGGCAGGTAAATGCTGGCTCAACCTCCAAGATCCACATCCGTTGCATGAATAAACAAATTGGTCAGTATGGACCTATCATCATATCATCATATCATATATATACGGCCGGAAACAGGCCTTTTCGGCCCTCCAAGTCCGTGCCGCCCAGCGATCCTCGTACATTAACACCATCCTACACCCACTAGGGACAATTTTTACATTTACCCAGCCAATTAACCTACATACATGTACGTCTTTGGAGTGTGGGAGGAAACCGAAGATCTCGGAGAAAACCCACACAGGTCACAGGGAGAACGTACAAACTCCTTACAGTGCAGCACCCGTAGTCAGGATCGAACCTGAGTCTCCGGCGCTGCATTCACTGTAAAGCAGCAACTCTACCGCTGCGCTACCGTGCCGCCTTTGGGCCTGTTCCTGTATTGCATGATTCTATACCTCTATATTTATCTTTACTTAGTTTAGTTTAGAGATGTAGCCTGGAAACGGGCTCTTCGGCCCACAGAGCCCGCGCCGACCCAGCGATCGCCCTGCACACTGCCACTATCCTACACACCAGGGACAGTTTACAGAAAAGCCGAATAACCTACAAACCTGCATGTCTTTCGAATGTGAGAGGAAATTAGAGCACGCAGAGAAAACTCACTCAGTCACAGGGAGAACGTACAAACTCCGTACAGACAGCACCCATAGTCAGGCGGCACGGTAGCGCAGCGGTAGAGTTGCTGCTTTACAGCGAATGCAACGCCGGAGACTCAGGTTCGATCCTGACTACGGGTGCTGTACTGTAAGGAGTTTGTACGTTCTCCCCGTGACCGGCGTGGGTTTTCTCCGAGATCTTTGGTTTCCTCCCACACTCCAAAGACGTACAGGTATGTAGGTTAATTGGCTGGGTATAATTGGCTGGGTAAATGTAAAAATTGTCCCTAGTGTAGGATAGTGTTAATAGTGTTAGTGTGCGGGGATCACTGGGCGGCGTGGACTTGGTGGGCCGAAAAGGCCTGTTTCCGCGCTGTATATATATGATATGATATCATATCATATGATTGAACCCGTATCTCTGGCGTTGTAAGGTCGCAACTCTACCGCTGCGCCCATTAGGATTATGATTAGCTCTCACTCCACATATATATCACAACCCATTATATTATGAATTAATCCACATCTGCAATGATTTGCTTTCCTAGGGTTAGGATTCTTTCAGAATGGACTCTCTTAGAGTAGGCAAACTCTTAGATAGGTTCCTGCTGGATATTGTGCAGCAGTGTATCAAAAGGAGTTCACGAATTTGCAAGAAATAATGGCCAGGACTAGTATCTGAAGAAGGGTCTCGACCCCATTCCTTCTCTCCAGAGATGCTGCCTGTCCCGTTGAGTTACTCCAGCATTTTGGGTCTAACTAGTATCTCTATCATATTTAAGCCATGCAGCATTTCAGCTTACTGTTGTTATGCTGTAGCTGAATCTGTTTACGTAAAAATTCCTCTATTTTAAACAGGATTGCAAAAGATCCCCTTAACTTCCCTGTCTGAATAAACAGCGAAGGACAGGATGCACACTGCAGTGAAAATGTGCACAGTTTGTTAAAGTCTTGGTGCATTGCCGAAGCCAGTGGCTGCTGCGATAATTGTTAAACATTAGATGTCGGTCTGAATATTGATTTCTCTAACTTCAAGTAAGCCTTTCATCCCCTCTCTCTCGGTCCCTCCCCCATCCTAGCCGAACTACAGGTTTCACTGTCGTCCTATTGAGTTTCACTGTCGTCCTATTGAGTTTCACTGTCTGTATTAACACATTATCACCTACACCACAGCCAACAATGGACCATTGTGGGCTCCACCTTTCCTTGATCGTCGGTGCTTTTCGCATATCTTCAACCTGGCTCGTTTCCCTCTCCCTTAACTCTCAGTCTGAAGAAGTGTTTTCTCCGGGTGCTCCGGTTTCCTCCCACACTCCAAAGACATATTGGTTTATAGGTTGTATAAGAAAATAACTGCAGATGCTGGTACAAATCGAAGGTGTTTATTCACAAAATGCTGGAGTAACTCAGCGGGTCAGGCAGCATCTCAGGAGAGAAGGAATGGGTGACGTTTCGGGTCGAGACCCTTCTTCAGACTGATGTCAGGGGGGCGGGACAAAGGAAGGATATAGGTGGAGACAGGAAGATAGAGGGAGAACTGAGGAAGAGAGGGACAGAGGAACTATCTAAAGTTGGAGAAGTCGATGTTCATACCGCTGGGCTGCAAACTGCCCAGGCGAAATATGAGGTGCTGTTCCTCCAATTTCCGGTGGGCCTCACTATGGCACTGGAGGAGGCCCATGACAGAAAGGTCAGACTGGGAGTGGGAGGGGGAGTTGAAGTGCTCGGCCACCGGGAGACCAGTTTGGCCAACGCGGACCGAGCGCAGGTGTTGAGCGAAGCGATCGCCGAGCCTGCGCTTGGTTTCGCCGATGTAAATAAGTTGACATCTAGCGCAGCGGATGCAATAGATGAGGTTGGAGGAGGTGCAGGTGAACCTTTGTCTCACCTGGAAAGACTGTTTGGGTCCTTGGATGGAGTTGAGGGGGGAGGTAAAGGGACAGGTGTTGCATCTCGTGCGGTTGCAGGGGAAAGAGCCCGGGGATGGGGTGGTTTGGGTGAGAAGGGACGAGTGGACCAGGGAGTTGCAGAGGGAACGGTCTCTGCGGAACGCAGAGAGGGGAGGGGACGGGAAGATATGGCCAGTGGTGGGGTCCCGTTGTAGGTGACGGAAATGTTAATTGGCTTTGGCAAAAAAAATTGAAAATTGTCCCCAGTGTGTGTAGGATAGTGTTAATGTGTGGGAACAGCTGGTCGGCACACACTCGGTTGGCCGAGGGGCCACACTGTATCACTAAACGAGGTTCCAGTCCCGAAACGTCACCTATTCCCTTACTCCAGAGATGCTGCCTGACCCGCTGAGTTGGTCGAGCACTTTGTGTCCATCCGTGGGCGAGTCCAGTGTTGGAACTGAAGATTCTTCCACAGAGGTGACAGTTGTGAGGTGCTCTGTTCTTTCTGTGGTTCCTCCTGGGCTTCTCTATGTTCCCACAGGTGACGTTTCAGGTCGAGACCATTGTTTAGTTTCCGTCACCCGTTCCTTCTCTCCAGAGATGCTGCCTGTCCCACTGAGTTACTCCAGCTTTTTGTGTCTATCTTCGGTCTAAACCAGCATCTGCAGTTCCTTCCCATGCATGATCTCATCTGCCTGTACATGGTCCATATCCTTCTATTCCCTGCACTTTCAAGTGCCTATCTAAAAGCCTCATAAACGCTACTATCAATAGACAATAGATAATAGCCAAGTCAAGTCAAGTCAAATTTATTTGTCACATACACATACACGATGTGCAGTGAAATGAAAGTGGCAATGCCTGCGGATTGTGCACAAAAAGAATTACAGTTACAGCATATAAATAAAGTTAATAAGTTACTATTAGTGTCGACAAAAATTTAGTCTCTGGGGTTATAAAAGTTGACAGTCCTGATGGCCTGTGGGAAGAAGCTCCGTCTCATCCTCTCCGTTTTCACAGCGTGACAGCGGAGGCGTTTGCCTGATCGTAGCATCTGGAACAGTCCGTTGCTGGGGTGGCAGGGGTCCCTCATAATCTTGCTTGCTCTGGATCTGCACCTCCTGATGTATAGGTCCTGCAGGGGGACGAGTGTAGTTCCCATGGTGCGTTCTGCCGAACGCACTACTCTCTGCAGGGCCATCCTGTCCTGGGCAGAGCTGTTCCCAAACCAGACTGTAATGTTGCCGGACAGGATGCTCTCTACAGCCCCAGAGTAGAAGCAATGAAGGATCCTCAGAGACACTCTGAATAGGTGCAGGAGTAGGCCATACGGCCCCTCGAGCCAGTACCACCATTCAATGTGATCATGGCTGATCATTCTCAATCAGTACCCCGTTCCTGCCTTCTCCCCATACCCCCTGACTCCACTATCCTTAAGAGCTCTATCTAGCTCTCTCTTGAATTCATTCAGAGAATTGGCCTCCACTGCCTTCTGAGGCAGAGAATTCCACAGATTCACAACTCTCTGACTGAAAACGTTTTTCCTCATCTCCGTTCTAAATGGCCTACCCCTTATTCTTAAACTGTGGCCCCTGGTTCTGGACTCCCCCAACATTGGGAACATGTTTCCTGCCTCTAACATGTCCAACCCCTTAATAATCTTATACGTTTCGATAAGATCCCCTCTCATCCTTCTAATCCTCTATCGTGTATCTGAAGTTCAAGTTCAAGTTCTTAACTTGGCTATCAATGCCCTTGGTCCTGGTGGATCACTGGGTTGGAGGGTGTCAAGAGCTAAATTAACTCAACAACTGCTCATATTTCTGTGATCAGGAGAGATAGGAACATCAGCCCTCAGTTGAAAACTAACCATTGCCAAAAATCTCGTAAAGTGTTTCATTACCTGAGCCTGGGGGTGTGAAAGAGATGGTTGTGCTGCTTGAGTACTGATTTTCTCTGGTCCTTCCACGGAGATCATCAAAGCTCTTCAGGGGAAAGCAGTTTCCAAAGTATCCTGAAAAATAAATTACAGCGTTTACTCACTTTGACAATCTGCAGCTTACAAGTAAAAATATATCTCCTCCTTTAGGTGGTGCAGCGGTAGAGTTGCTGCCTTGCAGCGCCAGAGACCTGGGTTCGATCCCGACTGCGGGTAGAAAAGAACAGCAGATGCTGCTTCATTCAAAGATAGACACAAAATGCTGGAGTAACTCAACGGGACAGGCAGCATCTCTGGAGAGAAGGAATGCCTGTCCGGCTGAGTTACTCCAGCATTTTGTGTCTATGGGTGTTGTCAATAGACAATAGGTGCAGAGGAGGCCATTCGGCCCTTCGAGCCAGCACCGCCATTCAATGTGATCATGGCTGATCATTCTCAATCAGTACCCCGTTCCTGCCTTCTCCCCATACCCCCTGACTCCGCTATCCTTAAGAGCTCTATCTAGCTCTCTCTTGAATGCATGTATGGAGATTGTACGTTGACCTGCGTGGGTTTTCTCTGAGATCTTCGGTTTCCTCCCACACTCAAAAGACGTACAGGTTTGTAGGTTAATTGGCTTGGTATAAGCGTAAATTGTCCCTGTTGAGTGTAGGACAGTGTTAGCGTGCGGGGATCGCTGGTCGGCGTGGACTCGGTGGGCCGAAGGGCCTGTTTCCGCGCTGTATCTCTAAACTTTGGGGCATCGTGCGAGCTGTGGAGGAGTGAGAAAAGGGTATCTCACTGCTTCTCACCACACATGGACATGCTGGGATGGAGGAAGGAGGGCGGGGTGTTACAATGAAGATGTTACATTTAATCTGTAAGTCCCATCTCTGCGGAAGGGTTTATGCAGCAATAGAGTTGTCGGAATGATGCCCATCACACGCTGCACAGTATCCTGAAAAGATCCCGACCCAAAACGTCGTCCGTCCGTTCCATTATTCACGCTGTTCCCCTTATCCTGTGTCAGTACACTGTGGATATCTCGATTGTAATCATGTATGGTCTTTCCACTGGCCGGTTAGCACACAACAAAAGCTTTTCACTGTACCTCGGTACACGTGACAAGAAACTAAACTCAAACTGAACTCAGATACTGTTAACCTGCTGAGTTACTCCAGTACTTAGAAACAAGAAACTTCAGATGCTGGTTAATACTCAAAAGGACACAAAGTGCTGGATTAACTCAACAGGTCAGGCAGCATCTCCGGAGAACATGGATAGGCGCAATTTCGGGTAAAGACCTTTCTTCGGACATTACTCCAGTAGTTTGTGTTTTACACAATGAAATAACACAATGTAACTAGTAGAGTGGATAAGGGAGAACCAGTCGATGTGTTATATCTGGACTTTCAGAAGGCATTCGACAAGGAGATTGGTGTACAAACTTAAAGCACATGGTATTGAGGGTTCAGTTTTGAGCTGGATAGAAAATTGGTTGGCGGACAGGAAGCAAAGAGTAGGAATAAACGGGTCCTTTTCGGAATGGCAGGCAGTGACTAGTGGGGTACCGCAAGGCTCAGTGCGGGGACCCGTTATTTACAATATATATTAATGATTTGGACGAGGGAATTGAATGCAACATCTCTAAGTTTGCGGATGACACAAAGCTGGGTGGCAGTGTTAGCTGCGAGGAGGATGCTAGGAGGCTGCAGAGTGACTTGGATAGATTAGGCGAGTGGGCAAATGCATGGCAGATGCAATATAATGTGGATAAATGTGAGGTTATCCACTTTGGCGGCAAGAACAGGAAAGCAGAGTATTACCTGAATGGTGACCGATTGGGAGAAGGGGAGATGCAACGTGACCTGGGTGTCATGGTGCACCAGTCATTGAAAGCAAGCATGCAGGTGCAGCAGGCAGTGAAGAAAGCGAATGGTATGTTGGCATTCATAGCAAGAGGATTTGAGTTTAGGGGCAGGGAGGTTCTGCTGCAGTTGTACAGGGCCTTGGTGAGACCGCACCTGGAGTATTGTGTGCAGTTTTGGTCTCCTAACCTGAGGAAAGACGTTCTTGCCTTAGAGGGAGTACATAGAAGGTCCACCAGATTAATCCCTGGGATGGCGGGACTTGCATATGAGGAAAGACTGGATGGACTGGGCTTGTACTCGCTGGAATTTAGACTGAGGGGGGATCTTATAGAAACATATAAAATTCTTAAGGGGTTGGAGAGGCTAGATGCGGGAAGATTGTTCCCGATGTTGGGGGAGTCCAGAACCAGGGGTCACAGCTTAAGGATAAGGGGGAAGTCTTTTAGGACCGAGATGAGAAAACATTTCTTCACACAGAGAGTGGTGAGTCTGTGGAATTCTCTGCCACAGAAGGTAGTTGAGGCCAGTTCATTGGCTATATTTAAGAGGGAGTTAGGTGTGGCCCTTTTTGCTAAAGGGATCAGGGGGTATGGAGAGAAGGCAGGTACAGGTTACTGAGCTGGATGATCAGCCATGATCATATTGAATGGCGGTGCGTACAGGCTCGAAGGGCCGAATGGCCTACTCCTGCACCTATTTTCTATGTTTCTATGTTTCTATAACCTCTTGCTTCTTCGGACTCTTACCATGACTCTTATTAAGTGTGAGGACAGATGAAAGATTTGTTATTTCTTGGAATAATTTATGAAACATTTTCTCATCAAGGATTTAGAATGCTTTCATTATGGAAGGCGGAGCTGACACATTTAACCGACATACTGTAGCTGGAGCCCACTATTCCCTCGTATTTGTTATTCAATTAAGTAACGTCCAAATAAATAATGATTTTGATATTGTATGAGATCAATAGAAATAACACTGACTGAAGCCGGTAGAATTAGGCCATTAAGTCTCCTACGCCATTCAATCATGGCTGATCTATCTCTCCCTCCTAACCCCATTCTCCTGCCTTCTCCCTATAACCCCTGACACCGATATTAATCAAGAATCTCTCTATCTCTGCCGTAAAAATATCCACTGACTTGGCCTCCACAGCCTTCTGTGTGGCAAAGAATTCCACAGATTTACCACCCTCTGACTCAAGAAATTCCTCCTCAGCTCCTTCCTAAAGGAACGTCCTTTAATTCTGAGGCTGTGCCCTCTGGTCTTGGAGGCCAAAAAGACGTACAGGTTTGTAGGTTAATTAGCTTGGTGTAAATGTGAGATTGTCCCTAGTGTGCGTAGGGTAGTTTTAGACAATAGACAATAGGTGCAGGAGGAGGACATTCGGCCCTTCGAGCCAGCACCGCCATTCAATGTGATCATGGCTGATCATTCTCAATCAGTACCCCGTTCCTGCCTTCTCCCCATACCCCCTGACTCCTCTATCCTTAAGAGCTCTATCTAGCTCTCTCTTGAATGCATTCAGAGAATTGGCCTCCACTGCCTTCTGAGACAGAGAATTCCACAGATTCACAACTCTCTGACTGAAAAAGCTTTTCCTCATCTCAGTTCTAAATGGCCTACCCCTTATTCTTAAACTGTGGCCCCTTGTTCTGGACTCCCCCAACATTGGGAACATGTTTCCTGCCTCTAACGTGTCCAACCCCTTAATAATCTTATACGTTTCAATAAGATCTCCTCTCATCCTTCTAAAATCCGTGTTAGTGTGCGGGGATCGCTGGTCGGCGCGGACTCGGTGGGCCGAAGGGCCTGTTTCACGCTGTATCTAAACGAAGCTAAACTAAACGAAAGGTGATGTTTTAGGTTTGGATGCTTCTTCAGACTTGGCCTCCACAGCCTTCTGTGGCAAAGAGTTCCACAGGTTCACCACCCTCTGACTAAACAAATTCCTCCTCAGCTCCTTCCTAAAGGAACGTCCTTTAATTCTGAGGCTGTGGCCTCTGGTCTTGGAGGCCATAAAGACATACAGGTTAATTAGCGATGTAAATGTAAGATTTTCCATAGTGTGCGTAGGGTAGTGTTAGTGTGTGGGGATCGCTGGTCGGCGCGGACTGATTGATAATACTGATTGAGAATGATCAGCCATGATCACATTGAATGTCGGTGCTGGCTCGAAGGGCCGAACGGCCTCCTCCTGCACCTATTGTCTATTGTCTATTGACTCGGTGGGCCGAAGGGTCTGTTTCCGCGCTGTATCTCTAAACTAATCTAAACTAAACGAAAGGTGATGTTTTAGGTTAGGATGCTTCTTCTGACTTGACCTCCACAGCCTTCTGTGGCAAAGAATTCCACAGGTTCATCACCCTCTGACTAAAGAAATTCCTCCTCATCTCCTTCATAAAGGAACCTCCTTTGATCCTGTCGGTCCCCCTAGGCCGTGTTCTCCTTTGTTCCGAGCAGCGGGACCAAAGTGTCGGGACATCTCAGCCACACAGCAATGGTCACCACTGCAGTTGACAGATTCTCTGTGCTTCACATTGTCGTGCCCAAAGTAAGCAGAGTCCTAGGATATTCCTTCATCTTTATCATGTTTAATTAAGCTATCAGATAATTGAATTGCGTTCAGATCTGACATGCTGCCATGGTTTTAGCTTGTAAAGCTAATTTGACTTTCAAACGCATAAAATGATTGGCACATAGCTTGAAACTCTTGACTTCACTCACATTGAACCCCATGGCAACGTTTCCATGAATAATTTAATTCCGTCTTATCGGAAGGACGGCAAATGATGCTGGCAAGAGTGTGTAATAATCGGGATTAATTCGAGCTAACGCGGATTTGAAAGAACGTAATGATTTGTGCTCCTTTGAAGCAGTTTTGAGATTTTTGCCACAGAAGATTAATCGTTATGACTTGAGAAAGTGTATTGTCATTTCTGCAACGGGCTTGCTATAAATCCCCAGCCAACCACAACTTAGTGTTAATATTTTCCTTATCTCCTGTCTTCACGAGCAGCTGAAAGTGCCTTGTTTCTTTTGCGCGCACTTATCTAAGCTCCCTTTAATCTAACATTAATTCACCATTCCCTCTTCATCGCTCTGCTTATTCCCACTATCTTTCCCAAAGTGCGGCACAAAAACTATAGGACTCACGCCACATAAATCCCAGGTATTTATTCACAAAATGCTGGAGTAACTCAGCGGGTCAGGCAGCATCTCGGGAGAGAAGGAATGGGTGGCGTTTCGGGTCGAGACCCTTCTTCAGACTGATGTCAGGGGGAGGGCGGGACAAAGGAAGGATATAGGTGGAGACGGGAAGATAGAGGGAGATCTGGGAAGGAGGAGGGGAAGAGAGGGACAGAGGAACTATCTAAAGTTGGAGAAGTCGATGGTCCCACATCACACTGGGGCATCCTATATCATCCTGGGGTCTAAAATGCCCTCATACTGCCACACGTCTTTGCAATAAGGGCGACACTGTGGCACAGCTGGTAAAGTTGTTGCCTCACAGTGCCAGAGACCCGGGTACGATCCATAACCTCGGGTGCTGTCTGTGTGGAGTTTGCACGTTCTCCATGTGACTGCGTGGGTTTCTTCCGGCTGCTCCGGTTTCCCCCCACATCCCAAAGACGTGCGGGTTTGTAGGTTAATTGGCCCCCTGTAAATTGTCCACTAGTGCGTAGGGAGTGGATGAGAAAGTGGGATAACGTAGAACTAGTGTGAACGGGCGATCAATGGTCAAGGCAGACTTGTTTATCTGGATGTGCCGCACCGCATCGATCACCATTGCAACATAGACATACCCCAACACCCATTGTCATCATGTTTAAAATCATGAGAGGAATAGATCGGGTAGGTTGCCCAGAGTAGGTGAATCGAGGACCAGAGGACATAGGTTTAAGGCGAAGGGAAAAGGATTTAATAAGAATCTGAGGGGTAACTTTTTCACACAAGGGCGGTGGGTGCATGGAATAAGCTGCTAGAGGAGGTAGTTGAGGCTGGGACTATCCCAACATTTAGGAAACAGACAGGTATATGGATAGGACAGGTTTGGAGCGATACGGGCAGGTGGGACCAGTGTAGCTGGGGCATGTTGGGCGGCATGGGCAAGTTGGGCCGAAGGGCCTGTTTCCACGCTGTGTCACTCTATGACACTACACACAACAAACAAACAAACACCCGTTCACTTACCAAGACACAGATGTAGATGGAGTAGATAGAACTAGGTCCCAACGTGGAAATGTCAAAGTATTGAAGACATAACTATAATGTGAGAGGGGCAAAGATTAAAGGAGATAAGGGGGGTATATAAGTGATTAAATGAGACACGGGGTAGTGGCTGCCGGTGCTGCCAGGAGTGGCAATGGGGGCAGATATAATAGTGGTATTTAAGAGGCTTTTATATACACACATGGATATGCAGGGAATGGAGGGATGTGGATCATGTGCATGCAGATAGGATTAGAGGCATCATGGTGGCGCAGCGGTAGAGTTGCTGCCTTACAGTGCCAGAGACCCGGGTTCAATCCTGATTATGGGCACTGTCTGTGTGGAGTTTAAACTTTCTCCCTGTGACCTGTGTGGGTTTTCTCCGGGTGCTCCGGTTTCCTCCCACACTCCAAAAATGTACAGGTTTGTAGGCTGATTGGCTTGGTAAAATTGGAAATTGTCCCTAGTGTGTGTAGGATTTTGCTAGTGTGTGGGGATTGTTGATAGACACAAAATGCTGGAGTAACTCAGCGGGTCAGGCAGCATCTCTGGAAAGAAGGAACGGGTGACGTTTTGGGTCGAGACCCTTCTTCCGACGGGGATTGTTGATCGGCACAGACTAGGTAGGCGGAAGGGCCTGTTTTCGCACTAGAACTAAAAACAAAAAATATTTTGGCATCATGTTCAGCACAGACATTGTGGGCCGAAGGGCCTGTTCCTGTGCTGTACTTTTCTATGTTCCATGTACACATTGTAATCTCAACTCTCCTTCCCCTATTGACATAAAGCAATAGAGGATATGATAGCAGAGTGGTATGTTACTGGGCTTGAATGTAGATGGCCACTCTCACCATCCACAGGCAAGGGTTCGAATCCCACGAGAGAGGCTGCAAGAACTTAGATAGTCAATCAATTCAATGAGGAATCAAAAAGCTGGTGCCACTAATGGCGACTCTGGAATTATAGGGTTGTTATAACAAGCCATATGGTTCACTAGTGCCCTCCGGGAATAGGAATCTACCATCCTTACAAGACTTCAAGCTCACCAACGTAATTGATTATAAATGGCCCCTCCATTCAAGGGCAATTAGCTTTCGACAACAAAGACTGACTTTGTCAGGGAGTATCGCAGCCGGTGAATTGATAAAAGAACGCGCAAACGTGCTGACCTCATACACAGACAGCCTGCCCTTTTCCAGATGTGCGCGGATGGGAATACAGATGTGTGATCTGCTTGCCTTGCCAAATGCGGTTACAAGGAGGATAAAAATAATGACTTTACAATAGACAATAGACAATAGGTGCAGGAGTAGGCCATTCGGCCCTTCGAGCCAGCACCGCCATTCAATGTGATCATGGCTGATCATTCTCAATCAGTACCCCGTTCCTGCCTTCTCCCCCATACCCCCTGACTACGCTATGCTTAAGAGCTCTATCTAGCTCTCTCTTGAATGCATTCAGAGAATTGGCCTCCACTGCCTTCTGAGGCAGAGAATTCCACAGATTCACAACTCTCTGACTGAAAAAGTTTTTCCTCATCTCAGTTCTAAATGGCCTGCCCCTTATTCTTAAACTGTGGCCCCTTGTTCTGGACTCCCCCAACATTGGGAACATGTTTCCTGCCTCTAACGTGTCCAACCCCTTTACAGAAGTTAGTTAGATAGAGCTCCAGGGGCAAGTGGAATCAAGGGATAGGGGGAGAAGGCAGGCACGGGTTATTGATTGTGGACGATCAGCCATGATCACAATGAATGGCGGTGCTGGCTCGAAGGGCCGAATGGCCTCCTCCTGCACCTATTTTCTATGTTTCTAGAACTACATTTGTGTGGCGTGGCAGTAGAGGAGTTGCTGCCTCACCGTGCCAGTGACCCGGGTTCGATACTGACTATGGGTGCTGGCTGTACGGAGGTCCTACTGCGTGGGTTTTCCCCAGGTGCTCCGGTTTCCTCCCACACTCCAAAGACGTACAGGTTTGTAACTTAATTGGCTTGGCTTGTAAAATTGTCCCCAGTGTGTGTGTGTGCTATAGTGCTAGTGTGCGGGGATCACTGGTCGGCATGGACTCGGTGGGCTGAAGGGCCTGCTATGCTCCTGACTGCTCTTTGGAGCAGCAAACCAATCAAGAACTACATCCCTGCTTTCTCCCCGAATTTTGCTTCAAATGTCCGGCCAGTCCTCTTTTCATTCCTTCTGAATCCTCACCCATTAGCACAACACACAACCAGCAGAAATTATGCCTTGGCAAAAGCTTCACAGTTAATAAAACCTAAACAAACCATTATTGGAGACACTAGGAACTACAGATGCTGGAATCTTGCGTAGAACACAAAGTGCTGGAGTAACTCAGCGGGTCAGGCAGCATCTCTGGAGAACATGGATAGGTGACATTTCACAGAGTGCTGGAGTAACTCAGCGGGTCAGGCAGCATCTCTGGAGAACATGGATAGGTGACGTTTCACAGAGTGCTGGAGTAACTCAGCGGGTCAGGCAGCATCTCTGGAGAACATGGATAGGTGACGTTTCACAGAGTGCTGGAGTAACTCAGCGGGTCAGGCGTCATCTCTGGAGAACATGGATAGGTGACGTTTCACAGAGTGCTGGAGTAACTCAGCGGGTCAGGCAGCATCTCTGGGAAACATGGATAGGTGACGTTTCACAGAGTGCTGGAGTAACTCAGCGGGTCAGGCAGCATCTCTGGAGAACATGGACATGACGCTTTGAGTCGATACCCTTATTCACACTGCCATTTTGCATTATTTTCTGAAATAAAATTAACCCAGAGAGAAAATCCATTGCTCCAATTTACTGCTTGCTTCCTAAAAGTCAAAATAAATTATTCAGAGTAATTCTTTACAGTCACCAGCGTTGCTGAATGAATAAACTCCGATTAAGATTTCACTGTTTAGTTAAGTTTATTATTGTCACGTGTACTGAGGTACAGTGAAAACCTTTTGTTGCTTTCTATCCAGTCAGGAGAAAGACAATACATGATTACAATCTAGTCCTTTACCGCATACAGATACATGATAAGGGAATAACGTTTAGTGCAAGGTAAAGCCAGCAAAGTCCGACCAAGGATAGTCCGAGCGTCACCAAAGAGGTTGATAGTAGTTCAGCACTGCTCTCTGGTTGTGGTAGGATGGTTCAGTTGCCTGATAACAGCTGGGAAGAAACTGTCCCTGAATCTGGAGATGTGCGTTTTCACACCTCTATATCTTTTGCCCGATGGGAGAGGGGAGAAGAGGGAGTGGCCGGGGTGCAAATGGACATCAAAGTTCAAAATTACAGGCAGTTTGTTAGAAAATCAGAACGTAGATGAAACTCATTTCAATACACATCCCAAATGTGTGAGATTTACAGAATAGGGCAAAAAGTAACTTAGTCTTGACAGAAGACATTTGATTAAATAATTGACTGGGTGTGTATTCAATCAAGAAAACAAGAGGATAATTTGTCATTATATAAACTGCATGGTGAAATATTGAGTCTTTGCTCAAATTCACTGGATGTGACACAGGCGAAGAAAGCCTTGGGTGTTTCTCAAGCAAAAGAAGGGAAAACATTGTCAGAGAGAATCTTGATGGAGGAGGGATTGCAAAGAGGAAAGAAGGTATATCAGAGAGGATTCTCTTGAACTTCTACAGGTGTCCAATAGACAATAGGTGCAGGAGGAGGCCATTCGGCCCTTCGAGCCAGCACCGCCATTCAATGTGATCATGGCTGATCATTCTCAATCAGTACCCCGTTCCTGCCTTCTCCCCATACCCCCTGACTCCGCTATCTTTAAGAGCTCTATCTAGCTCTCTCTTGAATGCATTCAGAGAATTGGCCTCCACTGCCGTCTGAGGCAGAGAATTCCACAGATTTCCTCATCTCAGTTCTAAATGCCCTACCCCTTATTCTCAAACTGTGGCCCCTTGTTCTGGACTCCCCCAACATTGGGAACAAGTTTCCTGCCTCTAACGTGTCCAACCCCTTAATAATCTTATACATTTCGATATGATCTCCTCTCATCCTTCTAAATTCCAGTGTATACAAGCCTAGTCGCTCCAGTCTTTCAACATATGATAGTCCCGCCATTCCGGGAATTAACCTAGTAAACCGACGCTGCACGCCCTCAATAGCAAGAATATCCTTCCTCAATGATCATATTGACTGGTTGCATCATGGCCCAATTAAACTTTGTTCGATTGTGGACACTGCCCGGTCCTTCGTTTGTTCTGACCTCCCCACCATTGAAGGGATTTACCGGTGTCACTGCCTCAAAAAGGCAGCCAGCATCATCAGAGACCCACACCACCCAGGCCACACACATTTTTCACCCTTGCCATCGGGTAGAAGGTACAGGAGCTTGAAAACTGTGACATCCAGGTTCATGAACAGCTTCTTCCTTGCAGCAATCAGGCTATTAAACACTGCAACCTCAAATAAGCCCTGAACTACATGGACTATTATTGTTATTATTGCACTATTATTGTCTTTTTTATGCATGCATGTGTGTATTGTGATATCATGAGAGGTGGAGTCATAGAGGGGAGATACATTTCCTCCCAGTGGATGCAACAAGGACTACAAACCATCATGGCTGCCAGCAAAAGACTACAAAACCCATAGTCAGCTGGGCTGCCTGCCCTGCTGACACTGATTGCTGCTGACACTGATTGCTGCTGACACTGATTGCTGCTGACACTGATTGCTGCTGACACTGATTGCTGCTGACACTGATTGCTGCTGACACTGATTGCTGCTGACACTGATTGCTGCTGACACTGATTGCTGCTGACACTGATTGCTGTCCAGCTGAACCAGATGAGTTGATTGCCTCAGTGAGAGAGCTAAAAGGGAAGGAGGGTATTTAACAAAGACTGGAGCAGACGGGGAGAGAAGCAGTCGTTGTCTCTTTGTTAAATACCCTGCATCCCTTCCCTTTTAGCTCTCTCACTGAGGCAATCAGCTCATCGGTGTTTGAGTTATATTTTGTAAGAAGGCAGCAAGCTACAGTTTTGATTTCACTACCTGTTTTGGTTTTGTGTACCTGTCTGCAAACAATTAAGTTTACCTGTTTTTGTAAAAGACTAAATATATGGAATTTAAGTTGGAAAACAAGAACTTTTCTGTCTTCATTTCCGGCACCCACACCTCCCAACCTTCAAGAGAAAAGCTCCCGACCTCTCAAGACATTACAGTACACATTATATTTATATATATATATATATATATATATATATATATATATATATGTGTGAGTATGTGTCTATATACACACACTGAACATTTTTTTTTCTTGTTTATTACATTGTTTATGGTGTATTATGTTTGCTGCATGTAAGAATTTCATTGTTCTATTTGGGACACATGACAATAAAACACTCTTGACTCTTGAATATTGTATTTTCAGATACGTGAACTAAATGATTATTGAACAACAAAAGCTTTTCACTGTACCTCGGTACACGTGACAATAATTGAAACTGAAAGAGGAAGGTAGGTTTTACTTTATGGCTTATTGAAAGGTTTCTGTGCAAATCCAGTGTTATTTGTCCACTTGAATTACAAAGTGGCATCGATATCACTTCCTTGTCAAACACAAAGTGAATAGTGAAAGGCCTGGATAGAATGAATGTAGAGAGGATGTTTCCACTAGTGGTAGAATCTAGGACCAAAGGGCATGGCCTCAGAATAAAAGGACGTACCTTTAAGAAGGAGATGAGGAGGAATTTCTTTAGTCAGAGGGTGGTGAATCTGTGGAATTCATTGCCACAGACAGCCGTGGAGGACAAGTCAATGGAATATTTTTAAGGCGGAGATAGATAGATTCTTGATTAGTACGGGTGTCAGGGGTTATAGAAACATAAAAACATAGAAAATAGGTGCAGGAGTAGGCCATTCGGCCCTTCGAGCCTGCACCGCCATTCAATATGATCATGGCTGATCATCCAACTCAGTATCCCGTACCTGCCTTCTCTCCATACCCCCCTGATCCCTTTAGCCACAAGGGCCACATCTAACTCCCACTTAAATATAGCCAATGAACTGGCCTCAACTACCTTCTGTAGCAGAGAATTCCACAGATTCACCACTCTCTGTGTGAAAAAAAACTTTCTCATCTCGGTCCTAAAAGACTTCCCCCTTATCCTTAAGCTGTGACCCCTTGTTCTGGACTTCCCCAACATCGGGAACAATCTTCCTGCATCTAGCCTGTCCAACCCCTTAAGAATTTTGTACGTTTCTATAACATCCCCCCTCAATCTTCTAAATTCCAGCGAGTACAAGCCGAGTCTATCCAGTCTTTCTTCATATGAAAGTCCTGCCATCCCAGGAATCAATCTGGTGAACCTTCTCTGTGCTCCCTCAATGGCAAGAATGTCTTTCCTCAGATTAGGAGACCAAAACTGTACGCAATACTCCAGGTGTGGTCTCACCAATGCTCTGTACAACTGGGGAGAAGGGAGGAGAATGGGGTTTAGAGGGAAAGATAGATCAGCCATGATTGGATGGCGGAGTAGACTTGATGGGCCAAATGGCCTAATTCAGCTCCTGGGACTTTTGACCACCAGGTTCAAGAACAGTTTCTTCCCATGGGCTCTTGAACAGTGCACAACACTAACCTCAGCAACAATGATCTTCTCTGGACTCTGTGTTTGGTTACACTACAGACTTTGGTTTTGCACTTATTATTGTTGTCTAGTATTACCTTTAGTGTATTATCAATTATGATATATTGTGCTTGGTAGTGTTTACCAGCCTGCTAAGCTGCGGCAAATAGGAATTTAATTGTTCCCTTACTGGTACAGATGGTAATTAAACCCCCCTAGGCTCTCAGACACAAAACCTGGTCTGTCTTTTTGCATATCTCTTTCATTAATTTGTTTTATGTACCTTCTCATATCTCTCAGTCCCCTCTCCCCTGAGTCTCAGTCCGTAGAAGGGTCTCTACCCGAAACGTTACCTATTCCATTTCTCCAGAGAGGGGAGGGGAGTGGAAGAGAGGGAGGGGGGGGGGGGAGAGGAGAGGAGTGGAAGGAGAGGTCAGAGGGGAGAGGAAAGATGAGAGGGGAGGTGGCAGGGGAGGGGAGAGGATGGAGGAGAACGAAGTAGCGGGGGGAGTGGAAGAGGAGGGGAAGGGAGGGGAGGGGACGGGGAGGAGAGGGGAGAGGGGACAGGGAGGAGAGGGGACAGGGAGGAGAGGGGAGAGGGGACAGGGAGGAGAGGGGACAGGGAGGAGAGGGGAGAGGGGACAGGGAGGAGAGGGGACAGGGAGGAGAGGGGAGAGGGGACAGGGAGGAGAGGGGAGAGGAGTGGGAGGGGAGTGGAAGAGGAGGAGAGGGGACGGGGAGGAGAGGGGAGAGGAGTGGGAGGGGAGTGGGAGGGGAGTGGGAGGGGAGGGGAGAGGGGAGGGGAAAGATGAGAGGGGAGGTGGCAGGGGAGGGGAGAGGATGGAGGAGAAGGAAGGAGTGGGGAGAAGGGAGGAGAGGGGATGGGGGAGAGGGGAGGGGAGTGGAGTGGAACGGGAGGGGAGAGGGGAGAGGGGAGGGGAAAGGAGAGGAGGGGAGAGGAGAGGAGAGGGGAGGAGAGATGCTGCCTGTCCTGCTGAGTTACTCCAGCATTTTGCGTCTGTCTTTGGTGTAAACCAGCATCTGCAGTTCCTTGTGCACCTCACCTTCCCATTCAAAGACACCTGATTCTGAGTCCTACCGAAACCAGTGACCAGCTCCTTGCTGTGGCGTGCTGACAACACGGTGGCTGAAACATGAACACGACCACACCGCCAACACAAGTTCGAATCCCACTGCAGCCATTAGGAAAACTTCAACCAACATAATTCAGATTGATTAGATTTAGAGATACAGCGCGGAAACAGGCCCTTCGGCCCACCGGGTCCGCGCCGCCCAGCGATCCCCGCACATTAACACTATCCTACACGCACCAGGGACAATTTTTACATTTTAACCAGTCAATTAACCTACATACCTGTACTTCTTTGGAGTGTGGGAGGAAACCGAAGATCTCGGAGAAAACCCACGCAGGTCATGGGGAGAACGTACAAACTCCGTACAGACGGAGGTATTGGTATCAGCACATGGTATTGGAGGTAGGGTACTGACATGGATAGAAAGTTGGTTGACAGACAGAAAGCAAAGAGTGGGGATAAATGAGTCCCTTTCAGAATGGCAGGCAGTGACTAGTGGGGTACCGCAAGGCTCGGTGTTGGGACCGCAGCTATTTACAATATACATCAATGACTTGGATGAAGGGATTAAAAGTACCATTAGCAAATTTGCCGAAGATACAAAGCTAGGTGGCAGTGTGAACTGTGAGGAAGATGCTATGAGGTTGCAGGGTGACTTGGACAGGTTGTGTGAGTGGGCGGATGCATGGCAGATGCAGTTTAATGTGGATAAGTGTGAGGTTATCCACTTTGGTGGTAAGAATAGGAAGGCAGATTATTATTTGAATGGTGTCAAGTTAGGAAAAGGGGACGTACAACGTGATCTGGGTGTCTTAGTGCATCAGTCACTGAAAGGAAGCATGCAGGTACAGCAGGCAGTGAAGAAAGCCAATGGAATGTTGGCCTTCATAACAAGAGGAGTTGAGTATAGGAGCAAAGAGGTCCTTCTGCAGTTGTACAGGGCCCTGGTGAGACCGCACCTGGAGTACTGTGTGCAGTTTTGGTCTCCAAATTTGAGGAAGGATATTCTTGCTATTGAGGGCGTGCAGCGTAGGTTTACTAGGTTAATTCCCGGAATGGCGGGACTGTCATATGTTGAAAGACTGGAGCGACTAGGCTTGTATACACTGGAATTTAGAAGGATGAGAGGGGATCTTATCGAAACGTATAAGATTATTAAGGGGTTGGACACGTTAGAGGCAGGAAACACGCAAACATACATGCACATAAATACATGTAGGCACACAAATACACACACCAAAACACACATTTAAACACACACACACACACACACACACACACTCTTGAACACACAAACACACTGGAACACACACTCACACACACACACATTAGCGCACACACACTAACACACACACACACACATTAACACACCCACACATACTAACACAAACACTCACACACATTAACACACCCACACACACACACATATTAACACACACTCATACTAACACACACACACACACACACACACACACACACACACACACACACACACACACACACACACACACACACACACACACACACACATACACTAACACACACTCACATTAACACACACACACACTAATGCACACGCACACTCTAACACTAACACACACACTTTTGAACACACAAACACATTGAAACACACACATTAGCACACACACACTAACACACACATTAGCACACACACACTAACACACACACAATCTTGAACACACAAACACACTGAAACACACACATTAGCACACACACTCTAACACGCACACACTAACACACACACTTTTGAACACACAAACACACTGAAACACACACATTAGCACACACACACTAACACACACTCACACACACATTAACACACACACACACACTCACACACACACTCACACTAACACACACACATTAACACACACACACAATCTTGAACACACAAACACACTGAAACGCACACATTAATACATACATTAACACACACACACACACACACTAGCACACACACAATCTTGAACACACAAACACATTGAAACGTACACACTAACACACACTCTTAAACACACACTAAAATACAGACACACGAGCACAGAGCCTTGACGTTGCAGATTGATGCGTTTAATGTTTACAAACTGTTCTGTAAAGTTATATGATCTTCGTAGTTATGTGATGCTTGCAGGAGTCACTGCTGGTAGTCCTGTGGGTCAGTGTAGTTGGAGGATGGGGCTAGTGGAAGCTCTGCCCTGGTGATTTTTGTGACTATTCCGTGCGCCCCGCAGCAGAGCTGGCGCTTGGTTCCTCTGGCTGTGGGGGTGGGCTCCATCTCGCCCCCCTCTGCATCTTGGACCCAGAGCCCATGGGCGGAGTCAGGGGCCTGGTAGCCGCTGTCAGTCGGGTCCAGGGGCTCCTTGGACAGGAGGATGTAGATGGCCGGGACGTTTCTCAGCAGTGTGAGAGGGGGGACATCCTCTCCGGCCCCCGGAGGGTGGACATCCTCTCTCAGGGGCTTGTAGCGTAGCCTGGTGACCTGGTAGAGACCACCGATGCGTCTCTTCATGATCTCCACGCAGGTGATGGTCTTGGTGACCGCCCGGCCCGACCCGCTGAAGACCATGTGGCTGGTGGCCTGCAGCTCCATCCTGCCGATGGCGAAGCCCATCAGGTTCCTGATCTTGCTGCCTTCCTTCACCCTCATCTCCACCACGTCCAGCGGCAGGTTGTGGAAAGGCAAGGGGCTCTCCTCCTCGCCCTTGCTGGGGTCCTCCATGGGTGCAGGAGAGGAAAACCCGAAGCTGCACACGCAGAAAGCTGCAGCAACTCAACCCTGGGGCATCTCTGGAGAGAAGGAACGGAGATAAGAGACCCTTCTTCACTTGGTCTTCTCACTCGGTCATGGTCTTGGTCTTGGTCATGGTCTTGGTCATGGTCATTCATGGTCATGGTCATGGTCTTGGCATGGTCTTGTCTTGGTCTTGGTCTTGGTCATGGTCATGGTCATGGTCATTCATGGTCATGGTCTTGGTCATTCATGGTCTTGGTCATGGTCATTCATGGTCATGGTCATGGTCTTTGGTCTTGGTCATGGTCCTGGTCATGGTCATTCATGGTCATGGTCATGGTCATGGTCATGGTCATGGTCCATGGTCATGGTCATGGTCATGGTCATCGGTCTTGGTCTTGGTCTTGGTCTTGGTCTTGGTCATGGTCATTCATGGTCATGGTCTTGGTCATTCATGTCTTGGTCATGTTCATTCATGGTCATGGTCAGGTCTGGTCATGGTCATGGTCTTGGTCATGGTCATGGTCTTGGTCATTCATGGTCTTGGTCATGGTCATTCATGGTCTTGGTCATGGTCAATTTATGGTCATGGTCATGGTCTTGGTCATGGTCCTTGGTCATGGTCTTGGTCATGGCCATGGTCATATTCATGGTCATATTCATGGTCATGGTCTTGGTCATGGTCTTGGTCATGGTCATTCCATGGGTCATGGTCAATCATGGTCATGGTCATTAAGCGGTTTATTAAGGGGTCATTAAGAAGATTATTAAGGGGTTGGACACGTTAGAGCGAGGAAACATGTTCCCAATGTTGGGGGAGTCCAGAACCAGGGGCCACAGTTTAAGAATAAGGGGTAGGCCATTTAGAACGGAGATGAGGAAAACTGTTTCAGTCAGAGAGTTGTGAATCTGTGGAATTCTCTGCCTCAGAAGGCAGTGGATGCCAATTCTCTGAATGCATTCAAGACAGAGCTAGATAGAGCTCTTAAGGATAGCGGAGTCAGGGGTATGGGGAGAAGGCAGGAACGGGGTACTGATTGAGAATGATCAGCCATGATCACATTGAATGGTGGTGCTGGCTCGAAGGGCCGAATGGCCTCCTCCTGCACCTATTGTCTATTGTCATGGTCTTGGTCTTGGTCTTGGTCATGGTCTTGGTCGTGGTCTTGTCGTGGTCTTGTCGTGGTCTTGGTCATGGTCATTCATGGTCATTCATGGTCATGGTCATGGTCATTCATGGTCATGGTCATTCATGGTCCATTCATGGTCTTGGTCATGGTCTGGGTCGTGGTCTTGGTCGTGGTCTTGGTCATGGTCATTCATGGTCATGGTCATGGTCATTCATGGTCATGGGTCATTCATGGTCATGGTCTTGGTCATGGTCTTGGTCTTGGTCATGGTCTTGGTCTTGGTCTTGGTCTTGGTCTTGGTCTTGGTCTTGGTCGTGGTCTTGGTCATGGTCATTGATGGTCATTGATGGTCATGGTCATTGATGGTCATGGTCATTCATGGTCATGGTCATTCATGGTCATGGTCACTCCCCCCCAAATCTTTGCCTCCTCCCCCCCCCCTCTCTCCAAGGGCAAACCCCCCCCCCCCCCCAACAACTTCTTTCCTCCCCTACCTTCACCGGTCTTCACGAAGGGACCCCCATCTCTCCCTCGCCGACGTGGGGGTGAAGTTTTGCAAGGATTTAAACCCAATTTGGGGAGGGAAGGGGGAAGAGTTGCAACGCAAACGCTGGGCGCAGGCAGCAAAGACCAGTGCGTCCTACCTCCTTTAAGTGCTAATGCACCCTCCAATCGCCCCTGCCCTCTCTAACCCCGGCCAGCCATGGACATGGACATGTTGGGCTCCCCGGTCTCTACTCCATCCAGCGGCACACGGAGTGGTTGGTGCCTCTCCCGGCTTCGTGCTCCCAGTCGCTCCTCTCCTCTCCTCTGGTTTGGTCGTGCCCTCTGCTGGCGTCTCTCTCTCGCTCTCTCTCCTCTCGCTCTCTAAAGAGCAGAGGCAATGAGCTGCGAATCAATCGCTGAAGCTGCTTCTCTCTCTCCTCCCTCTCCTCTTCCCCCTCCTCTCCCCCCCTCCTCTCCCTCCCCTTCCTCCCTCCCCCTCCCTCTCTCCCCTTCTCACTCTCTCCCCCTCTCTCTCTCCCCTCTCCCCCCTTCCTCTCTCTCCCCCTCCTCTCCCCCTCTCTCTCTCCCCTCCTCTTCCCTCTCTCTCCCCTTCTCACTTCTCTCTCCCCCCTCCTCTCTCCCCCCTCACTCTCTCCCCTCACTCCTCTCCCCTCCTCTCTTCCCTTCTCACTCTCTCCCCCTCCTCTCTCCCCCCCCCTCACTCTCTCCCCTCACTCCTCTCCCCTCCTCTCTCCCCTTCTCACTCTCTCTCCCCCTCCTCTCTCCCCCCTCCTCACTCTCTCTCCCCCTCCTCTCTCCCCCCTCCTCACTCTCTCCCCTCACTCCTCTCCCCTCCTCTCTCCCCTTCTCACTCTCTCTCCCCCCTCCTCTCTCTCTCCCCTCTCCCCCTCTTCTTTCCCCTCTCCGCTCCCCCTCCTGCCCTCCTCTCCTCTCCCCCTCTTCTCTCCTCACACTCCCCTCCTCTCTCCATCTCCCCCCCTCTCCCCTCACTCTCTCCCCTCCTCACTCTCCCTCCCTCTCCCTCTCCTCTCTCCCCCCCCTCCTCACTCTCTCCCCTCCTCACTCTCCCCTCTCCCTCCCTCTCACTCTCCCCCCTCCTCCCTCACTCTCCCACTCCCCCTCCTCTTCCCCCTCCTCTCTCCCCCCTCACTCCCTCCCCTCACTCTCTCCCCCCTACTCCTTTCCCCCTCACTCTCTCCCCTCCCCCTCGCTCTCTCCTCTCCTCTCTCCCCCCCCCTCTCTCTTCCCTCTGCACTCTCACCCTTGCTCTCCCACTCTTCTCTCCTCTCTCCCCCTCCTTCCCTCCTCCCTCCCCTCCTCACTCTCCCCTCCTCCCCTCCCCCTCCTCCCTCCTCTCCTCCATCCCTCCCCCCCTCCCCTTCAAACTCCCACAGCTACTCCAATGCAAATGAATGCGGACCACCATTTAACCCCTTCAGCACCAGACTCATCTTCATTCCCCCCCACCGCCTTTTTTCACAATGAGACCCACAAACTAAACTGTAGCCCGATTATTTCCTACAGCCCAGTGTAACTGATGTAATCCAGAAGCAGACCACAGAGTCTCTAGCCCAGATGAACTGAGTAACGGAGGACAGAGCTTACGGTGAAGGGGAAAAGATTTAACAGGAATCCGAGGGGTAACCTTTTAATAGACAATAGACAATAGGTGCAGGAGGAGGCATTCGGCCCTTCGAGCCAGCACCAACATTCAATGTGATCATGGCTGATCATTCTCAATCAGTACCCCGTTCCTGCCTTCTCCCCAATACCCCTGACTCCGCTATCCTTAAGAGCTCTATCTAGCTCTCTCTTGAATGCATTCAGAGGATTGGCCTCCACTGCCTTCTGAGGCAGAGAATTCCACAGATTCACAACTCTCTGACTGAAAAAGTTTTCCTCATCTCCGTTCTAAATGGCCTACCCCTTATTCTTAAACTGAGGCCCCTTGTTCTGGACTCCCCCAACTTTGGGAACATGTTTCCTGCCTCTAACGTGTCCAACCCCTTAATAATCTTATACGTTTCGATAAGATCTCCTCTCATCCTTCTAAATTCCCAGTGTATACAAGCCTAGTCGCTCCAGTCTTTCAACATATGATATTCCCGCCATTCTGGGAATTAACCTTTTCAAACAAAGGGTGGTGGGTGTATGGAACAAACTGCCAGAGGAGGTAGTTGAGGCTGGGACTATCCCAACATTTAAGAAACAGTTAGACAGGTACATGGATAGGACAGGTTTGGAGGGATATGGACCAAACGCAAGCAGGAGGGACTAGTGTAGCTGGGAAATGTTGGCCGGTATGGGCAAGGTGGGCTGAAGGGCCTGTTTCCACGCTGTGTCACTCTACGACTCTATCAACACCAAAAACCGAGGGTTCCGGTTTCATGGCAATCATAAATATGATTTGATGACAATCTATTTTATACGGTTTTATGACAATCACAATGAGAGGTTGCTGAGTTGGTGTTGGAAAGGCTCACACTAACTGTGAGCCAGTGCTGGTAATCTGTAGCGTGACAAACACATTACATGGGTCATGACTCCAGTTATGATTCAAATGGACAACGCGAGAAACAACAAAATGAGTGATGCTTGGAGCAAATGAGTCCAAGGAAATCGAGACAAATAGCAGAAGAATTACAGCATAGATGATCAATTAAAGAGGTAAAAAAGCGCAGGGAAGGTTTACGAGCATGTTCATAAGGTCATACGTGATAAGAGCAGAATCTACTCTGCCATTCAATCATCGCTGATCTATCTCTCCCTCCTAACCCCATTCCCCTGCCTTCACCCCATAACCTCTGACCCCCGTAACAAATCAAGAATCTATCTATCTCTGCCTGTAGAAGGAAAGAGGTCCTTCTGCAGTTGTACACGGCCCTAGTGAGACCGCACCTGGAGTACTGTGTGCAGTTGTATAGGGCCCTAGTGAGACCGCACCTGGAGTACTGTGTGCAGTTGTACAGGGCCCTAGTGAGACCGCACCTGGAGTACTGTGTGCAGTTGTACAGGGCCCTAGTGAGACCGCACCTGGAGTACTGTGTGCAGTTGTACAGGGCCCTAGTGAGACCGCACCTGGAGTACTGTGTGCAGTTGTACAGGGCCCTAGTGAGACCGCACCTGGAGTACTGTGTGCAGTTGTACAGGGCCCGAGTGAGACCGCACCTGGAGTACTGTGTGCAGTTGTACAGGGCTCTAGTGAGACCACACCTGGAGTACTGTGTGCAGTTGTACAGGGCCCGAGTTAGACCGCACCTGGAGTACTGTGTGCAGTTTTGGTCTCCAAATTTGAGGAAGGATATTCTTGCTATTGAGGGCGTGCAGCGTAGGTTCACTAGGTTAATTCCCGGCATGGCGGGACTGTCGTATGTTGAAAGACTGGAGCGACTGGGCTTGTATACACTGGAATTTAGAAGGATGAGAGGAGATCTTATTGAAACGTTTAAGATTATTAAGGGGTTGGACACGCGAGAGGCAGGAAACATGCTCCCAATGTTGGGGGAGTCCAGAACCAGGGGCCACAGTTTAAGAATAAGGGGTAGGCCATTTAGAACGGAGATGAAAAAAAACTTTTTCAGTCAGAGAGTTGTAAATCTGTGGAATTCTTTGCCTCAGAAAGCAGTGGAGACCAATTCTCTGGATGCATTCAAGAGAGAGCTAGATAGGTGCAGGAGTAGGGCATTCGGCCCATCGAGCCAGCACCGCCATTCAATGTGATCATGGTTGATCATCCACAATCAGTACCTTAATGCTCTTAATGATAATGGAGTCAGGGGGTATGGGGAGAGAGCAGGAACGGGGTACTGATTGTGGATGATCAGCCATGATCACATTGAATGGCGGCGCTGGCTCGAAGGGCCGAATGGCCTACTCCTGCACCTTTTGTCTATTGTCTATTACAAATGTTGCCAGGACTCAAGAGCCAGGGCTATGGGGAGAGACTGGATAAGCCAGGGCTTTATTCTTTGGAGTGCAGAAGGCTGCGGAGTAATCTGATGAAGGTGTATAAAATCTTGAGGGGTGAAGGTGGGGCGAATCCATTAAAGTATTTTTACCCTGAGTAGGGGAATCAAAAACCAGTGGACACAGGTTATGGTCAGAGGAGAATCATTTAATGGGAACCTTAGGGGCAACGTTTTCACACAGGGTTATAGGTAGGGGAAGAGAAAAGACGGCAGGGGAAGAGAAAATACATTCTGGCCTTCCATCACAGTGAGGAGGTGATTGGAGGAGACTCGCTGTGATGGATGTTTCTTTTTTTTGTTTTGTGTTGGTTTGTGATTGTGTGTGTTATTGCTTATTTTTATTGCTGTTATTGTTGGACAGTGGGTAATGGAATCTCGTCCAAAAGACTTGTTTTTTAGATGACAATAAAGGCTATTCTATTCTATTCTATTCTATTCTATTCTATATGGTATGAACTGCCACAGGATATATTTTCAATCAATCAAAACCAACGTCCATACATTGTACGTAAAGTTATGAGAGGCATAGATAGGGTAGACAGTCAGAACTTGTTTTGCCAGTGCGGAGATGTCCGACACTAGAGGGCGTAGCTCTAAGGTGAGAGGGGAAAGGTATAATGGAGACGAGACTAAGTGGACCCGTTGGGCCTAAACCTCTCCTGCGTTGGTGTAGCACCTTCTCCCCCACCCCCCCCTCCCTCCCACCCCCCCCCCCCCCCACTCCACCCTAGTCAAGTCAAGTCAAGTCAATTTATTTGTATAGCACATTTAAAAACAACCCACGTTGACCAAAGTGCTGCACATCTGACTAGGAAAAAAAGAAACATACAGTGGCAGGCAGCCAAACACAACGGCGCGGCCATCTTGAACAAAATGTTAATTCAATCACCCACAGTCCAACAATAAAAGCACTAAACAGGCACCCAAATTACCCAACCCCAAAAACCCCCCAAAACACAGTCCAACAATAGAAGCATTAAATAGGCATTCAAATCACACACCCCAAAACCCCCAAAAAACACAGTCCAACAATAAAAGCATCAAACAGGCCCTCAAACCACCCAACCCCAAAAACACACAAAAAAAGAAACATCCATCAAAGAAACATCCATCACAGTGAGTCTCCTCCAGTCCTCTCTCTCCTCACTGTGATGGAAGGCCACAATGTCTTTCCCTTCTCCCGCTGTCCTCGCCCGCAGCCAGGTTGTTGTGGTTGCAGGCCGCACCGGACGGTCCACAGCGGGCCAAGCCCAAGGCGCGTCGCGTCGCAGCCGCTCCCGCAGCCTCCGAAGACGGCCGGCTCCGCTGATGATAAGTCCGATCCGGGGCGGGCGAACACGCTGTCGCTGCCGCTGTTGTTGCACGTCGGGACGGTCGTGGCTCCCGACATTGAAACCCCCGCCCAGCAGAGAAATATCCCGCGGCCATCCTAGGCCGCGCCGGACGGTGAAATGTCCGCGCCCCATGCCCCGCGATCCGGGGCGGGCGAACACGCTGCCGCTGCCGGAACTCCCGATGTCGGAATCCACGCGGCCCGAACCTAAGGCGAGTCGCAGCCGCTCCCGCAGCCTCCGAAGACGGCCGGCTCCGGTGATGGTAAGTCCGATCCACGGACTTGGATGGTAAGTCCGATGGAGGCCGACAGCTCCAGGAGTTGGGCCGATGGTAGGCCGCAGCAGGAACGGAGACACGGCCCAGAAAACAAAGGTCGGGTCTCCGTTCGGAAGGGACACATATTTACAGTGTTACAGTTTCCCCCCTCCCCCCCCACATACACACACACAGTACACAAACACAAAACACCACATCACAACTACAACTAAGACCAAAAAAACCAACAAAAACACAAAGACAAATGGACCGCAGGTGAGCGGCAGCTGCTAGACTATGGGTACTGCCTGTACACAGTTTGTACATTCTCCACGTGACCACGTGGGTTCCCTCCGTGTGCTCTGGTTTCCTCCCACATTCCAAAGACGTGCAGGTTTATAGACAATCGACAATAGGTGCAGGTGGAGGCCATTCGGCCCCTCGAGCCTGCACCACCATTCAATGTGATCATGGCTGATCATTCTCAATCAGTACCCCGTTCCTGCCTTCTCCCCATACCCCCTGACTCCGCTATCCTTAAGAGCTCTATCTAGCTCTCTCTTGAATGCATTCAGAGAATTGGCCTCCACTGCCTTCTGAGGCAGAGAATTCCACAGATTCACAACTCTCTGACTGAAAAGGTTTTTCCTCATCTCCGTTCTAAATGGCCTACCCATTATTCTTAAACTGTGGCCCCTGGTTCTGGACTCCCCCAACATTGGGAACATGTTTCATGCCTCTAACGTGTCCAACCCCTTAATAATCTTATACATTTCGATAAGATCTCCTCTCATCCTTCTAAATTCCAGTGTATACAAGCCTAGTCGCTCCAGTCTTTCAACGTATGACAGTCCCGCCATTCCGGGAATTAACCTAGTAAACCTACGCTGCAGATTAATTAGCTGCGATAAATTGTCCCCAGTGTGTCGGATGGAACTAGTGTAAAGGGTGATCTTTGCTCGGTGTGGACTTGGTGGGACGAAAATCCTGTTTCCGCACTGTATCTCTAACCTAAACTAAACTAAACTGCAGAGGTTGGTTAGTACACAAAAGGACATGGAGTGGTTGGAGTAACTCAGCAGCTCAGGCAGCATCTCTGGAGACCATGGACAGGTGACGTTTCGAGTCGAGCCCCTTCCTCAGACTAAGGCAGCTCTTCTGAAAGGTTGTCTCCAGGGCGCAGCGGTAGAGTTGCTGCCTTACAGCGAATGCAGCGCCGGAGACTCAGGTTCGATCCTGACTACGGGCGCCGTCTGTACGGAATTTGTACGTTCTCCCCGTGACCTGCGTGGGTTTACTCCGAGATCTTCGGTTTCCTCCCACACTCCAAAGACGTACAGGTATGTAGGTTAATTGGCTGGGCAAATGTAAAAATTGTTCCTAGTGGGTGTAGGATAGTGTTAGTGTGCGGGGATCGCTGGGCGGCGCGGACCCGGTGGGTTTCTGTGCTGTATCTCTAAATCTAAAAATCTAAAAATCATAATTCACATATTTAACTTTCAAAACGTTTCCTTTCCATTTAGGGCCAAGTGTTAGCCAATAATTGCTTTCCCGTACAAAGTGGTGCATGTGTTAAGTGAGGGTTACTGCAGCTTCCTCATCGATGACGTTGCAAATAATTGAGGTTGCTATTTACAGAACCCGAGCCATTGCACGCATTTCAAATCGTCACAGTCCTCCGTCCTCATGTGCAAAATATATAATCGATTGTTTGAAGAAAATGGCAGCTATTCAACGCTCAGCATCATTGCAGTGAAAAACATCATTGGTCCTTTCTTGTTGTGACGCAATTTATCACAACTGTGGGGAAAAACGTGCAAATTCGTTCTTTCTCGTGTGCCTTCTGCGTCGATTTCCTCTCCAGCCCTTCAACAGGGCGGCACGGTAGCGGTCCTGCCTTACAGCGCCAGGGACCCAGGTTCGATCCCCCCCCTTGCCGCCTTTTTTCACAAATAGATCAGCCATGATCAAATGGCAGAGTAGACTCAATGGCCTATTGCTACTCCCATGTGTTTTGGATTTACAATTCTCTGGGCTTACACTGACAATTCTAAACGCAGGTCGTGGAAGAGAGAATTTAACGGTGCTTGGAAAATCCACAGCAGCATTATGGGCTTAATTCAAACCAGCAGCTCAAACCTGAAGTGTAAGCTTCAAGAGGTGCCTTTTCTTTGACAGAGATAAATCATTTCTTTAAAAAACCATTTGCTTGCAGGACCCAAAACAGTTTATGCTGTCATTCTGCGAGATGGTAATTTTGGTTTTCATACTCCCGAAGTGAAATCCTGAACTGCAGCGAACAGAAAATTATATTTAAAAAAGGGGAGCTGTCAGCATTTTGCAAGTGAAAGTATTCTTGCAAACCGCCTTGCAATTAGCCGCTCATGTAGATGATAATTGTGAATTAAGCACAATTGTGAATTAAGCAAGGCATTTGTATATCTGACATGTTTCTTCCCAGCTGTTATCAGGCAACTGAACCATCCTACCACAACCAGAGAGCAGTGCTGAACTACTATCCACCTCTTTAGTGACCCTCAGACTATCCTTATGTATAAGAAAACAACTGCAAATGCTGGTGCAAATCGAAGGTATTTATTCACAAAATGCTGGAGTAACTCAGCAGGTCAGGCAGCATCTCGGGAGAGAAGGAATGGGTGACGTTTTGGGTCGAGACCCTTCTTCAGACTGATGTCAGGGGGGGCGGGACAAAGGAAGGATATAGGTGGAGACAGGAAGATAGAGGGAGATCTGGGAAGGGGGAGGGGAAGGGAGGGACAGAGGAACGATCTAAAGTTAGAGTTCTTCAAGAAGGGTCTCGACCCGAAACGTCACCCATTCCTTCTCTCCCGAGATGCTGCCTGACCTGCTGAGTTACTCCAGCATTTTGTGAATAAATACCTCAGACTATCCTTGATCGGACTTTGCTGGCTGACTGGTTAGCACGCAACAAAGCTTTTCACTGTACCTCAGTACACGTGACAATAAACTAAACTAAACTAAACTAAGCAAAGGGGACAATATGACCATTATTCTTCTTCGGTCAATGTTTTTTCGCCTCTCCCAGGAGATCACACGGTTCTTTTGGGTGGGAAGAAGGGCGATAGTGGGAAGGGGGTTGGGGTAGGATCAGCCATGATCGTATTGAATGGCGGAGCGGGCTCGAGGGGCCGTTTGGCCTACTCCTGCTCCTATTTTCTTGTGTTTCAGCCTAGTTTAGTTTATGGTCACAACTGGATTCTCCTACATTTTGTGTTTAGCTCAAATTGCAAAGTTTAGGTTTTAGCTTAGTTTAGAGATACAGCGTGGAAACAGGCCCCTTTCGGCCCACCAGGTCCGCGCCGACCAGCGATCCCCGCACACTAACACTATCCTACACCCACCAGGGACAATTTTTACATTTACCAAGCCAATTAGCCTACAAACCTGTACGTCTTTGGAGTGTGGGAGGAAACCGAAGATCTCGGAGAAAACCCACGCAGGTCACGGGGAGAACGTACAAACTCCGTACGGACAGCGCCCGTAGTCGGGATGGAACCCGGGTCTCCGGCGCTGCAAGCGCTGTAAGGCAGCAACTCTACCGTTGTAGCTGTGCAATATGGTCGATGCCAAGATCTTGACAGAAGAGAAAAGAATAATGAATGAACAACCATATTGTCACACGTAATTCACAGTCACAGTGAAGTTCTTTGCTTGCATGACTTGCCAAGGTGTGCAATAGTTGCCCATGAAGGGAGCTTGCAAAGTTACAAATCCCCCCCTCCACTTGCACCAGTTCCCCCTTTGCTCTCCCCCCCTCCCCCACGTCGAGTCCCCATTGCCCATTGTTCCTCCCCCTCCCTCACTGCGGTCCCCACGCCAGGTTCTCCTTCGCTCCTTCCCTCGGCAGTGATGACCTCACTCCACATGTCCATCCTCGTCAGCCGCCCGGCGCCCAACATCGGCAAGAAAGAAATTGGAGAAAGAAAAGGGCAGAGAGAAGGCTGATGAACCCTGGCCAGAGATTGGCATCTTTACCCCTATCTTATAGACAATAGGTGCAGGAGGAGGCCATTCGGCCCTTTGAGCCAGCACCACCATTCAATGTGATCATGGCTGATCATTCTCAATCAGTACCCCGTTCCTGCCTTCTCCCCATACCCCCTGACTCCACTATCCTTAAGAGCTCTATCTCGCTCTCTCTTGAATGCATTCAGAGAATTGGCCGCCACTGCCTTCTGAGGCAGAGAATTCCACAGATTCACAACTCTCTGACTGAAAAAGTTTTTCCTCATCTCCGTTCTAAATGGCCCTTATTCTTAAACTGTTCACTCAACAGGGAAGACATGATCTCAGTTGGAACAAACTACTCAACCCAATTGCCCATAGATTGTACAACATTTTTGCCATCTGCCTACCCGACCACGGCTGGAGATGATAACTTTCTTAATTTCAGCTGCTGTTTTGACGAACAATATGGAAAGCAAGATAAAAGGCAAATTAAAATCTCAACCCCAAAGTCCAATTATATCAGCAATCTCTTTCAGTTCTGCCTCACTTCCCACTTTCACGCAATGAAGCTTTTTAGTTGTCGACACCTGGTCCCGTTTAAAAATTGTTTCCAGTCGTGAGAGTTGTTCGTACTCTTGAAAAACGCATGAGGTCTTGAAAGTGTTACCTAATTATTCACTGCAGCTGAGTATACGGAATAAGACAAATTGAGGGGGGGGGGGAAATGATTTTCCTTCCTCTGAGTAAATGAACAAATGGTTGCAATTAAGGGCCAAATGATTCAGTCCATCTCGATTTACCACTGCTTAAGTAAAATGATGCTCACTGCATTGACGGGTAATTGTATTGCGGATTGAAATGCTCTCTTTGGATCGGGGAAATCTCTGAGTGAAGGCTTAGCAGCGACTGAATGTCCATGAATCCATCTACATCATTGTGCAAGGGGCCCGATAATGTGGCCTTACGGCGCCCGTGACCCCCGGGTTTGATCCCGGGTTCAATCCCGACTACTGTCTGGAGATTTTGTACGTTCTCCCTATGTACACATGGATTTTCTCCGGCTGCTCCGGTTTCCACCCACACCCCAGAGGCTTCTGTAAAATCATCCTCAGTGTGTCGGATAAAGTCATGTGTGATAGGAGTAGAATTAGGCCATTCGGCCCATCAATTCTACACTCTGCCATTCAATCTCTTTTGAGAGTTGTGAGTCTGTGGAATTCTCTGCCTCAGAAGGCAGTGGAGGCCAAGTCTCTGAATGCATTCAAGAGAGAGCTAGATGGAGCTCTTGAGGATAGCGGAGTCAGGGGGTATGGGGAGAAGGCAGGAACGGGGTACTGATTGAGAATGATCAGCCATGATCACATTGAATGGCGGTGCTGGCTCGAAGGGCTGAATGGCCTCCTCCTGCACCTATTGTCTATTGTCTATGGCTGATCCATCTCTCCCTCCGAACCCCATTCTCCTGCCTTCTCCCCATAACCTCTGACACCCGTACTAATCGAAAATCTATCTATCTCTGCCTGAAAAATATCCACTGACGGCCTCTACAGCCTTCTCTGGCAAGGAATTCCACAGATTCACCACCCTCTGACGACAGAAATTTCTCCTCATCTAACCTCTCTGTACCCTTTCTAGCTTGGCAACACCTTTCCTTTGACACGGTGCCTAGAACTGAACACAATACTCTCAAAAATGCAGCCTCACCAACGGCTTTTACAACTGCAACGTGACCTCCCAACTTCTATACTCGTGATTTCACTGCACTGTTAGGATTAAGTACAGCGGGCACTTCCTGATGTTCGAGCCAATGTTTGTATTCCACTACAGTTTGGCGTGCGATTGCTGTGCATTGCGACATTAATGACACAAACATAAGTCCTTGGTTGCTGCTACTGTGATACATGGTGAGAGGTGATTAATTAAATAAGTTGCTATTCCTCAGAGCCTGACTCATTTCCCTTGATTGCATCAAGAATTTTGTTATCATCCAGATTTAGGCACAATTTCCAAACATGCAAGATTTTAATGCATCAGTGAAACAACCGTCACAATTTAAGCTACAATCTAGGACCAGAGGCCATAACCTCAGAATAAAAGGACGCACCTTTAGAAAGGAGGGGAGGAGAAATTCCTTTAGCCAGAGGGTGGTGAATCTATGGGATTCATTGCCACAGCGGACTGTGGGGGCTGTCAATGGATATTTTTTAAGGTGGAGATTGGATCTGATTAAGGTGGAATCCGGTTCTTGATTAGCACGGGTGTCAGGGGTGCAGGAAGGAACTGGTTTAAACCGACGATAGACACAAAAAGCTGGAGTAACTCAGCGGGACAGGCAGCATCTCTGGAGAGAAGGAATGAGCGACGTTTCGGGTCGAGGCCCTGCCTCAGACAGAGGTTATGGGGAGAAGGCAGGAGAATGGGGCTGAGAATGGCGGAGTAGACTTGATGGGCCGAATGGTCTAATTCTGCCCGTAGAACCTTAAAACATGAAATCCAGCCAGATATTGTCAAATACGCCCCCCAGGGGGGGGGGGGGGGGCGCTGTAGGCCCGGATACTGTAGGCCCGGACGTTGTAGGCCCGGACGTTGTAGGCCCGGACGCTGTAGGCCCGGACGCTGTAGGCCCGGACGCTGTAGGCCCGGACGCTGTAGGCCCGGACGCTGTAGGCCCGGACGCTGTAGGCCCGGACGCTGTAGGCCCGGACAGTGTATTCGCGGATGCTGTAGGCATGGACGCTGTAGGTCCGGACAGTGTAGGTCCGGACACTGTAGGCCCGGATGCTCTAGGCCCGGACGCTGTAAGCCCGGACAGTGTAGGTCCGGACAGTTTAGCCCGGAGGCCCGGGCGCAGCCTAACGGAGGTTGCATAGCAACCCGCCTCCCGGCCCGGGTGGCCGCCACTGGTGGAGCGGGAGCACGTGGCCGCTGGCTGGGTGAGGTCACGTGGGGCGCGGGGCGGTGACGTCACCTTGTCCCTTATTTGGGAGTGAGGAAGTTGGCAACCCTGGGTGGTGTGGAGATGTAGTCAATATAGCAATGGGACGTAAAGGATTTGTGGCAGAAATACATTTCAGGCTTTATATAAAGGTCACACTTTAAAAACCATTAAATAGCATCCCTAGCATCTCAATTGAACAGACATCCAATTTCCAGTGTCATTTGCTCCTCGAGGCTTTGAAATGGACTTCTCAGGATTAACATTAGTGACAGGATTATGGGCTTCTGAAAGTCACACTGACTGAAGGTATGGTGAGTTGCAGATCTTTCAAAACTCAAAGTGACAACTTTCTCCTTTGATCCTCTACTGGGAGAACAGAAGGTAATTCATAGAAACATAGAAAGATAGAAAATAGGTGCAGGAGTAGGCCATTATGTTGAAAGACTGGAGCGACTAGGCTTGTATACACTGGAATTTAGAAGGATGAGAGGGGATCTCATCGAAGCATATAAGATAATTAAGGGGTTGGACACGTTAGAGGCAGGAAACATGTTCCCAATGTTGGGGGAGTCCAGAACCAGGGGCCACAGTTTAAGAGTAAGGGGTAGGCTATTTAGAACGGAGATGAGGAAAAACTTTTTCAGTCAGAGAGTTGTAAATCTGTGGAATTCTCTGCCTCAGAAGTCAGTGGAGGCCAATTCTCTGGATGCATTCAAGAGAGAGCTGGATAGAGCTCTTAAGGATATCGGAGTCAGGGGGTATGGGGAGAAGGCATGATCACATTGAATGGTGGTGCTGGCTCGATGGGCCGAATGGCCTACACCTGCACCTATTGTCTATTGTCTATTGTTTATCCACCCCCCCCAGGAAGAACAGTCCCAAACTAAAATGGTTAGTTTAGAGAGGCAGCATAGAAGCAGCCCTTCGGCCCACCAGGTCCATGCTGACCATCGAACAATCATTCACTCTAGTTCTATTTTATCCTACTTTTACATCCACTCCCCACACAAGGGGCAATTTGCAGAGGCCAATTCACCTACAAACATGCCTGTCTTTGGTATCATAAGGTCATAAGTGATAGGAGCAGAATTAGGCCATTCAGCCCATCAAATCTACTCCGCCATTCAATCATGGCCGATCTATCTCTCCCTCCTAACCCCATTCCCCTGCCTTCTCCCCATAACCCCTGACACCGGCACTGATCACGAATCTATCTATCTCTGCCTTAGAAAATTTCACAGACTTGGCCTCCGCAGCCTTCTGTGGCAAAGGATTCCACAGATTCTCCACCTGCTGACTAAAGATGTGGGAGGACACGGAGGGAACCCACACGGTCACAGGAAGAACATGCAAACTCCACGCAGACAGCACCCGAGGTCAGGATCGGACGTGGGTGTGTGGCGCTGGCTGTGAGGATTTGATTATTTTCGAAGGATTTGTTTGGCGAGGACAAACGAAAGCAGTCAGAATTTGCTTTTTGGACTTCTGTCGGAAAGCAGAGACTCTCTTTGTTGAAAGAGTCCTCTAATTGGGGAGGATTTGTTCGTGTTTTCTGAAAGTCGTAGGAGCGGCAGTGGCTGGCGGAAGGCCAAGTTGCACTTGAACTGGTGGGAGCTGAGTCTGGAGCGGTGTTTGTGGTCTGTAGCATCGGAAAGCTCCCTCCCACACCGACTTTGCCCGGTCCAGGTGTGCCGGGTAAGTACGGCAACAGTGCATTGGATTTTCGTTGAAGCCGGGAGGGCGACCGAGACCTGGGGAAGAAGCCTCCGGAAGCTCCATTTTCTACGACGGGAGGATTGGCACGGACTTTTCCCTATCTTATCAGGAGGAGACTGCTTTCTGTTGCTTTGCCAGGAAAGCCTTCACGACTTTAAACTGCTGCAAATGCGTGGAGGTGCAGCAATAGCAGAAAGACTGCTTTGACTTATAAAAAACGGAGACGTTTTGTTTTGCTCCACGCCCTAAAGATGGCGGCCCCCAAGAATTATGCAGCTGCCGTACAGTCGGCAGTCTCCGTGACTAAGGGCCATGAGTTGTTGGGGCGTATACATGGGGTGAAAGTGACCTTGCAGGGCAACATTACCTTCAAGGCTGTGCTAACCGCGCTGGGGGAGACTGTTGGCAAGAAGGCCATAATGGCAGGCGCGGTGGTCAGTGGGAAGGCTGTTGTCATCCTAAAGAATGAGCAGTCGGTGGCTACCGCATTGGAAAGGGGGATCACGGTGGCTGGGATTTACATGGCGGTGGACCCATGGGGACGGCCCGTGCTGCCGGTCATGCTGTCCAACGTTCCCCCTTATGTTCCGGACGCGCTCCTGCTCCCACATGTAACTAAGCTGGGGGAGGTGCGGTCTGGGCCCACCAAACTGTTGCATAGGTTGGATGATCCCGAAATGCAGCATGTATTAACGTTCAATCGCCGTGTGTACATACAGCTGGCACAGGGGATTGATATGGAGGGGAGTTTTGAGGTTGAATGGGAAGGATTCTGCTATCGCGTGTTTTGGAACACGGGCCAAGCACGCTGCCATGCATGCAAAGAGGTGGGGCATTTCCGCAGGAATTGTCCCAAGCACCGGGCTGCCAGCTCCACCAAGGTGGCCCAGGAAGGCAGTGCTGGCCCATCTGGGGCTGCTGGTTCTACCACGGTGGCCCGTGATGACTTTGTTCCCTTGCTCCCATCCTCCATTCCCCCACCACCCCCATGTCCCGTACCTGTGGCAGGGGATGCCGGTGCAGGGTGGGGGGTGGATGAGGGGCACTGGGAGAGACAGAACAGTAAGAAAGCTAAAAGGAAGAAGAAGAACGTTCAAGCGGGACGCCAGGCAGAAGGTCACCTTAATGAGGGTCCCCCGGCAGTAGATATTATCGAGCTCGCCTCTGAGCCTGAGGGTCTGAGGGCTGGAGAGGATGAGCAGGTAGATGGCGGGGCGGAGGAACAGGCTTCAGCAATGGAGCTGACTGTACCACCGCACGCTAGTGGTTATAAGAGGAGGAGGCACGGGTCCTCTGACACGGAGAACGGCCCTGAAGGTCAGGGGCGACCTGAAGGGAGGTGTTTCTCCCCTGTTGAGGCAGAGTACCCAGTACACGCTTCCTCTGGGCAGGAGGATGCCTCTGTAGTGCAGGGACCACCTGAGAGTGGTGACACACTACCCGAGGGGGCTGTTCCCCCAGGGATTGCGTCCGCTGGCTTAGAGGGTGACCAGGGGAAGATTGATGGGGGGGACTTGAGTGTGGGGGTGGGTCCCCAGCCCATGCTCCCCATTGAGGCTACGAGTCCTATTGAGGGGTGTGCTGCCCCATCGGCTGAGGGAGCAGGGGAGACTCCGGGAACATCGCCCCCTGAGGGCCAGAGCGAGGTGGTTCCCCTGGTGGTGGGGGACGGGGACTCTCTGGGTGACGGTGCTGGGCCGGGTGCCCTGGGTGCGAAGGAGGACATGGTCGTTTCGGATCGTGTCCTTCGGTCGGACTCCAGACGTACCCTCTCACTGCCCGCCCCGGAGACTTCCTCCAACATCACTGCCCCCAATCCGGTCACAGAGGGCGGTGGGGGTGCGCAGGAGCTTGGCCATTTACCAGGCAGCTTGCCACAGTTAGAGGTACCGGTACCTGCCCCCGTCACTGATCCTGGGGGTGGGATGGTGACGGAGGAGGGACCGGGTGATGTGGCCGACCCGCCCACCTCACAGGGAGGGGTGAGCGAGGCGGCTGGGAGTCAGAACTATCCAGACTCGGGCTCAGACATTGAGTGGGAGGAGGAGGGGGACGTGGAGTCCAGCGACAGTGAGTTGATGGACTGTCCCACCCGCAGCCCCGTGTCTCGGCTTGTTGATATCTGGGAACTCCGGAAGTTTCTGAAGGACAGCAGAGGGAAGAGGAATAAGGCAGATCTGGCTGTTGACCGCTGGTCGGACCTGACGGTACCCTTGCAGTCCATTTATGCCATCCTTCAGGAGGAGGGGAACTTGGCAGGTGTATTGAAAAATGAGCGGCGCCAGCTCCAAGAGCTTTTTAAGTCCCTAAAGAAAGGGCAGAGGGCTCGGGGAGGCTCCATTCCGTCAAGGGGGGCTGGTAAAAGTTCTTGTGCCCTTTCAAAATGAAGCTCACTATAGCCAGCCTGAATATTAATGGGGCCAGGGAGTCTCTCCGTAGGTTTCACCATCTCTCGGTGCTGAGGGACGGGGGGTACGCGGTGAGCTTCCTGCAGGAAACACACACTGTGGCTAGTGACGAGCCCACCTGGCTCCTGGAGTGGGAAGGGGGGGTCTACATCAGCCATCTCACCTCCATTTCGAGTGGAGTGGCCTTCCTGTTGGCCCCATCTTTCCAGCCGGAGATTGTCAAGGTGCAGGACATTGTACCAGGCCGGTTGTTGTATCTGGCCGTGCGCCTGGATGGCGTGCCATTACATTTTATTAATGTGTACGCCCCCAAGAGCGGTGCTATGCAGACGCGGTTAACACAAGAAGTGACCGCGCTGTTGAACACCATCGATCGGGGGGAGTGTGTTTTCCTGGGGGGTGATTTTAATTGTACCCTTGAGGCGAGAGATCGCTCTGGCATTCAGCGCGATCCGGCAGCGGTCAAGACATTAAGGGAGTTGGTGGATTCTTTTGAGCTAGTAGATGCTTGGAGGAATTTCCATCCCAACTCCGGCGCCTTCTCATACAGGTTTAAGGGGGGTGGTTCCCGTATTGACCGTGTATATGTGTCTAAGGCTTATGTGTCCTGTGTCTCGGCAGCCTCCATGCGGTTGGAGCCGTGCTCGGACCACTGCCTGGTGCGAGTGGACTTTATCCCGACGCGCACACGGGCAGGGTCCGCGTACTGGCACTTCAACAACCGGCTGCTGGAGGAGCGCCGGTTCCGGGACTCATTCAAGCAGTTCTGGGCGGAGTGGAGGGAAAGGCAGGGGCTTTTCCCTTCCCTAAGGCAGTGGTGGGATGTAGGGAAGGCTTACGTCCGTCTGTTTTGCCAGGACTACACGAGGGGGTCGACCAAGGGGCGGGACTCCGAGATCGGACGGCTTGAGAGAGAGTTGCTCGACTCGGAGTCTCGCCTGGGTCAGACGGAGGGGGAATCGTGTGAGTGGGAGGAGTACCAGGAGAAGAAAGGGGCACTGAGGGACTTGCAGCTGAGGAGGTCCCGGGGCGCGTATGTGAGGTCGCGAGTCCAGATGTTGCACGATCTGGACCGCGCCTCCCCCTTTTTCTTCTCCCTGGAAAAGTGCCGAGGTGCCCGCAAGCAGGTTGTCGAGTTGCTTGCGGACGATGGCTCCTCCGTCACGGATCCGGAGAGGATCGGTGCCTCAGTTTGGTCGTTCTATGACACTCTGTTCTCCGAGGAAACATCTAGTAGGGAGGCACAAGGGGTGCTGTGGGAGGGCTTACCCGTAGTGTGCAGGGAGGTGGCTGAGCGCCTCGATGATCCCCTAACTCTGGAGGAGTTGACTGGTGCCCTGCACCAGCTCAGTAGGGGCAAGTCTCCGGGGCTGGATGGGCTGACTGTGGAGTTTCTTCGAGCCTTCTGGGGTGTCCTGGGGGGCGACTATGTGAAGGTGTTGGGGGAGAGCCTGGCGACCGGGGAGATGCCCTTCTCATGGCGCAGGGCAGTCGTCGTCCTGCTGCCCAAGAAGGGCGATCTCCGCCTCTTGAAGAACTGGCGCCCGGTCTCTCTTCTCAGTACGGGTTACAAAGTCTTTGCACGGGCATTGGCCAATCGCCTGGGGCCCGTGCTGTCCCATGTGATCCACCCTGACCAGTCCTACACAGTCCCGGGCCGGTCCATCCAGGACAATATCCATCTGGTCCGGGACCTGATCCATCTGTGCCAGAGGGCTGGTCAGTCCGTTGCCTTTCTCTCCCTTGACCAGGAGAAAGCGTTTGACCGGGTGGGACACGACTACCTTCTCGGGACTCTGCGGGCGTTTGGATTCGGACCCCATTTTGTGGCCCGGGTCCGGCTCCTATACGCTGCTGCAGAGTGCCTGGTCAAGGTCAATGGCTCTTTGTTGGCTCCCATTCACTTTGGGAGGGGGGTTCGTCAGGGATGCCCCATGTCCGGCCAGCTTTATTCCCTCTGTGTGGAGCCATTCCTGTGCCTCCTACGGAGGCGGCTGGCAGGTTTGGATTTGCCGGGGCCGGGGGTGGAGGTGGTTCTCTCGGCCTACGCCGACGATGTGTTACTAATGTTCACCGACCCGGTTGACCTGCGGAGGATGCGTGAGTGCCAGCGGGTGTTCTCAGCCGCATCCTCCGCCAGGATCAACTGGGGGAAGTGTGCTGGGCTCTTGGTGGGTCAGTGGCAGGTAGACTCCCTGCCGGAGGAGATGGCAGTTTTTGCGTGGAGCACCACGCACCTCCTCTATCTGGGGATCTACCTGAGTCCCACTGAGGGGGCTTGGCAGGCGAATTGGCAGGAGTTGGAGGCGAAGGTGGTCGCCCGTGTGGGGCGCTGGTCAGGCCTCCTTGGTGTGTTATCATATCGGGGTAGGGCTTTGGTCATAAACCAGCTGGTGGCCTCTCTGCTGTGGTACCGGCTGGCCACTCTGGTCCCGTCCTCTCGTTTCATCGCCATGATACAGAGGAGGTTAGTTAACTTCTTCTGGGGTGAGAGGAACCACTGGGTCTCTGCTGGGGTTCTGAGTCTCCCGTTGGAGGAGGGCGGTCAGGCGCTGGTCTGCGTCCGCACTCAGGTGGCAGCCCTCCGACTCAGGACCTTGCGGAAGTACGTGTACTCCGAGTGCCCTCCCAGATGGCACTCGCTGGCCACGTACTTTTTCTGCCAGGGGCGCTGCCTCCAGGAGGGATCAAAGCTCCCGGTAGCGGGCATGAGTCAGCGCGCTAGGCGGGAGTTGCCTGGTTTTTACCGTGATCTCCTGAGAGCCAGGAATTTGGTCACCTTCAGCCAGGGCGCTGCTCCTCAGGGGGAGGGGGGTGCTGTGGTTGTGAGGGGGGCCGGTCCTCACCCTGTCACGGTGGGTGTCGAGGAGAGGTGTGTGTGTGGAGCGATTCCGACTGGGCTTACCCCCACTCCGTCGGAATTGCTCATTGGGCCCACGGCACGGGTCCCTTCCCGAGAGCCGGCCCCACGCAATATGAGCCGCCTTTCCCAGATGCCCAGCGTGCCGTTCCGTGACGCGGAGAGGCGCGTTTTGTACAGGCTGCTCCTGCACACTCTCCACTTCCTCGCTCTCGTCTTCCGTCCGGACACGCCCTGGCGGTCCGTGTTACCACCTGACGGCGGGAGCGGTCCCCAGTGGAGGTCTCTCTATAAGGGGGTCCTCCCGCTTTACATCGGGGACCTGGGGTGGAGAGTGTTGCATAAGGCTATAGCCTGTAACAGGTACTTGAGCCGGTTCACGGTCTCGTCTGCCGCCTGTCGCTTCTGCGGTGAGGAGGAGACCGTGTACCACTTGTATACAGAGTGCGTGAGGTTACAGCCCCTGTTCCAGTATCTGAAGGGGCTGCTCCTCAAGTTCTGGCTCCATTTTAGCCCTACGCTTTTAATTTTTGGGCACCCGGTACAGAGGGGGGAGGGTCAGGAGGGAGGAGAGGGTCTCCCTGTCGGTCTGCTCCTGGGCCTGGCCAAGATGGCCATCCGCGGGTCCAGGCAGCGGGCAGTCGACGGCCTCACAGAAGTCGGCTGCCTACCCCTGTTCCGGGCTTACGTCCGTGCCCGCGTGTCCCTGGAGAGGGAACACGCGGTGTCCACGGGGACTATGGAGGCCTTCCGGGAACGCTGGTCGCCGCGGGGGGTTGAATGTATTGTTGACAGAGATGGCGGGATTTTAATGTGATAATTGTTTAATTTGTAAACTGCCGATACAGGCGGCTTTTGTTTGATCACATTTTGCTTAGTATGTGTGTATGTTTTTCTTTGGAATAAAACTTTTATATATTAAAAAAAAAAAAAAAAAAAAAAAAAAAAAAAAGAGATCAGGATCGAACCCTGGTCTCTGGCGCTGTGAGGCAGCAGCGCTACCACAGTGCTCGTTCATTCCCTCCGCAGATGCTGCCTGACCCGCTGAGTTCCCCCAGCCCTTTGTGTTTTGCTCAAGATTCCTGCATCATCAGTTCTATGTGTCTCCGTTAAAGGCAGTTTCATGACTGCACGGCAAATGAATTTCCTCGTATGTTGCAAAACATACTTGGCTAATAAAGTTTTATTGTGATTGTGCTAGTTCCATTTATTATTAATTTTGAGATGGGGCGGTGTCACCATTTTAAGGTGAACAATAGACAACAGACAATAGACAATAAGTGCAGGAGGAGGCCATTCGGCCCTTCGAGCCAGCACCGCCATTCAATGTGATCATGGCTGATCATTCTCAATCAGTACCCTGTTCCTGCCTTCTCCCCATACCCCCTGACTCCGCTATCCTTAAGAGCTCTATCTAGCTCTCTCTTGAATGCATTCAAAGAATTGGCCTCCACTGCCTTCTGAGGCAGAGAATTCCACAGATTCACAACTCTCTGACTGAAAAAGTTTTTCCTCATCTCAGTTCTAAATGGCCTACCCCTTATTCTTAAACTGTGGCCCCTTGTTCTGGACTCCCCCAACATTGGGAACATGTTTCCTGCCTCTAACGTGTCCAACCCCTTAATAATCTTATACGTTTCGATAAGATTTCCTCTCATCCTTCTAAATTCCAGTGTATACAAGCCTAGTTTGAGCCCAAGTGAACAATGCATGTTGGAGCATTATTTGATGAAGTATTATTTACTGCATTATGACTTGGTCTTCCAGTCGAATGAGTTAGTGACTTTGTTTTCAGATAGTGTGTTGCTGTTAATTATATCCATACATTCTAATTCACGGGGGAATCAAGTGAAGTTTGACCGAGAGAACAATTTTTTGATGAATATTCCCTGGCAAGGTTCCCTGAGCGGATGCAGTGAATCTAATTAGCTAAGCAATACTTGTACATTTGTACGTTTAGTTTAGATATACAGCCCCTTCGGCCCACCGAGTCCGCACCGCCCAGCGATCCCCGCACACGAACACTACCCTACACACGCTAGGGTCAATTTTACATTTACACCAAGCCAATTAACCTGTACACCTTTGGAGTGCGGGAGGAAACCGAAGATCTCGGAGAAAACCCACACAGGTCACGGGGAGAACGTACAAACTCCATACAGACAGCACCCGTAGTCGGGATCGAACCCGGGTCTCTGGCGCTGTGAGGCAGCAGCTCTACCGCTGCGCCACCGCCTCGGAATAAAAGGGCATTGAATTAGGAAGGAAATGAGGAGGAATTTCTTTAGTCAGAGGGTGGTGAATCTGTGGAATTCTTTGTCAATTGTCAGGCTGTCAATTGATATTTTTAAGGCAGAGATGGATAGATTCTTGATTAGCACGGGTGTCAGGGGTTATGGGGAAAAGGAAGGGGAATAGGGTTAGGAGGGAGAGATCAGCCGTGATTGAATGGTGGAGTAGACATGATGGGTTAAATGGCCTAACTCTGCTCCTATCAGTTATGAACTTCGGAACACATGCAGCCAGAGGAGATTGAGAATCTGTGGAATTCTCTGCCTCAGAGGGCAGTGGAGGCCAATTCTCTGAATGCATTCAAGAGAGAGCTGGATAGAGCTCTTAAGGATAGCGGAGTCAGGGGGTACGGGGAGAAGGCAGGAACGGGGTACTGATTGAGAATGATCAGCCATGATCACATTGAATGGCGGTGCTGGCTCGAAGGGCCGAATGGCCTCCTCCTGCACCTATTGTCTATTAGTTTATCGTGCCATCATGTTTGGCAGCGACGTTGAGCAGTGAAGGGCCTGTCCCTGTGCTGCTCTGTGTCACAGTACTATGTTCAACAGTTACATATCAATGTGCAAGATACATCTTCTGGATGCACTGGGACGCATCATCACTGATGTGACCTGGGGTCATCGGGGGTTCCGGGTCTCACAACATCAGACCCCCTCGTCCAGACGACCCAGCAGTTGATCAGGCCGTGACCTGCGTCCAGCCACAACCACCCACGGATCAGTTGGTCGTTGTCTACAACCTGGTTCTGGCTGCTCCTGCGACGGCACTGGTGCCAAATTGTAATGGCGGCGCAGCGGTAGAGTTGCTGCCTTACAGCGAATGCAGCGCCTGAGACTCAGGTTCAATCCTGACCTACGGGCGCCGTCTGTACGTAGTTTGTACGTTCTCCCCGTGACCTGCGTGGGTTTTCTCCGGGTGCTCATGTTCCCTCCCACACTCCAAAAAGACGTACAGGTTTGTAGGTTAAAACGTAAATCATCCCGAGTAAGATAATGTTAGTGTGCGGGGATCGCTGGTCGGTGCGGACTCGGTGGGCCGAAGGGCCTGTTTCCGTGCTGTATCACTGAACTGAACTGAAAGTCGGCATTCTGGATAGGCCCTGTAGACTCAATCTTTCAGTGTTATCTTACGTTTATGTTTGAGTTTTGGCGAAACAGGCCATTCGGCCCATCGAGCCTGTGTCTGCCAGCGATCCGTGCACCAGTTCCATCTGTCCCATGAGGGGCAATTTACAAAGAACTAATTAATTTAGAAGATTGCGGAGGGATCTTATAGAAACTTACAAAATTCTTAAGGGGTTGGACAGGCTAGATGCAGGAATATTGTTCCCGATGTTGGGGAAGTCCAGAACAAGGGGTCACAGTTTAAGGATAAGGGGGAAGTCTTTTAGGACCGAGATGAGAACGTTTTTTTTCACACAGAGAGTGGTGAATCTGTGGAATTCTTTGCCACAGGAGGTAGTTGAGGCCAGTTCATTGGCTATATTTAAGATGGAGTTAGATGTGGCCCTTGTGGCTAAAGGGATCAGGGGGTATGGAGAGAAGGCAGGTACGGGATACTGAGCTGCATGATCAGCCATGATCATATTGAATGGCGGTGCAGGCTCGAAGGGCCGAATGGCCTACTCCTGCACCTATTTTCTATGTTTCTATGTTTCTATGTTTCTAACCTACAAACCTGCACGTCTTGTGCGACGTGAGAGGAAACCAGAGCACCCGGAGGAAACCCATGCTGTATCTCTGAACTAAACGAAGAAAGAATTGGCATCACTGACAAGGCCCTCATTTATTGACCATCCCTATTGGATCTTGGGAAGGTCAGAGAGGCGCAAAAGATTAGTGGTTCGACCCAATAAATATACTTACAGAGGTTCACCTGCACCTCCTCCAACCTCATCTATTGCATCCACTGCTCTAGATGTCAACTTATTTATATCGGCGAAACCAAGCGCAGGCTCGGCGATCGCTTCGCTGAACACCTGCGCTCGGTCCGCATTAACGCAACTGATCTCCCGGTGGCCCAGCACTTTAACTCCTCCTCCCATTCCCAGTCTGACCTCTCTGTCGTGGGCCTCCTCCAGTGCCATAGTGAGGCCCGCCGGAAATTGGAGGAGCAGCACCTCATATTTCGCCTGGGCAGTTTGCGGCCCGGTGGTATGAAGGTCGACTTCTCCAACTTCAGATAGCTCCTCTGTCCCTCCCTTCCCCTCCTCCTTCCCAGATCTCCCTCTATCTTCCTGTCTCCACCTATATCCTTCCTTTGTCCCACCCCCGACATCAGTCTGAAGAAGGGTCTCGACCCGAAACGTCACCCATTCCTTCTCTCCCGAGATGCTGCCTGACCTGCTGAGTTACTCCAGCATTTTGTGAATAAATCGATTTGTACCAGCATCTGCAGTTATTTTCTTATAAATATACTTAGTGTTTGTTTTAGTTTTAGGTTTAGAGATACAGCGCGGAAACAGGCCCTTCGACCCACCTAGTCCGCACCGACCAGCGATCCCTGCACACTAACATTATCCTACACACACTGGGGACAATTTACACTTAACGTACAAACCTGTACGTTTTAACCCAGAGAGTTGTGAATTTGTGGAATTCTCTGCCACAGAGGGCAGTGGAGGCCAATTCACTGGTTGAATTTAAAAGAGAGTTAGATAGAGCTCTGGGGGCTAGTGGAATCAAGGGATATGGGGAGAAGGCAGGCACGGGTTACTGATTGTGGATGATCAGCCATGATCACAATGAATGGCAGCGCTGGCTCGAAGGGCCAAATGGCCTCCTCCTGCACCTATTTTCTATGTTTCTATGTCTTTGGAGTGTGGGTGGAAACCAGATCCCAAAGAAAACCCATGCAGTTACGAGGAGAACGTGTAAACTCCGTACAGACAGCACCCGTAGTCGGGATGGAACCCGGGTCTCCGGCGCTGCAAACGCTGTAAGGCAGCAACTCTACCGCTGCACCAAGTCTGAAAGAAAATTATAAATGTCAGGGTAAAATAATTTGCCCTGTCCATGCATTAAATATGTAGTGCGCTGGCTAATGCACATCAACTTCCAATTCTGAAGTTTGGATCCATTGACTTCAGGAAGCAAGTCCCCACAGTCTGACGGCCATTTGATAAGTTCGTCGTGCATCGTCTGGAGGTAAACATTGAGCAGAACAACAGGGAAATGGTGCCAAGGAATCGTCCGAATCCTGCCATGTAATCCTCAGCAACATTGCGTCTCGAATAGTTCAGCATTCTTGTGTGCAAATCAAAGTCTCTTCGTTAAAATTTAATGGTGCCATGGTGGCGCAGCGGTAAAGTTGCTGACTTCCAGCGCCAGAGACCCGGGTTTGATCCTGACTATGGGTGCCGTCTGTGCGGAGTTTGCACGTTCTCCCCGTGACCTGTGTGGGTTTTCTCTGTGTGCTCCGGTTTCCTCCCATACTCCAAAGACGTGCAGGTTTGTAGGTTAATTGGCTTGGGTAAAATTGCAAATCGTGCCTAGTGTGTAGAATATTGCTAGTGAGCTCGGTGGTCGGTGGGCCGAAGGGACTGTTTCCGCACTGTGTCTCTAAAGTCTAATGTCTAAATTAGAATTCTCTACAATGGGTTTTGAACCGACAACCATGAGAACCAGCCAGAATATGCCCACTAAACCAGGGATGGAAAACTGGCTAAAGGCAGCAGGGCGAAGGCCAATTGTGGACGCCAATAGAATCAACAGACTCATCGGGAAGGCTGGCTCTGTCCTGGGGGCGGAGTTGGGTTCACGGGGGGGGGGGGTCTTGGAGGGGAAGATGCTCCTCAAACTGTGGAGCATCCTGGACAATACAGCTCACCCCCTCCCTCCGTGACACACTGGTCAACCTGAGGAGCACCTTCAGCAACAGACTGGTCCCACCAAGATGCAGCACAGAACGAATGCCACAGGAGATCCTTCTTCCCTGTGGCTATCAAACTGGCCACTCCTCCCCCTTCTGACGTTGGGTAGACTGAGACTGAGACTGACTCCACTACCCCCCCCCCCCCCTCCCTCCCCTCCCCAATCTTCACAGATTCCCAATCCTTTCCACTCATCACTTTCATATCATATATATACAGCCGGAAACAGGCCCTTCGGCTCACCGGGTCCGCGCCGACCAGCGATCCCCGCACATTAACACTATCCTACACCCACTAGGGACAATTTTTACATTTACCCAGCCAATTAACCTACATACCTGTACGTCTTTGGAGTGTGGGAGGAAACCGAAGATCTCGGAGAAAACCCACGCAGGTCACGGGGAGAACATACAAACTCCTTACAGTGCAGCACCCGTAGTCAGGATCGAACCTGTGTCTCCGGCGCTGCATTCGCTGTAAAGCAGCAACTCTACCGCTGCGCTACCGTGCATGTATCATGTATCATGTATCATGTATCATGTATCATGTATCTTGTGTTTTATGACTGCTGGCCGATCAATTTCCATCCTGGGATAAATAAAGTTCTATCGTATCGTATCGTAATGTAACGCAACGTATCGTATCGTATCATCCAAATTTGAGGAAGGATATTCTTGCTATTGAGGGTGTGCAGCGTGGGTTTACTAGGTTAATTCCCGGAATGGCGGGACAGTCATATGTTGAAAGACTGGAGCGACTAGGCTTGTATACACTGGAATTTAGAAGGATGAGAGGAGATCTTATCGAAACGTATAAGATTATTAAGGGGTTGGACACGTTAGAGGCAGAAAACATGTTCCCAATGTTGGGGGAGTCCAGAACAAGGGGCCACAGTTTAAGAATAAGGGGTAGGCCATTTAGAATGGAGATGACGAAAAACTTTTGCAGTCAGAGAGTTGTGAATCTGTGGAATTCTCTGCCTCAGAAGGCAGTGGAGGCCAATTCTCTGAATGCATTCAAGAGAGAGCTAGATAGAGCTCTTAAGGTTAGTGGAGTCAGGGGGTATGGGGAGAAGGCAGGAGCGGGGTACTGATTGAGAATGATCAGCCATGATCACATTGAATGGCGGTGCTGGCTCGAAGGGCCGAATGGCTTACTCCTGCACCTATTGTCTATTGTCTATTGTCTATTGTAAGACTCTTTCAGTAGTTGTTTGCTGCACACCTCCAGATTCAGGGACAGTTTCTTCCCAGCTGTTATCAGGCAACTGAACCATCCCACCACAACCAGAGAGCAGTGCTGAACTACTATCTACCTCTTTGGTGACCCTCGGACTATCCTTGATCGGACTTTGCTGGCTTTACCTTGCACTAAACATTATTCCCTTTATCATGTATCTGTGCACTGTAAATGGCTCGATTGTAATCATGTATTGTCTTTCCTCTGAGTGGATAGCACGCAACAAAAGCTTTCACTGTACCTCGGTACACGTGACAATTAATGAAACTGAACTGTGTGGTGCGATGTGAGTCTGAAGAAGGGTCTCCCATTCCTTCTCTCCAGATGCTGCCTGTGCCACTGAGTTACTCCAGCACTCTGTGAAACGTCACCTATCCATGTTCTCCAGAGATGCTGCCTGACCCGCTGAGTTACTCCAGCACTCTGTGAAACGTCACTTATCCATGTTCTCCAGAGATGTTGCCTGACCCGCTGAGTTACTCCAGCACTCCGTGAAACGTCACCCATCCATGTTCTCCACAGATGCTGCCTGACCCGCTGAGTTACTCCAGCACTTTATGAAACGTCATCTATCCATGTTCTCCACAGATGCTGCCTGACCCGCTGAGTTACTCCTGCACTCCGTGAAACGTCACCTATCCATGTTCTCCACAGATGCTGCCTGACCCGCTGAGTTACTCCAGCACTTTATGAAACGTCATCTATCCATGTTCTCCAGAGATGCTGCCTGACCTGCTGAGTTACTCCAGCACTCTGTGAAACGTCACCCATCCATGTTCTCCACAGATGCTGCCTGACCCGCTGAGTTACTCCAGCACTCTGTGAAACGTCACCTATCCATGTCCTCGAGAGATGCTGCCTGACCCGCTGAGTTACTCCAGCAACGTGTGCCTATCTGGAGCAATGGGCTGGATCGTCCTTGGTGTGTGGCTTTCTGGCACTGCTCCCAGTCCGGTCTGTTCAGAACCATACAACTGGTGCAGTTGATCTCTTAGTCTCTCGCCGCCCAGCGGGCTTCAATGATGATGAAACACCCTCGTACAATCAGTTTGCTGCACACAACAGCATTTAATATCTCCTTGCTCAGCACCTCGGGGAACCTAACACACTCAGAGAAGCAATAAAACCTGCCACCAGTTGGCTCCCTCCCAGACGATACTGGTGATGGATTTCAAAACATTTAAGTGTGAGATATCGCAGCAGACCAACCTCACATGGATACAATCAAGTCCACCTCAACTACAATTGGGCGGCACGGTGGCGCAGCGGCAGAGTTGCTGCCTCACAGAGACCAGCTTCGATTCTGACCGCGGGTGGCAACTCAAATTTCACTGTACCTCAATTGGCACATGTGACAATAAATTGAATCTTGAATCTTGAATCTTGTCCGTACGGAGTTTGCACGTTCTCCCCGTGGACTGCGTGGGTTTTCTCCAGGATCTCCGGTTTCCGCCCGCACTCCAAAGACGTGCAGGTTTGTAGGCTAGCTCTCCGACTAGTTTCACTGTCCTCCCGATTAGTTTTACTGATCGTACCCTCGTTGTCACCTTCCCCTCAGCTAACAATGAACTGCTCTACATTTCCTTGATTAGCGTCTGCTTTGATTTGTCATTTTGACATCTTACCCTTGCTTATCTCTGTGTAGGAAAATAACTGCAGATGCTGGTACAAATCGAAGGTATCACGAAATGCTGGAGTAACTCAGCGGGTCAGGCAGCATCTCTGGAGAGAAGGAATGGGTGACGTTTCGGGTCGAAACCTCGACCCGAAACGTCACCCATTCCTTCTCTCCAGAGATGCTGCCTGTCCCGCTGAGTTACTCCAGCATTTTGGGTCTATCTTTAATAATAATAATAATACATTACATTTATATAGCGCTTTTCATACACTCAAAGACGCTTTACAGGGATTTAGAGAACATAGGGAAGTGAATAAATAGATAAATAAGTAAACGAACAGAGAAAGGAGACAGAAGGTGAGGTGACCTTCAGTGGTTGAAGGCAGTACTGAATAGGTGAGACTTCAGTGATGTTTTGAATGTGGTGAGTGAGGAGGAGTCTCTAACGGTTTGGGGTAGTAAGTTCCATAGGGTGGGAGCAACGATGGAGAAAGCCCTGTCCCCCCAGGATCTGAGTTTGGTCCGGGGGATAGGATTGGCAGCAGCAGAGCGGAGGGTGCAGGTGCGAGTGTGCCTGTGGAGGAGGTCGGTCAGGTAGGATGGGGCCAGGTTATGGAGGGCTTTGTAGGTCATGAGGAGGATTTTGTACTGGATTCTCTGGGGGATGGGGAGCCAGTGGAGTTTGTAAAGGACGGGGGTGATAAGGTCACGGATCGGGGTGTGGGTGAGCAGACGGGCAGCGGAGTTTTGAATGTATTGAAGTTTACTGATGATTTTTGAGGGTGCGCCATAGAGGAGGCTGTTGCAGTAGTTGGTTTGAACCAGCATCTGCAGTTCCTACCTACACAACCCTCCTCAGAGATGGGACCCAAAACCTCACTATACTCTAAATGCAGTCTGACGAGTGCCTTAAAAAGCCACAAATACATGGATAGAAGAGGTTTGGAGGGATATGGACCAAACACAGGCAGGTGGGGCTCGCTTAGGTAGTGTATGTTGGGCGAGAGTGGGCAAGTTGGGCCGAAGGGCCTGTTTTCATGCTGTAGGACTCCATGACTCAAATATAAGAAAGCTGTAGAAAGAAACGCAGTTGTCTGTTGTGAACACAGCATCATAAGGTCATCCCTCCGGCTCGGCCGCGGGGCTTTACATCGCTGGTGCGGCTCGGCCGCGGGACTTTTCATCGCTGGTGCGGCTCGGCCGCTGGACTTAACATCGCCGGTGCGGCTCGGCCTCGGGACTTAGCTGCGCAGGGCTCGGTCGCGGGGCCTTCCGTCGCCTGGTTCGGCCGCGAGACGTTTCAGCGCCCGGTGCGACTCGGCCGCGGGGACTTCCACCCCCTTGCGGGGACTGTGCGGGTCGGTCGGGGACGAGCTGTCTGTCCGTGGGCGTGGGGAAGAGAGTGGAAGTTTTGTTGCCTCCATCACAGCGAGGGGGTGTTTGGAGTCACTGTGATGGACGTTTGTGTTGGGGTCATGTGTCTTGTGTTCTTTTTTTGTGTGACTGCTATGTAGTTTCGTTCGGTACCTTGGTACCGAATGACAAATAAAGCTCTGTTGAACTGTTGTTGAAGTGATAGGAGCAGAAGTAGGCCATTCGGCCCATCAAGTCAGCTCCGCCATTCAATCATGGCTGATCCATCTCTCCTAACCCCATTCTCCTGCCTTCTCCCCATAACCCCTGACACCCGTACAAATCAAGAATCCATCTATCTCTCTCTTAAAAATATCCATCGACTTGGCCTCCACAGCCTTCTGTGGCAAAGAATTCCACACATTCACCACCCTCTGACTAAAGAAATTCCTCCTCATCTCCTTCCTAAAGGAACATCCTTTAATTCTGAGGCTGTGAGCTCAAGTCCTAGACTCTCCCACTAGTGGAAACATCCTCTCCGCATCCACTCTATCCAGGCCGCTCACTATTCGGTAGTTTCAATGAGGTCCCCCCTCATCCCTCTAATCTCCAGCGAGTACAGGCCCAGTGCTGACAAACACTCATCATATGTTAACCCACTCACTCCTGGGATCATTCTTGTAAACCTCCTCTGAACCCTCTCCAGACCCAGCACACCCCGCCTCAGATATGGGGCCCAAATAGTACTGTGTGTGTCAAATCTCGTTTTTGAATTCCAGTTACAACAATTTCAGTTCATACAGGGTCTGAAGAAGGGACCTGAAACGTCACCCATTCCATTTCTGCAGGAATGCTGCCTGACCCGCTGAGCTTTAGTTATAGTTTTAGAGATACGGCGCGGAAACAGGCCCTTTGGCCCACCGAATCCGTGCTGACCAGTGATCCCCGCACACCAACACCAGCCTACACACACTAGGGACAATTTACACTTATACCAAGTATACAAGCCCGAGCCAATTAACCTGCACGTCTTTGGAGTGTGGGAGGAAACCGAAGATCTCGGAGAAAACCCACGCAGGTCACGGGGAGAACGCACAAACTCCGTACAGTACAGCACCCGTAGTCAGGATCGAACCTGGGACTCTGTAAGCGCTGTAAGGCAGCAACTCTACCGCTGAGCCACCGGGCCGCCACTCATTCTTCACCACTACTCCAGCATTTTGTGTCCATCTACTGCGGCACGGCGGTGCAGCGGCAGAGTTGCTGCCTTACAGCGAATGCAGCGCCGGAGACTCAGGTTCGATCCTGACTACGTAGTCAGGCGCCGTCTGTACGGAGTTTGTACGTTCTCCCCGTGACCTGCGTGGGTTTTCTCCGAGATCTTCGGTTTCCTCCCGCACTCCAAAGACGTACAGGTTTGTAGGTTAATTGACTGGGTAAATGTAAAAATTGTCCCTAGTGTGTGTAGGATAGTGTTTTAGTGTGTGGGGATCGCTGGGCGGCGCGGACTCGGTGGGCCGAAGGGCCTGTTACCGCGCTGTATCTCTAAATCTAAAAATCTACCGCGGTTCATACAATGAGCTGGATGCTGTGCAGTGCCCCACAGAGCTCACACAAAAGAGCACTGATTTATTTCCACGTCACGCCTCGCATCAGCAAGTTTAACAAATGAAGACATTTTCATTTATTTGAAGAGCAGCGACGGAAATATACAGAGCGGAGAGTAATTTTTGTTAATCATCCACTCTACTGATGGAGATTTACAAAACAGTTTATTGAATCGGACGCGTCCGGGACCTGAAAATAGACACAAAATGCTGGAGTATCAGTGGGAGAGGCAGCATCTTTAGAGAGGGGTCTATCTTTGGTTTGAACCAGCATCTGCAGTTCCTTCCTCAGAGATGGGACCCAAAACCTCACTATACTCTAAATGCAGTCTGACGAGTGCCTTAAAAAGCCACAAATACATGGATAGAAGAGGTTTGGAGGGATATGGACCAAACACAGGCAGGTGGGGCTCGCTTAGGTGGGGTATGTTGGTGAGAGTGGGCAAGTTAGAGATACAGCACGGTAACAGGCCCTTCGGCCCACCGAGTCCGCGCCGCCCAGCGATCCCCGCACACTAACACTATCCTGAAACGTCACCCATTCCTTCTCTCCACAGATGCTGCCTGTCTCACTGAGTTACTGCAGCATTTTGTGTCTATCTTTAGTTTAGTTTAGTTTAGTTTAGTTTAGTCCAGTTAGAATAGTTTAGTTTAGTCTAGTTAGAATAGTCCAGTTTAGTCTAGTTAGAATAGTTTAGTTTAGTCTAGTTAGAATAGTTTAGTTTAGTCTAGTTAGAATAGTTTAGTTTAGTTTAGTTTAGTTTAGATTGGTTTAGTTTGGTTTGGTTTGGTTTGGTTTGGTTTGGTTTGGTTTAGTTTAGTTTGGTTTAGTTTGGTTTGGTTTGGTTTGGTTTGGTTTGGTTTGGTGATACGGTGTGCAAACAGATCCTTCATCCCACCGAGTCCACACCAACCAATGATCCCCCAGAGATGCTGCCTGACCCGCTGAGTTACTCTATCATTTTGTGTCTATTTTCAGTTTAAACCAGCATCTGCAGTTCCTTCCTACACCACCAGAAACTGGGCAGGTTGGTATTTGGAATGATATTTGGAATGGTATTTGGAACTCACTACCCCAAACCGTTAGAGACTCCTCCACACTCACCACATTCAAAACATCGCTGAAGTCTCACCTGTTCAGTACTGCCTTCAACCACTGAAGGTCACCTCACCTTCTGTCTCCTTTCTCTGTTCGTTTACTTATTTACTTATTTATCTATTTATTCATTTCCCTATGTTCTCTAAATCTCTGTAAAGCGTCTTTGAGTATATGAAAAGCGCTATATAAATAAAATGCATTATTATTATTATTATTATATGTGGAGAGGAAGGATTTAAGAGGTTTCGGGGCCAATAGAGGCAAATCAGACTAGCCCTGTACATACGGTTGCCAACTTTCTCACTCCCAAATAAGGGACAAAAGGTGACGTCACCGCCCCGCGCCCCACGTGACCTCACCCAGCCAGCGGCCACGTACTCCCGCTCCACCAATGGCGGCCGCCCGGGCCAGGAGGCGGGTTGCTATGTAACCTTAGTTAGGCAGAGCCTGGGCATACAGGTCTACAGGGTCCGGGCCTACACTGTCCGGGCCTACACAGTCCGGGCCTACACTGTCCGGGCCTACACTGTCCGGGCCTCCACTGTCCGGGCCTACACTGTCCAGGCCTACACAGTCCGGGCCTACACTGTCCAGGCCTACACTGTCCGGGCCTACACTGTCTGGGCCTACGGCGTCCGGGCCCACAGCCCCCCCCGGGCCTAATATGGGACAAGGGCGGTCCCGTACGGGACAAACCAATTTAGCCCAAAATACGGGATGTTCCGGCTAATACGGCATAGTTGGCAACCCTACTTGTACACCAACATGTTTGTAATGGACAACGTGGACCAAAGAACCTGTTTCCATGCTAATCATCTCCCCTTCTTCTGTGTCCTCCTGTTCAAACAATCACAAACATGCCCTTCAACCTACCGACTAGTGAAAATCTCCAACCCTCTCCCTCTGCTAAAATCTGCTCAGCCTTCCGATAAGGTGTCGGGAGAGCTGCTGCCCCATAGCACCAGAGACAAGGCGTTCAATCCTAACCTTGGCCACTGTATCTGTACGCAGTTTGTACGTTCTCCCTGTGACCGCGTGGGTTTCCTCTGGGTGCTCGGGTTTCCGCCCACATTCCAAAGCCATGCAGGTTTGTAGGTTACTTAGCTTCGGTAAATTGTCCCTACTGTGTCGGATAGAACTAGTGTACAGGTTGATGGTTGATCGGCGTGGACTCGGTGGGACAAAGGTCCAGTTTTCATGCTCTATCTGTAACCTAAACTAAACGAAACTGAAGATGCTGGTTAATGCACAAAAGGACACAAAGTGGCCGTAATTGGATGAGAGAGTAGGATACCAGAGAACTACCTGAGGGGTAACTTTTTCTTTACACATAGGGTGGTGGGTGCATGGAACGAGCTGCTAGAGGAGGTAGTTGAGGCTGGGACTGTCACAGCGTTTAAAAAACATTTGCACAGGTACATTGATAGGACAGGTTTATGTGGATATGGGCCAAATGCAGGCAGGTGGGACTAGTGTAGATGGGGCATGTTGGTCACCTTACCTCTCCATATATCTAGTTTCCCTCCCCCCTGACTCTCAGTCTGAGGAAGGGTCTCAACCCGAAACATCACCCATTCCTTCTCTCCAGAGAAGCTGTCTGTCCCGCTGAGTTACTTGAGCAATTAGTGTCTATCTTTGCATGTTGGTTCATTCTGGTTAACTGATTTGTTAACTGGTGCAAACGGGTGATCGATGGTTAGCATGGACTCAGTGGGCTGAAGGTCATTTCCATGCTGTATCTCCAAACTCTAATCCCAACATAATTTAGATTGTATAATTAGCTTCTTATTGCAAAAGCCTTGGCCAATTTGGAGCCTCAGCTCCCCTTTGCTTTGTGTACTTACAGATAGAACTAGAAGCCTTTATGGTCATGTGCAGAGTTGTTTTGATGAAACCATAAGATTAAATCATAAGTGATAAGAGCAGAATTAGTCTACTCCGCCATTCAATCATGGCTGATCTATCTAACCCCATTCTCCTGCCTTCTCCCCATAACCCCTGACACCCGCACTAATCAATAATCTATCTATCTCTGCTTTAAATATTTCCACTGACATGGCCTCCACAGCCTTCTGTGGTAAAGAGTTCCACAGATTCACCACCCTCCTTTAATTCTGAGGCTCTTATTGCCCTCTGGTCCTAGACTCTCCAACTAGTGGAAACATCCTCTCCTCATCCACACTATCCAAGCCTTTTGCTATTCTGTGTGTTTCAATGAGGTTTGCAATGGATGAATATAAAAAGGGGAAAAAAGAGAGGCTTTCTCCTTCCTTCAACTCTTGCACTGGCTACAGCGCCTGGAGGGCGTTATATAATTTCTGCTGCCTCAAACGCAAGAAGCTGCCTCAATAAACGGGGAGATTTGAGCTGTCATATCGAGAGATGCGCTGCGGAGATATCTCTCTCTGCCTCAGGGCTAAAATCTGGGAGTTGTGATACCAAGTTTCCGCTGCAGATTTGCCCTGTTTCGCGGTCTAATGGAGAACATAATAATTTTTTTTCTCCCCAAACTGTCTTTTCAAATCGCCTAGCGTGGGTGATGGAAGTGGAAATGTAATTAGAATTCATTTTGAGGCAATGACTATCATGGCACATGTTCACTAGCGTGTCGACCATTATATTGCTAATGGGAATAATGTTTGTTTATAACATTGGGCTAATTTTGCCTGCAAGCTTATGTTTAACTGCTTCAATAACCATTCCTCTTATAGTTCCAATCCAGCACTATAAATATTGTTTTTTATAACCTTAAGTAACCCTTGCACCCCTCTCTCTCTCTGTCCCTCCCCCACCCTAGTCGTTGCACTAGTTTCACTGTCGTTCCTGGTGAGTTTCATTGTCTGTAAGGGGCATGTCCCACTTAGGTGATTTTTTAGGCGACTGTCATAGTCGTAGCAGGTGGCCGAAAAACCAGCGACTGGACCCCCCCCCCCACGACAATGTCCACGACAAGCTACACCAACCTACCACCTAGTCGACGTCAAGCTACGGCAAGCTACCGACAACCGGCGACCCAATCGTCGCGACTTAGGACGTCCACCTACGACCGCACCTACGACAACCTACGACCACACAGGCAGCAACCTACGACAACTGAAGTCAACCCACGTCCACCCGCGACAAGCTGCGACCGTGTCGGCGACAACTGAAGACGATTCACGTCATTTTGGCCTCCGATTTTGACGCCGGTCCCTGTCGCCGGTTGACGTAGGTCGTCGCCAATGGAATTCACCGAAGTCAGCACCGGCGACGACCTACGTCACCCGGCGACAACCTACGACAGCGCCCCCGTCAGGAGACGTCAAGCTACGATCATTGGCGTCAAACCAACAGTCGCCGGAAATTTGTAAACATTCTGAAAATCCAGCGGTGATGGGAAAGACGCTACGACTCTTTGGAGACGACTCACGACCGTACAGGCGACACCCCGGCAACCGTGTGGAGACAGCCTAGTCACCTGTAGTCGCCTAAACAATCGCCTACGTGGGACAGGCTCTTAACTTATTAAGGTGGGATCTTATTGAAATATATAAGATAATTAGGGGATTGGACACATTAGAGGCAGGAAACATGTTCCCAATGTTGGGGGAGTCCAGAACAAGGGGCCACAGTTTAAGAATAAGGGGTAGGCCATTTAGAACGGAGATGAGGAAGAACTTTTTCAGTCAGAGAGTGGTGAAGGTGTGGAATTCTCTGCCTCGGAAGGCAGTGGAGGCCAATTCGTTGGATGCTTTCAAGAGAGAGCTGGATAGAGCTCTTAAGGATAACGGAGTGAGGGGGTATGGGGAGAAGGCAGGAACGGGGTACTGATTGAGAGTGATCAGCCATGATCGCATTGAATGGCGGTGCTGGCTCGAAGGGCTGAATGGCCTACTCCTGCACCTATTGTCTATTGTCTATTGTCTATTGTCATTCTCACTGAGCCCACAGCCAACAATGGCCTGTTTCCTTGATCATTGTTATTTTTTTGCATATCTTTCATTCATTTGTTCTACATCTCTCTTTCTCACCGTCTGTGCCTCTTGTTTCCCTCTCCCCTGAGTCTGAAGAAGGGTCTCGACCCGAAATGTAATCGAATCCTATTCCCCAGAGATGCTGCCTGACCCGCTGAGTTACTCCAACTTTACAGTTGAGTTTAGTCAATAGTCAATAGTCAATAGTCGTTTATTTGTCCCATCCACATAAATGTGTAGTAAAATGAAACATTACTCGCAGTTGAACAATAAGACCAATAAGATTAATCAATAAAAATGCAATAACACATACAATCACAACTAACACCAAACAAAAAGAAACATCCATCACAGTGAGTCTCCTCCAGTCCCTCCTCACTGTGATGGAAGGCCAAAATGTCTTTTTCTCTTCCCTGCCGTCTTGTCCCGCGGTCAGGCTGTTGGAGTTGCCACGTCGGGGCGGTCGGGGCTCCCGATATTGAAGCCCCCGCTGGGCGGTGAAAGGTCAACGGCCTATTTCAGGCCGCGCCGGACGGTGAAAGGTCCGCGACGGGCCGACCCAAGCCCCGAGATTCGGGGCGGGCGAACACGCTGCCTCTGCCGCTGCCGGAGCTCCCGATGTCGGCCCCCACCCAGGGGTCTGCGGGCTTCCGACGTCCACGCGGCCCGCGCCGGAGCCTCCGGAGACGAGTCGCAGCCGCGCCCGCAGCATCCGCAGGCAGCCAGCGCCGCAGGTGGTGAGTCCGCGCCGCGGGCTCTGCGGAACCAGAGCCCCAGGTGGTCCCAGGTGAATGGCCGGTGGTAGGCCGCAACGGGAACGGAGACATGACACAGAACAAAGGTCACGTCTCCGTTCTGGAGAGAGAATGTTACAGTTCCCGTTCCCTCCCACCCCCCCCCCAAACATAACATACAACACTACATCATATTAAACTACAATTCAGACAAAAACAACAAAAAACACAAAAGACAGACGGACTGCAGGCAAGTTTAGAGATACAGCGTGGAAACAGGCCCCTCGACCCACTGAGTCCGCGCCGACCAGCGATCCCCGCACACTAGCGCGATCCTACATATTAGGGACAATTTCCAATTTTTACCAAAGCCAATAACCTTTTCTGTCTTTGGAGCGCGGGAGGAAACCGGAGCACCCGGAGAAAACGCACTCAGTCACATGGCGAACGTACAAACTCCGTACAGACAGCACCCGTAGCCAGGATAGATCTCTGGTGCTGTGAGGCAGCAACTCTACAGCTGCACTACTACGCTGCATGCAAATAATTATAATTAATGTACTTCAAACTCTTCGTTCTCCCACATTATCATATAGGAAGCATAAAAATCTTCCAACTGTGAAGTTGTTAAATATAAATGCACAGATTAATTAGGCCTATTTGCTCTTTATTTCAAAGCGACATTTGAACATCTATATTCGATAATCTTTGTCATTGTTATGAGAACATATGACCCCTAAATATACAACTCCGTACAGAGAATACCCGTAGTCAGGATCGAACCTGGGCGTGCAGCGTAGGTTTACTAGGTTAATTCCCGGGACTGTCATATGATGAAAGACTGGAGCGACTAGGCTTGTATACACTGGAATTTAGAAGGATGAGAGGGGATCTTATCGAAACGTATAAAATTATTAAGGGGTTGGACACGTTAGAGGCAGGAAACATGTTCCCAATGTTGGGGGAGTCCAGAACCAGGGGCCACAGTTTAAGAATAAGGGGTAGGCCATTTAGAACAGAGATGATGAAAAACTTTTTTAGTCAGAGAGTTGTGAATCTGTGGAATTCTCTGCCTCAGAGGGCAGTGGAGGCCAATTCTCTGAATACATTCAAGAGAGAGCTAGATAGAGCTCTTAAGGATAGCGGAGTCAGGGGGTATGGGGAGAAGGCAGGAACGGGGTACTGATTGAGAATGATCAGCCATGATCACATTGAATGGCGGTGCTGGCTCGAAGGGCCGAATGGCCTACTCCTGCACCTATTATCTATTGATCAGTCAGTCAGCAGCCTTTGCTTGCTCTCTGCACCAGAACCGGTGAAATTTACCCGTCTCTTCCAATGTTAGAGAACGCTATTTTGATTTAATTCCAAAGCACTGTTGAAATCTGATGGGGTATTGATTAAAATTCATGAAGAAGGCTTCTGGCGTGCTGGCTGCGTTCGTTCAGTTAAACACTGGATGGGATTTCTGTCATCTCATTCTGTGACCTGCATGAATTCGTCAGACAAAGTGGGGGGAGAGGGGGACACAGGGGTAACCACTTATGAGGTGTTTGCACAGTAATCATCCGGAACCAGAGATAAGGAAGGTGTGAAAATGAAGAAGGGTCTCAACCCGAAACGTCGCCCATTCCTTCGCTCCAGAGATGCTGCCTGACCCGCTGAGTGACTCCAGCATTTTGTGTCTATCTTTGGAGTAAACCAGCATCTACAGTTCCTTCGTAATTAATTGGAAACCTATGACAATAGACAATAGACAATAGGTGCAGGAGGAGGCCATTCGGCCCTTCGAGCCAGCACCGCCATTCAATGTGATCATGGCTGATCATTCTCAATCAGTACCCCGTTCCTGCCTTCTCCCCCATACCCCCTGACTCCACTATATCTAACTCTCACTTGAAAACATCCAGTGAATTGGCCTCCACTGCCTTCTGAGGCAGAGAATTCCACAGATTCACAACTCTCTGACTGAAAAAGATTTTCCTCATCTCAGTTCTAAATGGCCTACCCCTTATTCTTAAACTGTGGCCCCTTGTTCTGGACTCCCCGAACATTGGGAACATGTTTCCTGCCTCTAACGTGTCCAACCCCTTAATAATCTTATACGTTTCGATAAGATCTCCTCTCATCCTTCTAAATTCCAGTGTATACAAGCCTAGTCGCTCCAGTCTTTCAACATGTGACAGTCCCGCCATTCCGGGAATGACCTTGTAACGAAGGTCACTCTTCACCAATTCCACCTTGTTCCCTCCAGCTTCCGACACATTCAGAGGCTGTTTGAGAGATGCTAATCTCCCTGCAGCAGATTGGAAGAGTGATATATAAGGATCTGTAAAATAGAGTGAATGTGTATGATTTAATTGCAATTCAACCATTAAACACCTGTTTTTCTTCTGTGGGAAACAAATAAGGGACCACAGAGCGATGTAGACTTCATGCGGTGTGTTTAATAATAGCCCAGGCCGGTCTCTGCAGCTGTTGGGCAAGAGGCAGCACAACTGTTCATGAGGCACCCACTACGGTTGTGTTGGAAATGGGACAAATGTGCCGGCAACTGGGCAAATCCCCAGCCGAGGTTGGAGCCCAGCCTTGCCCACCGTCCGGCCCGGCCCGGCCCGGCCCACAGTGGCACCTCCGCACCGCGCCCATGGAACTCACGCCGGGGTCTGACAGGGCAAGGTCAAACACAACAGGGTCTACGACCATCGGTGGGGGACCTGCCCGCTGTCTGACACACACCCACAGCCTGACACACTCACACACAGCCTGACACACTCACACACAGCCTGACACACTCACACACAGCCTGACACACACATACTCATACACACACAGCCTGACACACACACTCACACACAGCCTGACACACACACACAGACACACAGCCTGACACACTCACACACAGACTGACACACTCACACACAGCCTGACACACTCACACACACCCTGACACACTCACACACAGCCTGACACACACACAGCCTGACACACTCACACATACGTATCCGCACACACACACGGCCTGACACACACACACAGCCAGACACACATACGCACAGACTGACACACTCACACACATACTCACACACACAGAGCCTGACGGACTCACACACATACTCACACACACCCACACCCACAGCCTGACACACACACATAGCCGCACCCACATCCTCACACACACACACACACACACACACACACACACACACACACACACACACACAGGGGATGCAAGGGTTACTTGAAGTTGGAGTGATCAATATTCATACCACTGGGTTGTAAGCTGTCAGTCTGAAGAAGGTTACAGAAGATATTGAAACGTCCCCCATTCCTTCTCTCCAGAGTTGCTGCCTGTCCCGCTGAGTTACTCCAGCATTTTGTGTCCACCTTCAGTATCTCATCCCTGTCAGTGACAACATGCTTAATTCAGAAGGTTGCTCCTGGTAATCCTCTCACTTCAGTCTTCCCAGCTGAATGTTTTACACCTTTTTAAGGTTGGCCCACTCTTTAGTGAGAGAGAGATACAGCCGGGAAACAGGCCCTTCGGCCCACTGAGTCCACGCCGACCAGCGATCCCCGCACACTTGCACTATCCTACACACACAAGGGACAATTTACAATTTTTACTGAAGCCAATTAAGCTACAAACCTGCACGTCTTTGGAGTGTGGGAGGAAATCGGAGCACCCGGGGAAAATCCACGCAGGTCAAAGAGAGAACGTACAAAATTCGTACAGACAGCACCCGTGGTCAGGATCGAACCCAGATCTCTGGCGCTGTAAGGCAGCAACTCTACCGCCGTGCCACCGTGCTGCCCACTGTTGTGGTGATCAGAGCTGCATTCTGTAGTGCATGGATGTTCGCACCAATGATTTACTAAGTGGTCGGAATGCCTTGCTGGTTTGGCTCATTATTGGCCTTTCAGTGCATCCTACGGCAGATTTGCTTTATTCACAGTCACTGGACTTCACCTGATTGTCGTTCAGGAACTCCTGACTCTGACATTTCTCTGCACACCTTATTTTTATTTCTGTGCAGGAAGGAACTGCAGATGGCGATTTAAACCAAAGATAGACACAAAATGCTGGAGTAACTCAGCGGGACAGGCAGCATCTCTGGATAGAAGCAATGGGTGACGTTTCGGGTTGAGACCCTTCTTCAGAGTCAGGGGGAGAGGGAAACGAGAAGTATAGACATTGATGTAGAGAGATGTAGGACCATTGAATGAAAGATAACATGAATGAACGATGAAAGATTCATTCATTTGGTTTTTTTTTGTTGAATTTTTTTAAATTTTTGAAAAGAATATGTACAAATAGAAATAAAAGGCACATTTGTTACAGAGTTCTTACATAGCTTCAATTTAAAAAATTTTAAAGAGAGAAAGTAAAAATAAAAAAAACTATAAACTATTGGGAAGAGAGAATAAGAGGATTAAAAAAAAAAAAAGATATAACTATAAAAATTAAAGGGAGTAGATCCGGAAGACAATAACCACAGTTGTACATCCAACCCCTAACTCATTCATTTGTTTTACATCTCTCTACATCGCCATCAGTTCCTCTCATTTCCCACTCCCCTGACTCTCAGTCTGAAGAAGGGTCTCGACCATTCTGAACTCTTTAACCTCTCTCGTTTATTGTATTCTTTACAGTGTACTATGTGTGCATATTCTGTTGTGCTGCTGCAAGTAAGAATTTCATTGTTCCATCTGGGACACATGACAATAAAACACTCTTGACTCATGATTCTTGATCCAAAACGTCACCCATCCCTTCTCTCCAGAGATGCTGCCTGTCCCGCTGAGTTACTCCAGCATTTTGTGTCTGCAAGTGGATGATGGATCGGGACGGGCGAAACACTGGGAGATAATAATAATAATAATAATACATTTATTTTTATATAGTGCTTTTCAGGATACTCAAAGACGCTTTACAAAGCAAACAAACAGCGCCAGCGTCCTCTCACGTCAGGGTCCGACGTAAATGGTTGACATAAAGAACACAAGACACACAATTACAATTTAACACAGACAACCATCACAGTGATTGCTCCAGGCACACCCTCACTGTGATGGAAAGCAAAGAAAAGTCTTATCAAAAGATGAGGTTCCATTAGCGGGCAGACCCTATCCTTGGCGTTGCCTTCCCTCCCGTCTCCCTCGATCGATGTTTCCGCATCTAATTGCCTCTTCTCATTCCTATGAGGCCCCGTGAAAGGCGATCCAAACACGTGGCAGGCAGTCTAAATAAAGCAAATGAAAGAGATTGGACAGGCTAGATGCAGGAAAAATGTTCCCCATGTTGGGGGAGTCCAGAAGCAGGGGTCACACAGTTTAAGAATAAGGGGTAGGCTGTTTAGGACAGAGATGAGGAAAAAAGTTTTCACCCAGAGAGTTGTGAATCTGTGTGGAATTCTCTGCCACAGAAGGCAGTGGAGGCCGATTCACTGGATGTTTTCAAGTGAGAGTTAGATATCGCTCTTAGGGCGAACGGAATCAAGGGATATGGGGAGAAAGCAGGAACGAGGTACTGATTCTGGATGATCAGCCGCGATCATATTGAATGGCGGTGCTAGCTCGAAGGGCCAAATGGTCGACTCTTGCACCTATTATCTATGTTTATATGTTTCTAAAGTCGGTGGAAAAAGAGCGTTGAAGGTTTCAAAGTCAAGGTTGATCTTCAGGTCTCCATAGTGTGCACAGTTTAACTGAGGAGTGACAGACTATTGCATCGTATGGGAGGCGCATTCCCAATCTCGTTGTACCCCTGTACAATGACAATAAAGATATATTGTATTGTATTGTATTGTATTGAGAAGAGGTTCGATCTCAGGAAAGGTATCACACAAGGAGCTTTTATTTTAGTTTAGTTTAGTTTAGAGATACAGCGCGGAAACAGGCCCTTCGGCCCACCGGGTCCGCGCCGACCAGCGATCCCCGCACATTAACACTATCCTACACACACACTAGGGACAATTTTTACATTTAACAAGCCAATTAACCTACAAACCTGTACGTCTTTGGAGTGTGGGAGGAAACCGAAGATCTCGGAGAAAACCCACGTGGGTCACGGGGAGAACGTACAAACTCCGTACAGACAGCGCCCATAGTCGGAACTTCTATTATACCCTCTTAGTAGCCTCTGTTGTGTGATTAGTTTCTATCTACCACAAGGAAAGTGGAAGTGTCCAATCCCAAAACTCCATCTGTCCTCCAGAGATGCTGCCTGTGATACTCAGGCACTTTGTGTCAATAGACAATAGACAATAGGTGCAGGAGGAGGCCATTTGGGCCTTCGAGCCAGCACCGCCATTCAATGTGATCATGGCTGATCATTCTCAATCAGTACCCCATTCCTGCCTTCTCCCCATACCCCCTGACTCCGCTATCCTAAAGAGCTCTATCTAGCTCTCTCTTGAATGCATTCAGAGAATTGGCCTCCACTGCCTTCTGAGGCAGAGAATTCCACAGATTCACAACTCTCTGACTGAAAAAGATTTTCCTCATCTCAGTTCTAAATGGCCTACACCTTATTCTTAAACTGTGGCCCCTTGTTCTGGACTCCCCCAACATTGGGAACATGTTTCCTGCCTCTAACGTGTCCAACCCCCTAATAATCTTATACGTTTCGATAAGATCTCCTCTCATCCTTCTAAATTCCAGTGTATACAAGCCTAGTCGCTCCAGTCTTTCAACATATGACAGTCCCGCCATTCCGGGAATTAACCTAGTAAACCTATGCTGCACGCCCTCAATAGTGTCCTTTTATGTAAACCAGCATCAGCAGTTCCTTTTTTCTACTGCCTCTTTCTATGTCATATTAAATGGTATATCTGGACGTTTAACTTCCCTCTGTGAAGACCCAATGGCCCACAGTTCAGAGACATCTCGTGCCATGTCTTTAGATTGTCTACTCCCGTTCCTTCTCCCCAGAGATGCTGCCTGTCCCGCTGAGTTACTCCAGCATTTTGTGTTCTCTCCCCATTATCTGAAAGGTCAAACAGGCAATCAAACCGCATGACGATACAAAGTGCTGGAATGACTTGGCGGGTCAGACAGCATCTCTGGAGAACATTGATAGGCAACGTTTCAAATCAGGACAGTTTCACTGTCAAAAACGTCACCTATCCATGGTCACAGAATGCTGGAGTAACTCAGCGGGTCAGGTAGCAACTCTGGAGAGAAGGAATGGAAAAAGTTTCGGGCTGAGACCCTTCTTCAGATGAAGTGTCTTGACCTGAAAAGTCACCTATTCCTTTTCTCTAAAGATGTCTATCTTCAGTGTTAACCTGCATCTGCAGATCCTTCTTACACCCATCCATCCATGTTCTCCAGAGTTGCTGCCTGACCCGCTGAGTTACTCCAGCACTCTGTGAAGCGTCACCTATCCATGTTCTCCAGAGATGCTGCCTGTCCCGCTGAGTTACTCCAGCACTCTGTAAAACGTCACCTATCCATGTTCTCCAGAGATGCTGCCTGACCTGCTGAGTTACTCCAGCACTCTGTGAAACATAACCTATACATGTTCTCCAGAGATGCTGCCTGACCCGCTGAGTTACTCCAGCACTCTGTGAAACGTCACCTGTCCATGTTCTCCAGAGAAGCTGCTTGACCCGCTGAGTTACTCCAGCACTTTGTGTACTTTGTTGTTGTTGCAGAAACCAACACTGCAGTTCCTTGTAAATCTCCCATTGAACGTCAGACTGCGTTAGGGGAATTGAAATTCATTAATCTCCTCACTGTGCCTGTTCCGTGTTGGTAAATGCTGTTCAATTATATCTTGGCACCCGCTTTTGTGACCCATCTGTTCCATCTTTCACAGGTTCTACCGCAATTAATGCGTTAAAATATTTCGCTATTAGGCGCTCGATGTGCAAATTGAGCAAACTGTCAAAACAAAATATTTATACACAGTGCTGGAGAAAGATTGGGATTGATTTAGAATCTTATCGCTGCCTTCAGAGCTGTCCCGATGGACTCGCGTGTTGTGAATTGCTTTCAAGTTAATTGAGTGCAAAGCAAGGAAGCGTACTGAGCATTTTGCTGCTGCACATTCCCAATGCAAAATTAGCCCTGTTTGGTTCCATTACAGACAATAGACAATAGACAATAGGTGCAGGAGGAGGCCATTCGGCCCTTCATGCCAGCACCGCCATTCAATGTGATCAAACAGAATACAGAACTTTATTTCTCATTCGGTACCGAGGTACCAAACGAAATTACGTTACCAGCAGTCACACAAAAAAAAGAAACACAAGACACATGACCCCAACACAAACATCCATCACAGTGACTCATGGCTGATCATTCTCAATCAGTACCCCGTTCCTGCCTTCTCCCCATACCCCCTGACTCCGCCAACCTTAAGAGCTCTATCTAGCTCTCTCTTGAATGCATTCAGAGAATTGGCCTCCACTGCCTTCTGAGGCAGAGAATTCCACAGATTCACAACTCTCTGACTGAAAAAGTTTTTCCTCATCTCAGTTCTAAATGGCCTACCCCTTATTCTTTAACTGTGGCCCCTTGTTCTGGACTCACCCAACATTGGGAACATGTTTCCTGCCTCTGACGTGTCCAACCCCTTAATAATCATATGTTTCGATAAGATCTCCTCTCATCCTTCTAAATTCCAGTGTATACAAGCCTAGACGCTCCAGTCTTTCAACATATGACAGTCCCGCCATTCCGGGAATTAACCTAGTAAACCTACGCTGCATGCCCTCAATAGCAAGAATATCCTTCCTCATTATGGCATTTAATGCATCAGGCCATCAGCCTGAAGAAGGGTCTCGACCCGAAATGTCACCCATTCCCTCTCTCCTAGATGCTGCCTGACCTGCTGAGTTACTCCAGCATTTTGTGATATCTTCAGGTCATAAGTGATAGGAGTGGAATTAGGCCATTGGCCCATCGTTGGCGCAGCGGTAGAGTTGCTACCTTACAGCGCTTGCAGCGCCAGAGACCCGGGTTCCATCCCGACTACAGAGTTTGTACGTTCTCCCCGTGACAGCGTGGGTTTTCTCCGAGATCTTCGGTTTCCTCCCACACTCCAAAGTCCTACAAGTATGTAAACATAGCACAAAAAGTAAGGAAATTTGTGTTTGGTAGATTATTTCTTTGTTGTAACAATGCTTCTTGGCAATAAATCTTATACCGTTGGAAAGCCTGTTTATTTCCCTTTTAAATGGTGCCACATTTGTAAGGAACATGCATTTGTGGGATGAGCAGCAGAGTTGAGTATATGGGTTGCGCCCATGAAAAATCTGCCAAATCTTCTCTGCCAATGCCAAACAGCTTATTCTGCTGTTGCTATTGACTCTTGTTTTGAGCTTCTGGTACCCCCAGGTGCTGACAAGAATGGGATACCATCCCACAACAGTGTGTGACCAGGCTGGTGACCAGCATGAGGAGGAGGTGCCAGGCTGTTATGGCTGTGTATGGTTCTTCCACACGCTACTGAGGCTCCTGTTTATTAAATGAATAAATTGTTAAATTGCCAATATGTCTTGTTTCTTCAGACTTCAATCATCCAATCCACCAAACAACACCGAACAAGAGTCAATGGCAGAATAAGCTGTTTGGCATTGGCAGAGAAGATTTGGCAGATTTTTCATGGGCGCAACCCACATACTCAGCTCTGCTGCTCATCCCACAAATATATGTTCCTTACAAATGTGGCACCATTTAAAAGGGAAATAAACAGGCTTTCCAACGGTATAAGATTTATTGCCAAGAAGCATTGTTACAACAAAGAAATAATCTACCAAACACAAATTTCCTTACTTTTTGTGCTATGTTTAGGTAAATTATAATAATAATAATAATAAGCATTTATTTTATATAGCGCCTTATCAGGTGCTCAAAGCGCTTTACAAAAACATTCATAACATAAAAACAAACAGACAAACTATCCTAACGGAGAAGCAGCGAATAAACAACGCCAGCGTCCTCTCACGTCAGTGTCCGGCAGTAGACAACTAAAAGCACAGGACACACAGATACAATTTTTACACAAACAGCCATCACAGTGATTGCTCTAGGCACACCCTCACTGTGATGGAAGGCAAAGAAAAGTCTTATCTCCTCCTCATTCTTCTACCATGGTGCCACGAGGTGATCGAGGCTCCCAACTTTTTGAAGCCCCCACCGGGCGATGGAAAGTCCCAGGGCCGAGCCGAGCAGGCCGATGAAAGTCCTGAGCCTCCACCGGGCGATGGAAAGTGCCGCGGCCGAGCCACGCAGGGCGATGAGGGGCCTGCGAGCGGGTCGATCGTACCTCGCGCTTCAGGGCGGTCGAAGCTGCTACGGCTGGAGCTCCCAAAAACCGGTCGCCAGCCAGGGACCTGCGAACTCCCGATGTTGCAGTCTGCAGGGCCCACGGCCGAAGCCTCCGAGATGGTAAGTCCAGGCCCTGCGACCGAGTCTTCAAGGTCGATCCCAGCTGGAGGCCGCCGACTCCACGATGTTAGGCCGTAGCGCGAACGGAGATACGACATGGTAAAGGTCGCATCTCCGTTGAGGAAGAGATTAGAAAAAAGGTTTCCCCCAACCCCCCCCCCCACCACCCCCCCCCCACATACACAGAGTTAAAAATAGAACAAAACGTACATTAAACGATGACAATAGACAAAAAACAAAAAAAAGACAGAGAGACTGCCGGTGAGCCGCAGCTGCAGAACACAGCCATGCCCCTTTTCCAATTGGCTTGGTAAATGTAAAAAATGTAAAAATTGCCCCTTGTGTGTGTGTGTGTGTGTGTGTAAGATAGTGTTAGTGTGCGGGGATCGCTGGTAGGCACGGACTGGGTGGGCCAAAGGGCCTGTTTCCGCGCTGTATCTCTAAACTAAACTAAAAGTCTGCTCTACCATTCAATCATGGCCGATCTGTCTCTCCCTCCTAACCCCATTCTCCTGCCTTCACCCTATATCCCCTGACACCCGTACTAATCAAGAATCTGTCTATCTCTGCCTTAGAAATATCCATTGCCGTGGTGGACTACAGCATCCATTTCTTGTTCAGTTGGTCGCGACACAAAATTGCAAAGTCCAAAATTGAATACCGTGATGCTCATACGAAAAGATACGATACAATAGAACTTTATTTATCCCAGGGGGGAAATTAATCTGCCAACAGTTACAGGAGTAGAATTAGGCCATTCGGCCCATCAAGTCTACACCACCATTCAATCATGGCTGATCTATCTCTCCCTCCTAACCCCATATCTTGCCTTCTCCCCATGACCAGTTACATTCGCACTAATCAAGAATCTATCTATCTCTGCCTTAAAAATATCCATTGATGGCCTCCACTGCCTTCTGTGGCAATGAATTCCACAGATTCATCACCCTCTGACTAAAAAAATTCCTCCTCATCTACTTCCTAAAGGTACGTCCTTTTATTCTGGGGCTATGACCTCTAGTCCTAGACTCTCCCACCAGTGGAAACATCCTCTCCACATCCACTCTATCCAGGCTGCTCACTATTCGGGTCTCTGACGATGCTGGCTGTCGTTATGGAGTGGCAGCTCTTGTAGATCCCTTCGATACTGGGGAGTTCAGTACCCATGATGGACCGGGCAGTGTCCACCATTTGTTTGTAATCTCATTCATGCCTGGGCGTTTGAGTTGCTGAACCAGGCCGTGATGCAACCAGTCAATATGCGCTCTAACGTACACCTGTGGAAGCCCAAGAGAGTAATCGTTGACATACCGAATCTCCTCATTCTCCGAAGGAAACAGAGGTGTTCAGTTTAGCTTTGAGATACAGCACGGAAACAGGCCCTTCGGCCCTCCGAGTCCGCGCCGACTAGCGATCCCCGCACACTAACACTCTCCTACAAACACGAGGGACAATTTTCATATTCACCCAGCCAATTAACCTACATACCTGCACGTCTTTGGAGTGGAAGGAAACCGAAGATCTCGGAGAAAACCCACGCAGGTCACGGGGAGAACGTACAAACTCCTTACAGGCAGCACCCGTAGTCGGGATTGAACCCGGGTCTCCGGCGCTGCAAGCGCTGTAAGGCAGCAACTCTACCGCTGCGCCACCGTGGCCACATTGATGGGCTTTCTTTATAATGGCATCAATGTAATGGGAGATGGAGGAGGTAAAAGCCTAACTCTATAGTAAACTAGACCAAGTGGACCATTGGGCCCAAACCTCTCCTGCATTGGTGCAGCACCCTCTCCTCCCCCCCTTCCCTCTCCTCCCCCCTCCCCCCTCCCCTCCCCCTCCCTCCATCCCCCTCAACCCCCCTTATCCTCCCCCCCTCCCTCCCCTCCACCCCCCCCTCCCTCCCTAGGAGATGGCTGCACGGTGGCGCAGCGGTAGAGTTGCTGCCTTACGTCGAATGCAGCGCCGGAGACTCATGTTCGATCCTGACTACGGGTGCCGTCTGTATGGAGTTTGTATGTTCTCCCCGTGACCTGCGTGGGTTTTCTCCGAGATCGTCAGTTTCCTCCCACACTCCAAAGACGTACAGGTATGTAGGTTAATTGACTGGGTAAATGTAAAAATTGTCCCTAGTGTGCGTAGGATAGTGTTAATGTGCGGGGATCGCTGGGCGGCGCGGACTCGGTGGGCCGAAGGGCCTGTTTCCGCGCTGTATCTCTAAAATCTAAAAAAATGAAAAAAAATCTAGATTTAAACTTTAAAATGTGAATAACTTAAAAAATATAACACCAATTTCAATGAAACTTCTTCCATTAGCACCAAAGGGTTGACGGTGAGTAAGGTGGGCCTAAAATTGTCACGCTATCGTGTACCGTTTTGGCTGTAGTTCAGGAACAAACAAACAAACAAACGAGAGTTTTAGTATATAGATTGAAACAAAAACACTGTGAGTGACCTGTTCACATCATCTCCTCTCCGCTACTCAATGTAATGAGTTAGGCAGGTGCTCTGCACATATTCAACCACCTCCGACACCACAATGGACACTACCTTATTGAATTTTAATCCCATTTGGTTGAAATGTCATGGCATTTGTAAGTTTCTGAATCGATTCACACTTACAATAAGCTCATTGCCACCAAGAGACCCCTGTATGACATTTTAAGCAATTACATTTTACTCCTTCTCATCCACTTGAAATTAGTTTGGGACGTCTAGTTTTGTTTTCTTTTAGTTTTGACATACAGCGCAGAAACAGTCCCTTCGGCCCACACCGACCGCACACTAATGCTATCCTACATGCACTAGGGACAATCTGCATTGTTACCAAGCCAATTAACCTACAAACCTGCACGTCTTTGGAGTGCGGGAGGAAACTGAAGACTAGGCTTGTACTCGCTGGAATTTAGAAGACTGAGGGGGGATCTTATTGAAACATATAAAATTCTTAAGGGGTTGGACAGGCTAGATGCGGGAAGATTGTTCCCGATGTTGGGGAAGTCCAGAACCAGGGGTCACAGCTTAAGGATAAGGGGGAAGTCTTTTAGGACCGAGATGAGAAAACATTTCTTCACACAGAGAGTGGTGAGTCTGTGGAATTCTCTGCCACAGAAGGTAGTTGAGGCCAGTTCATTGGCTATATTTAAGAGGGAGTTAGATGTGGCCCTTGTGGCTAAAGGGATCAGGGGGGTATGGAGAGAAGGCAGGTACGGGATACTGAGCTGGATGATCAGCCATGATCATATTGAATGGCGGTGCAGGCTCGAAGGGCCGAATGGCCTACTCCTGCACCTATTTTCTATGTTTCTATGTTTCTATCTTGAAGAAAACCCCACGCAGGTCACGGGGAGAACGTACAAACTCCGCTCAGACAGCGCCCACAGTTGGGATCGAAGCCGGGTCCCTGGGGCTGTAAGGCAGCAACTCTACCGCTGCGCCACCGTGCCGCTCAATGTCTAATGTCAACACAGCATCATTTGTGAGGATGAAAAATGATATGAATATTAATCGAAGGCATTCAAAGATTCAAGGAGGAATATTGATTCAGTGCTGTCAGCGTCAATTTGCAGGAATGTCTCAAAGGGTCTGATTGTCTACTCAAAGATTGCAATGAATACACTCTAGCAGCAGCCACCTTGTAGATAGCAAACCTCCACAAACACATTGAGAGTTTCTGACCCATTTAAATAGCACTTGAGTTAGCCACCTCAGTCAGTGTAAGTTGAATACTAGAGGAAATCTGAGGAAGGCAATTGATTCACAAGAGAGACCGATAATTCTCAATAATAATACTTTTTACCCTCCTATTTACTCACGATCAGCAATCAGAGCTACGGCCAAAATGGTACACGATAGCTCATGAGATAGCTCATGACTCATGAGATGAATTCTCTGCCTCAGAAGGCAGTGGAGGCCAATTCTCTGAATGCATTCAAGAGAGAGCTAGATAGAGCTTTTAAGGATAGCGGAGTCAGGGGGTATGGGGAGAAGGCAGGAACGGGGTACTGATTGAGAATGATCAGCCATGATCACATTGAATGGCGGTGCTGGCTCGAAGGGCCGAATGGCCTCCTCCTGCACCTATTGTCCATTGTCTATTGTCTATAGCGCGACAATTTTAGGCCCACCTTTTAGAAAATCCACGCAGGTCACGGGGAGAATGTACAAACTCCGTACAGACAGCACCCGTAGTCGGGATCGAACCCGGGTCTCTGGCGCTGTAAGGCAGCAACTCTACCGCTGCGCCACCGTGCTACCCCAATTGTAGTTGAGGTTAACCTGATTGTGTCCATGTGTGGTTTATCTGCTGTGATGTTTATAGCCTCCACGATTATGTGGAGAAGACAGGGGAATGGGATTGAGAGGGAAAGATAGATCAATAGTCAATAGTCAATAGTCAATTTATTTGTCACATACACATAAATGTGCAATGAAATGAAAAATTACCCGCAGTTCAACAATAAGACCAATGAAAATAAGCAATGAGAATATGCAATAACACACACAATCATAATCCAACACCAAACACAAAAGAATCATCCATCACAGTGAGTCTCCTCCAGTCACCTCCTCACTGTGATGGAAGGCCAGAATGTCTTTTTCTCCAATCAGCCACGATTGAATGGTGGCATAGACACAATGGGCCGAATGGCCTAATTCTGCCCCTGTGACTCATGAGATGAATTTGCCGGTGTGGCTGAGAGTTACATATCGGCCCCACCCTCTCTCCCCAGGACCCTAATCGTTTCCTCCTGCCACTGGCTGCTGCCAGCGGGGATCGGAGGAAGCAGGAGCTCGGGAGAAACGAGCTTGCACTTTCAGGCCGCAATCCCGCAGCTTCACAGCTGATTAACCTTCAGTGAGAAAAGCACTTCACAAATCAATGCCGGAACCTGCTGTACACGGCATCGATTGCCCGCCCGCCCGCTCGCTCGCTCCGCCAGGGCTTTTAAGAGAGATTTGTTAAAGCCGAGCCATTTCAAACTGTGCATCTGAATGCCGAGCTGCCACAGTGAGAGGTTATGGCTATGGTAGCTTTGGAACTCCAAGGCAAAGTCAGTCACGGGTCAGGATGGGCATCACATGGTGCATAGTGCAGCAGTGGGGCAAAGGGTCCTTCGGCCCATCAAGTCCGTACCGACCAGCGATCCCTGCACACTAACACTATCCTACACCCACTCGGGACAATGTACAATCTTAGATTTAGATTTAGATTTAGAGATACAGCGCAGAAACAGGCCCTTCGGTCCACCGGGTCCGTGCCGCCCAGCGATCCCCGCACACCGACACTATCCTACACCCACTAGGGACGATTTTTACATTTGCCCAGCCAATTAACCTGCAAACCTGCACGCCTTTGGAGTGTGGGAGGAAACCGAAGATCTGGGAGAAAACCCACGCAGGTCACGGGGAGAACGTACAAACTCCGTACAGACGGCGCCCGTAGTCAGGATCGACCCTGAGTCTCCGGAGCTGCATTCGCTGTAAGGCGGTAACTCTACCGCTGCGCCACCGTGCTGCCCAATCTTTACCGAATACAATTAACCTGCACGCCTTTGGAGTGTTGAGTTGAATTGAATTGACTACTTTCTTGTGACATGTGACCAGTCACAGGGGAATTCTTTGCTTGCCTGCCCCAAGGTATGCAAATGGTCGCCACATAAAGGGCGCTTACAGTATGACAAAGTACCCCGCGCCAGGTCCCCCTCTGTTCTCCCCCCCCCCCCCCCCCACCCCCTCATGGCGATCCCCCATGCCGGAGTGTGGGAGAAAACCGGAGCACCCGGAGAAAACCCACGCAGTTCACCTGGAGAAGGTACAAACTCCGTACAGACAGCACCCGTAGTCAGGATTGAACCGCGGTCTCTGGTGCTGGAAGGCAGTAGCTCTACCGCTGCACCACCCTGCTGGCCCACGTACATCATATATATCATGAGGGGAATAAATAGACAATAGACAATAGGTGCAGGAGGAGACCATTCGGCCCTTCGAGCCAGCACCATCATTCAATGCGATCGTGGCTGATCATTCTCAATCAGTACCCCGTTCCTGCCTTCTCCCCATACCCCCTGACTCCGCTATCCTTAAGAGCTCTAACCAGTTCTCTCTTGAATGCATTCAGAGAATTGGCCTCCACTGCCTTCTGAGGCAGAGAATTCCACAGATTCACAACTCTCTGACTGAAAAAGTTTTTCCTCATCTCAGTTCTAAATAGCCTACCCCTTATTCTTAAACTGTGGCCCCTTGTTCTGGACTCCCCCAACATTGGGAACATGTTTCCTGCCTCTAACGTGTCCAACCCCTTAATAATCTTATACATTTCGATAAGATCTCCTCTCATCCTTCTAAATTCCAGTGTATACAAGCCTAGTCGCTCCAGTCTTTCAACATATGACAGTCCCGCCATTCCGGGAATTAACCTAGTAAACCTACGCTGCACGCCCTCAATAGCAAGAATATCCTTCCTCAAATTTGGAGACCAAAACTGCACACAGTACTCCAGGTGCAGTCTCACTAGGGCCCTGTACAACTGCAGAAGGACCTCTTTGCTCCTATACTCAACTCCTCTTGTTATGAAGGCCAACATTCCATTGGCTTTCTTCACTGCCTGCTGTACCTTCTGTAAATAGAGTCTTTTACCCAGGTTAGCAGCATCACAAACAGGGGACATACTGTAAGTTTAAGGTAAGAGGTTTAAGTCAAGATTTAATCCGAGAGGCATCTTCTTTTATTCAGAGGGCGGTGAATATACGGATGATACGGTAGTTGAGGCAAGTATTATTTTAAAGAAACACTTGGACAGGTACATGGTTAAGAGGGACATGAGGCAAAGGTGGGCAAATGGGACTGGTTTAGGTGAATCATCTTGGTCAGCTTGGACAGGCCAAGTTTCCGTGCTGTGTGACCACCTCTCTTTGTTCTTCTTGCTAACATAAAACAGCGCACTTCCCATTCCGACAACCTGTAAACCTCGAGCTGCACGGAGCTACGGCCTCACAGCGCCAGAGACCCCGGTTCGATCCCGACTATGGGTGCTGTCTGTAGATGAGTGTGAGGTTATTCACTTTGGAAGTAAGAATAGAAAGGCAGATTATTATCTGAATGGTGTCAAGTTAGGAGGAGGGGGAGTTCAACGAGATCTGGGTGTCCTAGTGCATCAGTCAATGAAAGGAAGCATGCAGGTACAGCAGGCAGTGAAGAAAGTCAATGGAATGTTGGCCTTCATAACAAGAGGAGTTGAGTATAGGAGCAAAGAGGTCCTTCAACAGTTGTACCGGGCCCTGGTGAGATCGCACCTGGAGTACTGTGTGCAGTTTTGGTCTCCAAATTTGAGGAAGGATATTCTTGCTATGGAGGGCGTGCAGCGTAGGTTCACTAGGTTAATTCCCGGAATGGCGGGACTGTCGTATGTTGAAAGGCTGGAGCGATTGGGCTTGTATACACTGGAATTTAGAAGGATGAGGGGGGATCTTATTGAAACATATAAGATAATTAGGGGATTGGACACATTAGAGGCAGGAAACATGTTCCCAATGTTGGGGGAGTCCAGAACAAGGGGCCACAGTTTAAGAATAAGGGGTAGGCCATTTAGAACGGAGATGAGGAAGAACTTTTTCAGTCAGAGAGTGGTGAAGGTGTGGAATTCTCTGCCTCAGAAGGCAGTGGAGGCCAGTTCGTTGGATGCTTTCAAGAGAGAGCTGGATAGAGCTCTTAAGGATAGCGGAGTGAGGGGGTATGGGGAGAAGGCAGGAACGGGGTACTGATTGAGAATGATCAGCCATGATCGCATTGAATGGCGGTGCTGGCTCGAAGGGCTGAATGGCCTACTCCTGCACCTATTGTCTATTGTCTATTGTCTATTGTGACCTGCGTGGAGTTTTCTCCGAGATCTTCAGTTCCTTCCCACACTCCAAAGACGTACAGGTTTGTAGGTCAATTGTTTTGGTGTAAATGTGAACAGTTGTCCCTAGTGGTGTAGGGTGGCGTTAGTGTGCAGGGATCGCTGGGCGGCGCGGACCCGGTGGGCCGAAGGGCCTGTTTCCGCGCTGTATCTCTAAAACAAACTAAAATGAACTAAACCTTGTGATTTTTAAATTTCACTTCTCTGAATCGGCTTTTGCAAGGTGCTGCCGAACTATGATAACTCGGGAAAATGAGCGAGAAATGTTCAATAATCTAACAGCTTCTGCTAAATGCATCACCTTCAGGGGCAAAAAAAATACTGGCATGCATTCTTATGAAAGAGCTACAATGAAAAGGGCAATTATCAACATCATAACCAGCCACGGCATGTTATATATAATTGACCACGTGAAGCTATTTGAGGGATTACAAATGGAAGAGGTCCCATTTCAGTTTAAGTACATCATTACTATAAATTTATGGACAACAATTAGCTTCTTGCTGAGAAGGTTTAGGTAGAACAGTTTGAGACGAACGTTTCCGAGGCAAATAAAGGTTGTAACTTGCAGCGGATGACGATCGAATTCAGAGTAAGAGGTTATTTCACCTTGGGTTGTTTCACACCTAGGGTTGCCAACTGTCCCGTATTAGCCGGGACATCCCGTATATTGGGCTAAAATGGTTTGTCCCGTACGGGACCGCCCTTGTCCCATATGGGACCGCCCTTGTCCCGTATTAGGCCTGGGGGGGCGGTGTAGGCCTGGACGCTGTAGGCCCTGACGCTGCAGGCCTGGTGGCCGCTGTGGGCCCGGACACTGTAGGCCCGGACACTGTAAGCCCGGACGCTGTAGGCCCGGACGCTGTAGGCCCGGACGCTGTAGGCCCGGACGCTGTAGGCCCGGACGCTGTAGGCCCGGACGCTGTAGGCCCGGACGCTGGAGGCCCGGACACTGCAGGCCCGGACACTGCAGGCCCCGATACTGCAGGCCCAGACACTGTAGGCCCGGACACTGTAGGTCTGGACACTGTAGGCCTGGGTGCCTGGAATTCTGCTGGGGGTGGTGCTTAAGAGACTTTTGGATAGACACATGATGGAATTGCAGGGAAAGGAGGCATATGTGGAGGCAGATAAGAAATGGTTTTGGCATCATGTTCAGCACAGACATTGTGGGCTGAAGGGCCTGTTCCTGTGCTGTACAGTTCTGTGTTTTAGTTTAAGAAAATAACTGCAGATGCTGGTACAAATCGATTTATTCACAAAATGCTGGAGTAACTCAGCGGGTCAGGCAGCATCTCGGGAGAGAAGGAATGGGTGACGTTTCGGGTCGAGACCCTTCTTCAGACTGATGTCGGGGGTGGGACAAAGGAAGGATATAGGTGGAGACAGGAAGATAGAGGGAGATCTGGGAAGGAGGAGGGGAAGGGAGGGACAGAGGAGCTATCTGAAGTTGGAGAAGTCGACGTTCATACCACTGGGCTGCAAACTGCCCAGGCGAAATATGAGGTGCTGCTCCTCCAATTTCCGGCGGGCCTCACTATGGCTCTGGAGGAGGCCCATGACAGAGAGGTCAGACTGGGAATGGGAGGAGGAGTTAAAGTGCTGGGCCACCGGGAGATCAGTTGCGTTAATGCGGACCGAGCGCAGGTGTTCAGCGAAGCGATCGCCGAGCCTGCGCTTGGTTTCGCCGATATAAATAAGTTGACATCTAGAGCAGCGGATGCAATAGATGAGGTTGGAGGAGGTGCAGGTGAACCTCTGTCTCACCTGGAAAGACTGTTTGGGTCCTTTGATGGAGTTGAGGGGGGAGGTAAAGGGACAGGTGTTGCATCTCGTGCGGTTGCAAGGGAAAGTGCCCGGGGTTGGGGTGGTTTGGGTAGGAAGGGACGAGTGGACCAGGGAGTTACCAGTGTTTTAGTTTAGTTTAGTTTAGAGATACAGCGTGGAAACAGGCCCTTTCGGCCCACCGGGTCCGCGCCGACCAGCGATCCCCGCACACTAACACTATCCTACACACACTAGGGACAATTTTTACATTTACCCAGCCAATTAACCTACATATTTGTACATCACTGGATTGTGGGAGGAAACCGAAGATCTCAGAGAAAACCCACGCAGGTCACGGGGAGAACGTACAAACTCCGTACAGACGGCACCCGCAGTCGGGATGGAACCCGGGTCTCCGGCGCTGCATTCGCTGTAAGGCAGCAACTCTACCGATGCGCCACCATGTTCGAAGATATTGGATATTCAGGTGTGAAACCCGTTATAGAAATATCATCCTTCTTCATTTCCAGTTTGGAGTCAATTGGATTGATTTTGGGTCTGACCACCTCACTGTACTTTGATAGAAAATATTTCCATGTTCTCCAAGATGCTTAGCATATAGATTGGAAAGGCTTCATCCATTTCATGTTGGCTGCAGGCATGGATAGTTGCAGTTAACTTAAAACTGTAAGTGGAGAACAGTTCTGTACTGACGGATTTGGTTCTAATCAACAGGCACCCATCGTAAGATAAAGAGAGAGAACATTAAACTTTATAGTCGTTCCGATGCAGGTAAGATTTCTTACTGAACCAGTACAACGAGTTTTATTGTATGTCAGGCCGATCAATGGGTTCATGGATGATGTGTGTTTGATGGCACTGGGCCTGTACTCGCTGGAGTTTAGAAGAATGAGGTGGGACCTCATTGAAACTTACCGAATAGTGAAAGGCTTGGATAGAGTGGATGTGGAGAGGATGTTTCCAGCAAACGGAGAGTCTAGAACCAGAGGGCACGGTCTCAGAATAAAGGAATAAAGAATAAATAAATCATTATATCTCTCGCCTCCCTCTCCCCCGAATCTCAGTCTGAAGAAGGGTCTCGAACCGAAACGTCACCCATTCCTTCTCTCCAGAGATGCTGTCTGTCCCGCTGAGTTACTCCAGCATTTTGTGTCTCATCTTCGGTTTAAACCAGCATCTGCAGTTCCTCCCCACACCTTTAGAATGGAGACAAGGAGGAATTTCTTGAGTCAGAGGGTGGCGAATCTGTGGAATTCATTGCCACAGATGGATGTGGAGGCCAAGTCAGTGGGTATTTGTTAAAATGGACATTGGCGGATTCTTGATTAGTGCGGGTGTCAAGGATTATGGGGAGAAGGCAGGGGAATGGGGTTAGGAGGGAGAGATAGATCAGCCATGATTGAATGGTGGAGTAGACTTGATGGGCTGAATGGCCTAATTCTGCTCCTATGTATTATAGTCATATCAATGATATAGAAACATAGAAAATAGGTGCAGGAGTAGGCCATTCGGCCCTTCGAGCCTGCACCGCCATTCAATATGATCATGGCTGATCATCCAGCTCAGTAACCTGTACCTGCCTTCTCTCCATACCCCCTGATCCCTTTAGCAAAAAGGGCCACATCTAACTCCCTCTTAAATATAGCCAATGAACTGGCCTCAACTACCTTCTGTGGCAGAGAATTTCACAGACTCACCACTCTCTGTGTGAAGAAATGTTTTCTCATCTCGGTCCTAAAAGACTTCCCCCTTATCCTTAAGCTGTGACCCCTGGTTCTGGACTCCCCCAACATTGGGAACAATCTTCCCGCATCTAGCCTCTCCAACCCCTTGAGAATTTTATATGTTTCTATAAGATCCCCCCTCAGTCTTCTAAATTCCAGCGAGTACAAGCCTAGTCTATCCAGTCTTTCTTCATATGAAAGTCCCGCCATCCCAGGGATCAATCTAGTGAACCTTCTCTGTACTCCCTCTAAGGCAAGAACGTCTTTCCTCAGATTAGGAGACCAAAACTGCACACAATACTCCAGGTGCGGTCTCACCAAGGCCCTGTACAACTGCAGCAGAACCTCCCTGCTCCTAAACTCAAATCCTCTTGCTATGAATACCAACATACCATTCGCTTTCTTCACTGCCTGCTGCACCTGCACGCTCGCTTTCAATGACTGGTGCACCACGACACCCAGGTCACGTTGCACCTCCCCTTCTCCTAATCGTTCACCATTCAGGTAATACTCTGCTTTCCTGTTCTTGCCGCCAAAGTGGATAACCTCACATTTATCCACATTATATTGCATCTGCCCACTCGCCTAATCTATCCAAGTCACTCTGCAGCCTCCTAGCATCCTCCTCGCAGCTAACACTGCCACCCAGCTTTGTGTCATCCGCAAACTTAGAGATGTTGCATTCAATTCCCTCGTCCAAATCATTAATATACACTGTAAATAACTGGGGTCCCAGCACTGAGCCTTGCGGTACCCCACTAGTCACTGCCTGCCATATATTTTCCTAATTGTGTTCACTGAGATCTTTTAAACAGTTACATTATTAAACCCATCTCCTGCCGAGGCAAAGTCGTCCCTCTTGAGACCTATCACGGTATAGCAATTAACCTCTTGTATTAGTAACAGCAGTTACAACAGTAACAGCCCACGCTGGTGAACTACAGATGCACGCACAAATCTGGAGTAACTCAGCGGGTCAGGCAGCATCTCTGGAGAAAAGGATTAGGTGAAGTCTGAAGAAGGGTCTCGACCCAAAATGTCACCCATTCCTTCTCTCCAGAGATGCTGCCTGTCCCGCTGAGTTACTCCAGCTTTTTGTGTCTATCTTCGTTTTAAACCAGCATCTGCAGTTCCTTCGTACGCACTACAAAATGCATTCCAGTCATTTGAACATCTTGACGTGATGCTGGGCTGTTGTTTAGTTTAGTTCAGTTTAGAGATACAGCACGGAAACAGGCCCTTCGGCCCACCGAGTCAGCGCCGGCCAGCGATCCCCACACACTAACACTATCCTACACATACAGGGGACAATTTGTAATTTTTACCAAGCCGATTAGCCTACAAACCTGTGCGTCTTTGGAGGGTGGGAGGAAACCGGAGCTCCTGGAGAAAACCCACGCAGGTCACAGGAAGAACGTACAAACTCCGTACAGACAGCACCCGTAGTCAGGATCGAACCCGGGTCCCTGGCGCTGTGAGGCAGCAACTCTACCGCTATGAATCATGGATAAAAATTTGAGGGAGTTGGGGAGGGGACAATTTCAGAACCCCATGTGCTCTGTTTGGAAGTTGAAGTGACCAAGGCAAGGTTTTATACGGAGTTTGTATGTTCTCCCTGTGATCGCGTGGGGTTTCTCCGGGTGCTTCGGTTTCCTCCCGAGCCTGTAGGATAAATTTTATTTTAGATTGAGAGATACAGCGCAGAAACAGGCCCTTCGGCCCATCGTGTCCGTGCCGCCCAGCGATCCCCGCACATTAACACTATCCTAAACACACTAGGGCCAATTTTTACATTTGCCTAGCCAATTAACCTACATACCTGTACGTCTTTGGAGTGTGGGAGGAAACCGAAGATCTCGGAGAAAACCCACGCAGTGTTAGATCGCTGGTCGGCATGGAGTCGTTGGGCCGAAGGGCCTGTTTCTGTGCTGTGTCTCTAAAGTCTAAAGTCTCCGAACTTGGTTTAAAACTAGCTGTAGGTTTAGGATACAGGAGTTCCACCTGGTGGTAGCGGTGTGCATCAGCAGGAGTATCATGGAAGTTGCCCCAGGAATAGATCACATGAGCCAAAACATTATGACCAATGACAGGCGGAGTGAATAACATTGATTATCTTGTTACAACGGCACCTGTCAAGGGGTGGGATATATTAGGCAGCAAGTGAACAGTCAGTTCTTGAAGTTGATGTGTTGGATGCAGGAGAAATGGGCAGGAGTAAAGACCTGAGCGACTTTGACAAGGGCCAAATTGTTATGGCCAGACGACTGTGTCAGAGCATCTCTGAAACGGCAAGGCTTGTGGGGTGCTCCCGGTCAGCAGTTGTGAGTACCGACCGACAGTGGTCCGAGGAGGGACAAACCACAAACCGGCGACAGACAGGGTGTTGGGCGCCCAAGGCTCATCGATGCGCGAGGGCAACGAAGGCTTTCCCGTCTGGTCCGAACCGACAGAAGGTCGACTGTGGCACAAGTCACAGAAAATTTTAATGGTGGTCACGGGAGGAATGTGTCACAATACACAGTGCATCGCACCCTGCTGCGTATGGGGCTGCACACGGAGGACCAACAGCATATTACGTCGGTGGTCATAATGTTTTGGCTCATCAGGTCATAATGTTTTGGCCGATCAGTGTATTTAACACAGTGTTTAAAAATATCCATGCAGTTGCTACTGATGAAGTCACTTTTCAAGGTCTTTTCAAGGGTGGAAGAGAAACCCTTATCCTTGTTCGACTGGGCAGACCCGAGATTGATTGATTGAAAAATACCGTCTGGAGAAAGTCCCTTCGGCCCGCGGAGTCCATGCCGACCCTGAAGAAGGGTCTCGACCCTGAAACGTCACCCATTCCTTCTCTCCTGAGTTGCTGCCGACCGCACTGAGTTACTCCAGCAGTTTGAGTCTATCTCTGACCAACTTGCCCACACCAACCAACATGCCCCATCTACACTAGTCCCACCTGCCCGCGTTTGGCACACATCCCTCCAAACCTGTCCTACCTATGTCCCTGTCTAACTGCTTCTTAAACGTTGGGATAATCCCAGCCTCAACTACTTCCTCCGGCAGCTTGTTCCATACACCCACCACCCTTTGTGTGAAAATGTCACCCCTCACATTCCTATTAAATCTTTTCCCCTTCACCTTACACCTATGTCCTCTGGTCCTCGATTCCCCTACTCTGGGCAAGAGACTCTCTGCATCTACCCGATCTATTCCTCTCATGATCTTATACACCTCCATACGATCACCCCTCATCCTCCTGCACTCCAAGGAATAGTCCCAGTCTGCTCAACCTTTCCCTGTAGCTCAGATTCTATTGTTGTTTTAAACATGAAAGTTCCAGCTGTTACAATAAAATACAATACAATATACAATACAATACAATACAATACAATATATCTTTATTGTCATTGTACCCAGGGGTACAACGAGATAGGGAATGCGCCTCCCATACGATGCAATAATTTAAGTAATTAACAGCAACCCAACGAAACAAAACAATTGTAAGTTTTTTAGACAGGGTAAAGTGCAAGTTGATCTATGCGTTGTGGCCATCCGGCTCAGCAGGACCGGTTCATAGCAGCTATGGCCCTGGGGATGAAGCTGTTCCTGAGTCTGGAGGTGCGGGCGTAGAAGGCCTTGTATCGTCTGCCCGATGGAAGGAGTTCGAACAGACTGTTGCAGGGGTGTGAAGAGTCTTTGTGGATGCTGGTGGTTTTTCTGAGGCATCGTGTGTTGTAGATGCCCTCCAAGTCTGGTAGCTGTGTTCCGATGGCCCTCTGAGCTCTATGGACTACCCGCTGTAGAGCTTTCCTTTCTGCCTCCGTGCAGCTGAGGTACCACACAAGGATGCCATGCGTTAGGATGCTCTCTATGGTGCAGCGGTAGAAGGTCGTCAGCAGCTGTTGGGGTTGACCAGACTTTTTCAGTGTTCTTAAGTAGAACAGTCTTTGCTGTGCCTTCTTGACCAGCGCAGCAGTGTTATTGGACCATGTTAGGTCCTCCGAAATGTGAGTGCCCAGAAACTTGAAGCTGGACACTCTCTCCACACTGTCCCCGTTGATAGAGATCGGGGCATATTCCCCGTTATGTGACCTACGGAAGTTGATGATCAGCTCCTTGGTCTTGGTGGTATTTAGGGACAGGTTGTTATCCGAGCACCAGTCCGCCAGGTTCTGCACCTCCGCTCTATAGTTTGTTTCATCCCCGTTGGTGATAAGCCCGATCACCGTTGTGTTGTCTGCAAACTTGACAATGGTGTTGGTGTCGAATGCAGGAACACAGTCGTGTGTGAAGAGGGAGTAGAGCATGGGGCTCAGAACACAGCCCTGTGGTGTGCCGGTACTCAGGGTGATAGTGGAGGACAGGTGCGGGCCCATTCTCACTGCCTGCGGTCGTTCCAGCAGGAAGTCCAGGATCCAGTCACATAATGACGAGCTGAGGCCTAGCTGGTGGAGTTTGGTGATGAGCTTGGTGGGGATGACCGTGTTGAAGGCGGAGCTATAGTCTATGAATAGCATCCTCACGTACGTGCCCTGTCTCTCTAGGTGAGTCAGGACAGTGTGAAGAGCCAGAGAGATGGCGTCCTCTGTGGATCTATTTGCCCTGTATGCAAATTGATGTGGGTCCAGTGAGTCAGGGATGTTGGATTTGATGTTTGATTTCATTTAAAAAAACAGCTCAAATTCACCTCTGTGTTCTGTGTTGTGATGTTGCTGCACGTTTAATCAGTCTTTGCCTTCATTGAGATAGTGCACAGTCCAAAGAAATTGGCCTTTTGGGAAGAATCATTTAGAAGCCAATGTTCTTAGCATCTTCCAATGTAAAAGGATTTGACAACTGTGGAGCCACAGATAAACCAGCCTGTTAATCTCACTCAAAGGAGAAAGAGCAGGATGGTGGCACAGCAGTAGAGTTGCTGCCTCACAGCGCCAGAGACCCATGTTCGATTAGGACTACGTGTGCTGTCTGTACGGAGTTTGTACGTTCTCCCCGTGACCACGTGGGTTTTCTCCAGGTGCTCCGGTTTCCTCCCACACTCCAAAAACGTACAGGTTTGTAGGTTATTTCGTGTTGGTAAAAATGGTAAATTGTCCCTCGTGTGTAAGATTGTGTTAGTGCACGGGGATCGCTGGTCAGCTCTGACTCGGTGGGTTTCCAGTTTCCACACAGTGTCCGCAAACTAAACTAAACTAAACTAAACTAACAAAAGCAGTGGTATAGAAAATGGGAGCTATTTGGGAGCCTCAGAATTAAAGGACATTCCTTTAGGAAGGAGATGAGGATTAATTTCTTTAGTCAGAGGGTGGTGAATCTGTGGAATTCATTGCTGCAGAAGGCTGTGGAGGCCAAGTTAGTGGATATTTTAACCTATATCCTTCCTTTGTCCCGCCCCCCTGACATCAGTCTGAAGAAGGGTCTCGACCCGAAACGTCGCCCATTCCTTCTCTCCCGAGATGCTGCCTGACCCGCTGAGTTACTCCAGCATTTTGTGAATAAATACCTTCAATTTGTACCAGCATCTGCAGTTATTTTCTTATACTTAAGGCAGAGGTATATATATTCTTGATTAGTAAGGGTGTCAGGGTTTTGGGGAGAAGGCAGGAGGATGGAGTTAGGAGGGAGAGAGAGATCAGCCATGATTGAAGGGCGGAGCAGATGTGATGGGCCAAATTCTTTATGACCTTATGGCCTATTTTCTGTGTCGGGATCTCAATCAAAGCCTTTTGGCAGCTCTGCTCAAACCCACTCTCCCCTCTCTGGCCCCAGCCCCCACCCCTGTAGTGTTTTCACCCCCGCCCCCCCCCCCCCCCTGATGTCCCACTGTTCAATGTTCAATCCTCAACAGCAGCCTTCTATCTCTGTGTCCCTACTGTACTGAGTTACTCCAGCAGTTTGTGTCTATCTCCGACCAACTTGCCCACACCAACCAACATGCCCCATCTACACTAGTCCCACCTGCCCGCATTTGGCACACATCCCGCCAAACGCCCTCAACTCAATGAGTTACGGGCTCACCATGATGTGGAGCAAAGATACTAGAGGAGCAAGATAGACCACTCGACCCTAAACACCGTAGTGTGTCACGGCGGCCATTTTAGTAGGCAGAAACTTGCAGAAACTTGCAGAAACATTTAAAAAGAAAAATAACAAAAATCTGTGAGTTGATAGATGAGATATATTCTGCATTTTCACGGTATCATCACACATACTGTTCCCCCAAAACACTGATCACACTGCGAGAGGCAGAGCGAACGGCGGGTTTTGCTTACTAAAATGGCGGACGTTACGCTCCTTTGCGTACTACACTTCAGTACAGGCGATTTCAACGGAGTGGTCCATCTTGTTCCTCTAGTATCTTTGATGTGGAGCCCGTCTCCCATCGCCTGCGCCCCCAGGCAGTGTTTCTACAAGAAGTCCTCCTCGCTGCCCAGTGGCGCCCCCTTCTGCCGACTCCGAAACTCTCCCTCCTCTTGGCTTCAACAATTCAGTCCGAAGAAGGGTCCCCACCCAACACGTTACCTGCCCACGTCCTGAAGGGGAAACCGCCCCCCTGAGTTACTCCAGCACTTTGCTATAAACCAGCGTCTGCAGTTCCTCGTATGGTGAAGATGCTGTTAAGCTGGGGAGAATGCAGAGAAGGTTTATGAAGATGCTGCCAGAACTTGCCGGTCTCGGCTGTGGGGAGAGAGTGGGCAGGCTAGGACTTTATTCCATGGAGCGCAGGAGGACGAGGGGTTAGAGAGGTGGATAAAGTCATGATGGGAACAGATCGGGTAGATGCACAGAGTCTTTACCCAGAGTAGGGGAATCAAGAACCACAGGCTTAAGGTGAGAGGGGAAAGATTTAATAGGAAGTTGAGGGACAACCTTTTCACACACCGAGAGTGGTGGGGGCCTGGATGTAATGCCTGGGGTGGTGGTAAATAGAAAATAGGTGCAGGAGTAGGCCATTCGGCCCTTCGAGCCTGCACCGCCATTCAATATGATCATGGCTGATCATCCAGCTCAGTAACCTGTACCTGCCTTCTCTCCATACCCCCTGATCCCTTTAGCCACAAGGGCCACATCTAACTCCCTCTTAAATATAGCCAATGAACTGGCCTCGACTACCTTCTGTGGCAGAGAATTCCACAGACTCACCACTCTCTGTGTGAAGAAATGTTTTCTCATCTCAGTCCTAAAAGACTTCCCCCTTATCCGTAAGCTGTGACCCCCTTGTTCTGGACTTCCCCAACATCGGGAACAATCTTCCCGCATCTAGGCTCTCCAACCCCTTAAGAATTTTATATGTTTCAATAAGATCCCCCCTCAGTCTTCTAAATTCCAACGAGTACAAGCCGAGTCTATCCAGTCTTTCTTCATATGAAAGTCCTGCCATCCCAGGGGTCAATCTGGTGAACCTTCTCTGTGCTCCCTCTAAGGCTAGAATGTCTTTCCTCAGATTAGGAGACCAAAACTGTACGCAATACTCCAGGTGCGGTCTCACCAAGGCCCTGTACAACTGCATGGTGGAGGCAGATACCATAGTGGCATTTAAATGGCGTTCAGATAAGCACATGGAAATGCAGGGTATAGAGGGATATGGATCATGTACAGGCAGATGAGATCTTGGCATCATGTCCAGCACAAACGTTATGGCTGAAGTGCCCATACCCTAATAAACCTTTCCCATCCATCTAGGGCTTTCCCATCCATCTACCCGATCCTCGAAGGGCTGAATAGCCTACTCCTGCATCTATTGTCTATTGTCTATCTCTCCAAATGTCTTTTAAATATTGTTATAGTCCCTGCCTCAATTCCCACCGTTCCATACACCTACCACCCTCGGTGTGTGAAAAGTTGTCCCTCAGCTTCTTATTTGGTCTCCTAATCGGGGTACTGATTGAGAATGATCAGCCATGATCACATTGAATGGCAGTGCTGGCTCGAAGGGCCGAATGGCCTCCTCCTGCACCTATTGTCTATTGAAGGGTCTCGACCCGAAATGTCACCTATTCCCTCTCTCCTGAGATGCTGCCTGACCCGCTGAGTTACTCCAGCCTTTTGTGACACCTTCGATTTGTACCAGCATCTGCAGTTATTTCCCTACTCCAGCTTTCTGTGTCTATCACAGGTGCAGTGGTGACAGGAATTGGACACCAGGTGGCAGAGTGGAGGCCACTTCACTTCACTGTCTCCTGTGCAATATGACTGTGGCTTTGAGTCCCTTAACTTCACAATAGACAATAGACAATAGGTGCAGGAGGAGGCCATTCGGCCCTTCGAGCCAGCACCGCCATTCAATGTGATAATGGCTGATCATTCTCAATCAGTACCCCGTTCCTGCCTTCTCCCCATACCCCCTGACTCCGCCAACCTTAAGAGCTCTATCTAGCTCTCTCTTGAATGCATTCAGAGAATTGGCCTCCACTGCCTTCTGAGGCAGAGAATTCCACAGATTCACAACTCTCTGACTGAAAAAGTTTTTCCTCGTCTCAGTTCTAAATGGCCTACCCCTTATTCTTAAACTGTGGCCCCTTGTTCTGGACTCCCCCAACATTGGAAACATGTTTCCTGCCTCTAACGTGTCCAACCCCTTAATAATCTTATACGTTTCGATAAGATCCCCTCTCATCCTTCTAAATTCCAGTGTATACAAGCCTAGTCGCTCCAGTCTTTCAACATATGACAGTCCCGCCATTCCGGGAATTAACCTAGTAAACCTACGCTGCAGGCCCTCAGTTCCTCTGAGAACAATGTTCCTTCCCGATCCACCCATTCCCCTCATGTTCCTGAACATGCTAGATATAAATTAAAATCCAGATAATTAAATAAATCAGGGGATTTTAAAATGAATAAGCTAACTATGAACACTAGCAAATTATTGAAACTAACATTGGGCGCAGCGGTAGAGTTGCTGCCTTACAGCGAATGCAGCGCCGGAGACCCGGGTTCGATCCCGACTATGGGCGCCATCTGAACGGAGTTTGTACGTTCTCCCCGTGACCTGCGTGGGTTTTCTGCAAGATCTCCGGTTTCCTCCCACACTCCAATGATGTGCACGTTAATAGGTTAATTGGGCTTCGGTAAATATTGTTAATTGTCCTGAGTGTGTGTAGGATGGTGCTAGTGTATAAGGATCGCTGGCCAGCACAGACGCAGTGGGCCGAAGGGCCTGCTTCCGTGCTGTATCTGGAGAAATTTAAAAAACTAAATTAAAACACAAAGTGCTGGAGTAACTCAGCGGGACAGGCAGCACCTGTGGAGAACATGGATAGGTGACGTTTCACAGAGTGCTGGAGTAACTCAGCGGGTCAGGCAGCATCTCTGGAGAACATGGATAGGCGATATATATCGGGTCAGGATCCTTCCTCAGCAGTCTGTTTTCAGAAGTGTGAAGTTTTCTGTGTAGGAAGGAACTGCAGATGCTAGTTTACACCGAAGATAGACACAAAATGCTGGAGTAACTCAGCGGGTCAGGCAGCATCTCTGGGGAACATGGATAGGTGACGTTTCACAGAGTGCTGGAGTAACTCAGCGGGTCAGGCAGCATCTGTGGAGAACATGGATAGGTGACGTTTCACAGAGTGCTGGAGTAACTCAGCGGGTCAGGCAGCATCTCTGGAGAACATGGATAGGTGACGTTTCACAGAGTGCTGGAGTAACTCAGCGGGTCAGGCAGCATCACTGGAGTAATGGGTGACGTTTTGGGTCGAGACCCTTCTTCAGACTAGAATCAGGGGGGAGAAGATGCTGCCTGTCCCGCTGAGTTACTCCAGCACTTTGTGTCTTTCTTCTGTTTAGACCAGCATCTGCAGTTCGTTCCTACTGACTGGAGATATTGCCGTTGGATAGCGTGTGGAACTGTGTGTTATTTTGGGATTCCAGCGCCAGGGTCGGCTCGTAGGCGAGACAGTTGCTAAGTTTGTTCTCTGAGGTGTGGGTCACGTCACTGAGGCCCCGGCGTTTAACATGCCCATCCCTGTTGTCCTTGGGAACTAATTGAACTTTTGTGTCGAGAAAGCAAAATAAGGTGTAATGTTGCACGAGAAGGAATGTGGCTCTGAGCGGTGTACAAGCCCCCATTTAGCAAGGAGACAAGATCCTTCAGTGGAAACAGCACACACTGGACACACCAACCTCTGAGTTATTCAAGGACAGAACTAAACAAAAACTGGGGGGAAAAAACACTTGTTATGTCAGCTCGTCTTAGAAACATAGAAACATAGAAAATAGGTGCAGGAGTAGGCCATTCGGCCCTTCGAGCCTGCACCGCCATTCAATATGATCATGGCTGATCATTCAGCTCAGTAGCCTGTACCTGCCTTCTCTCCATACCCCCTGATCCCTTTAGCAAAAAGGGCCACATCTAACTCCCTCTTAAATATAGCCAATGAACCTTCTCTCTTCCCTGTTTGCTGCTTCTCTCTCCGATTAGTGCGGGTGTCAGAGGTTGTGGGGAGAAGGCAGGAGAACGGGGTTAGGAGGGAGAGATAGATCAGCCACGATTGAATGGCGGGGTAGACTTGATGGGCCGAGTGGCCTAATTCTGCTCCTATCCCTTATGATCATGATCTAATGATCTCTTTCCACCCCTCTCTCCTCCATCCCCTCCCACTGCTGTTATTGAGTCACAGCGTGATACAGTGTGGAAAGTCTGAAGAAGGGTCTCGACCCGAAACGTCACCCATTCCTTCTCTCCCGAGATGCTGCCTGACCTGCTGAGTTACTCCAGCATTTTGTGAATAAATACCTTCGATTTGTACCAGCATCTGCAGTTATTTTCTTATACACACAGTGTGGAAAGTAGGTCTACTGAATAACCAAACGTCTGCAGTCTCTTTGTGCTCCGGCTTATTTCACTCACATGTTTAAACTGTAATGTTGCATTCTTAATGTTTTAATATCTTATGCGTTATTCTTAATTGTTTACGGTATGTTCGTGTTGTTACTTGCGAGCGGAGCACCAAGGCACATTCCTTGTATGTGTACATACTTGGCCAATGACCTTATTCATTCATTCACTCATTCATTCATTCAAACAGGCCCTTCGGCCCAACTTGCCCACACCAGCAAAACATGTCCCATCCACACTGGTCCCACCTGCCTACGTTTGCCCCATGTCCCTCTAACCCTGTCCTATTCACGTACCTGTCCAATTGTTTCCTAAACGTTGCAATACAATATATCTTTATTGTCATTGTACAGGGGTACAACGAGATTGGGAATGCGCCTCCCATACGATGCAATAAATTAATTAATTTAAACAACAACAACCCAACGAAACAAATTGGAACAGTTTTAAGACAGAATAAAGTGCAAGTAGATCTGTGCCGGTTCACTGTGCGATGTGACCATCCGGCTCAGCAGGACCGGTTCACAGCAGCTATGGCCCTGGGGATGAAGCTGTTCCTGAGTCTGGAGGTGCGGGCGTAGAAGGCCTTGTATCGTCTGCCCGATGGTAGACGTTCGAACAGACTGTTGCAGGGGTGTGAAGAGTCTTTGTGGATGCTAGTGGCTCCTGACTTGACTGACTGCCTTTCCGTTCACTTGTGAAAGTTGTATTTAATCCAGCACCTCCCTCCCTTTGGAGCCACCAAACCATTTTACAACCTGACCTATTTTCCCTGCACATTAAATAACAATTGAAAACAGCCAACATTACTCAATATCACTTAACCTCTCTGTAACTGGAAACGCCAACATTGCTCCAATTTGACGTAACTGATATTTTCTTTAAACCAAGTGTTTATAAAACCAAGAGACTTCTGAATTTATATAGCACCTTTAAAGTCCCTTCCAGGATGCATTGCAGCCAATTACATTTAGGGGCGGCGCGGTGGCGCAGCGGTAGAGTTGCTGCCTCACAGCGCCAGAGACACGGGTTCGATCCTGTCCGTACGGAGTTTGTACGTTCCCCCTGTGACAGCCTGGGTTTTCCAGTTTCCTCCCACACTCCAAAGACGTGCAGGTTTGTAGGTTAATTGGCTTAGGTACAAAAAATTGTGAGTTGTCCCTAGTGTGTGCTAGTTTGTGGAAATCTCTGGGCGGCACGGACTCGATGGGCCGAAGGGCCTTTTTCCGCGCCGTGTCTCTGAACGAAACGAAACTAAATGTGCATCCGAACTTCTTCAAACTATGAGAACTGTGACAATTATCTAAACTAAAACTAAACATAAACTTTAATTTACTTTGCTTAAACGACACTAAAGTACACTAAAACTTTATCAGAAAATAACTGCAGATGCTGGTACAAATCGATTTATTCACAAAATGCTGGAGTAACTCAGCAGGTCAGGCAGCATCTCGGGAGAGAAGGAATGGGTGACGTTTCGGGTCGAAACCCTTCTTCAGACTGAACGTCACCCATTCCTTCTCTCCCGAGATGCTGCCTGACCTGCTGAGTTACTCCAGCATTTTGTGAATAATACACTAAGACTTTACCTTGCACTAAAAGTTATTCCCATTATCCTGCATCTGTACACTGTGGACGGCTCGATTGTAATTATGTACAGTCTTACAGTCAGAGAGTGGTGAAGGTGTGGAATTCTCTGCCTCAGAAGGCAGTGGAGGCCAGTTCGTTGGATGCTTTCAAGAGAGAGCTGGATAGAGCTCTTAAGGATAGCGGAGTCAGGGGGTATGGGGAGAAGGCAGGAACGGGGTACTGATTGAGAATGATCAGACATGATCGCATTGAATGGCGGTGCTGGCTCGAAGGGCTGAATGGCCTCCTCCTGCACCTATTGTCTATTGTCTATTGTCTTTCCGCTGACTAGATAGCACGCAACACAAAAGCTTTTCACTGTACCTCGGTACATGGGACAATAATGGACTAAACTGAATGCCTCGTGATGTCGTGGACCACTCCTTTTAAGGACGTGGGGGGTATTCCGGGGGTTCCCAAGGTGAGTTTCACAAACCCCGTGGTTGGGTGGAGTTGGCAAGCGAACTTTATTTTGTTTGTGGGCTTTCTAACTGGATTGTTCTAATTATTTCGCCGCGTAGAGCTGTGGTAATGTGGATGATTCGCCTCGAAAACCATTGCTGTGGGTGGCACGGTGACGCAGTGGTAGAGTTGCTGCCTCACAGCGCCAGAGACCCCGGTTCGATCCAAACTACCGCCGGCGCTGTCTGTGCGGAGTTTGTACGTTCTCCCCGTGACCTGCGTGGGTTTCCTCCGGGTGCTCCGGTTTCCTCCCACACTCCAAAGACGTACAGGTTTGCAGGTTAAATGGCTGCTGTAAAATTGTCCCTAGTGTGCGTAGGATAGAACGAGTGTGCAGGTGATCATTGGTCAGTATGGACTCGGTGGGCCGAAGGGCCTGTTTCCACACTGTATCTCTAAACTAAACTAAACTGTCCCAGCTGACGTTTTGTTGTCGAGGAGCTTTGCATTATTTTTAGTTCAGTTTAGTTTATTGTCACGTGTACCGAGGTACAGTGAAAAGCTTTTTGTTGCGTGCTAACCAGTCAGCGGAAAGACAATGCACGATTACAATCAATTCATTGACAGTGTATGGATACAGATACATGATAAGGGAATAACGTTTAGTGCAAGGTAAAGCCAACAAAGTCCGATCAAGGATAGTCCGAGGGTCACCAAAGAGGTAGATAGTAGTTCAGCACTGCTCTCTGGTTGTGGTAGGATGGTTCAGTTGCCTGATAACAGCTGGGAAGAAACTGTCGCTGAATCTGGAGGTGTGCGTGTTCACACTTCTGTACCTTTTGCCCCATGGGAGAGGGGAGAAGAGGGAGTGGCCGGGGTGTGACTGGTCCTTGATTATGCTGCTGGTCAGACCCCCCCTTTATCGACTCCCCCCGCCCTTCCACTGACAAGACCAGGAACGCTGGTGAACTGAACACAGTACCAGGAAGACCACCTCAATAGGAATCTGAGGGGTAACTTTTTCACACAGAGGGTGGTGGGTGTATGGAACAAGCTGCCAGAGGAGATAGTTGGGGCAGGGACTATCCCAACGTTTAAGAAACCATTAGACAGGTACATGGACAGGACAGGTTTGGAGGGATGTGGACCAAACCCAGGCAGGTGGGACTAGTGTAGCTGGGACATGTTGGCCGGTGTGGGCAAGTTGGGCCGAAGGGCCTGTTTCCACGCTGTATCACTCTATGACTCTATGGCCACCACTACTGAATTATTCTGGCCCCCATGTTACAGGAACGGTGGGATTAATCTTGTGAAGGTGCATGGAGTGAATAGGGAAAGAAGGGGGGTGAAGGGGGAATGAAGGGAGTGAAGGGGGGGTGAAGGGGGAATGAAGGGGGGAGTGAAGGGGAGGGAGGGTGAAGGGGGGGTGAAGGGGAGGGAGGGTGAAGGGGGAGTGAAGGGGAGGGAGGGTGAAGGGGGGTGAAGGGGAGGGAGGGTGAAGGGGGGGTGAAGGGGGAATGAAGGGGGGAGTGAAGGGGAGGGAGGGTGAAGGGGGGGTGAAGGGGAGGGAGGGTGAAGGGGGGGTGAAGGGGAGGGAGGGTGAAGGGGGGGTGGGGGGGGAGATATACATAGGCATGGTCAGCACTGCAGGCTGTCACAATGTGTGTGTGGGTGTGTGTGTGGGTGTGTGTGTGGGTGTGTGTGTGGGTGTGTGTGTGGGTGTGTGTGTGGGTGTGTGTGTAGGTGGGGGTATGTATGTGTGGGCCTGCCCCTGTGTGTGTGTGTGGGGGGTGTGTGTGTGTGGGGGGTGTGTGGGTGTGGGTGTGTGTGTAGGTGGGGGTATGTATGTGTGGGCCTGCCCCTGTGTGTGTGTGTGGGGGGTGTGGTGTGTGTGGGGGGTGTGTGGGGGGTGTGTGGGTGTGGGTGTGTATCGCTCTGTCTCTCTCTGTGTCTCTCTGTCTGTCTCTCTCTCTGTGTGGGTGGGGGTGTGTGTGTGGGGGGGGGGGGGGTGTGTGTATCGCTCTGTCTCTCTCTCTCTCTGTGTCTCTCTGTGTCTCTCTGTCTGTCTCTCTCTATGTGTGTGTGTGTGTGGGTGTGTGTGGGGTATGGGTGGGTAAGTGGGTGGGGGTGTATGTGGGCCCGCCCCTGTGTGTGTGTGTGTGTGTGTGTGGGGTGTGTGTGTGTGTGTGTGTGTGGGGTGTGTGTGTGTGTGTGGGTGGGGTGTGTGTGTGTGTGTGGGGTGTGTGTGTGTGGAGGGGGGGTGTGTGGTGTGGTGGGGGGGTGTGTGTGTGTGTGTGTGTGTGGGGTGTGTGTGTGGGGGGGGTGTGTGTGTGTGTGTGTGTGGGTGTGGGGTGTGTGTGTGGGGGGGGGGTGTGTGTGTGTGGGGGGGTGTGTGTGTGTGTGGGGGTGTGTGTGTGTGTGTGTGTGTGGGGTGTGTGTGGGGTGTGTGTGTGGGGTGTGTGTGTGTGGGGGGGGTGTGTGTGGGGTGTGTGTGTGGTGTGTGTGGGGTGTGTGTGTGTGGGGGGGGGTGTGTGTGGGGTGTGTGTGTGGGGTGTGTGTGTGTGTGTAGGTGTGGGGGTGTGGGTATGGGTGTGTATCGCTCTGTCTCTCTCTATGTGTGTGTCTGTGTCTGTGTCTATGTGTGTGTCTGTGGGTGTGGTGTGTGTGGGGGTGTGTGTGTGGGTGGGGTATGGGTGGGTAAGTGGGTGGGGGGTGTATGTGAGCCCGCCCCTGTGTGTGTGTGTGGGGTGTGGGGTGTGGGGTGTGGGGTGTGTGTGTGTGAGCATGCTGGGACTGGTATGTGAGGAGGGAGCGGGGCTGGGGCCGCGTTGATGCGCTGCCGCTCCCACGGTCCTGAGTCCCCCGGCCGGGCATGGTGGACAACGCGGCCTCCGCGGACACCCGCACCCCCACACTGGTGAGTACCGCACCCCGGGGGAGAGGGGGGAGAGAGAGAGAGAGAGTGGGGGGACAAGAGAGAGAGAGAGGAGAGAGAGAGAGGGAGGAGACGGAGTTGGAGAGAGAGATAGAGTTGAAGAGAGGGAGAGGGAGAGGGAGAGAGAGGAGGGAGGGAGAGGAGGGGAGAGAGAGAGGGGGGGAGGGAGAGAGGAGGGGGGGAGGGGAGTGTGGGAGAGAGAGAGGGGGGAGGAGGGAGAGAGAGGGAGAGGGAGAGGGAGAGAGAGAGGGGGGAGAGGGAGAGAGAGGGAGAGGGAGAGGGAGAGAGAGGGGGGGGAGAGAGAGAGAGGGGGAGAGAGAGGGAGAGAGAGAGAGGGGGGAGAGGGAGTGTGGGAGAGGGACAAGAGAGAATGAGGGAGAGAGAGGGAGAGTTGAAGTGGGGAGAGAGAGGGAGAGAGAGGAGGGGGGGGAGAGAGAGGGGGAGAGGGAGTTGGAGAGAGAGATAGAGTTGAAGAGAGAGAGAGAGGGAGGGAGAGAGAGAGAGAGAGAGAGAGTGGGGAGAGAGTGTGTGGAGGGAGGGAGGGGAGGAGAGGGAGTGGGGGGGGGGTAGGGAGAGTGGGGAGGGAGGGAGAGAGGGGAGAGGGGAGTTGGAGAGAGAGTGTGTGGAGGGACAAGAGAGAGAGAGAGGGAGCTGAAGTGGGGAGAGAGGGAGGGGGGGAGGGGGAGGGAGAGGGAGGGATAGAGGAGAGAGGGAGTGGGGGAGAGGGGGAGGGAGAGGAGGAGAGGGAGTGGGGGAGAGGGTTCTGTGGTCTGAGCTTCATGTGGAAGTACTTGGGGGAGAGAGAGAGAAGAGGGTTCTACGGAATTCAGAGAGGTTTCGTGTGAAAGTACTGGAGGGAGAGAGAGGGGGGGGGAGGGAGAGGGTTCTACGGATCTCAATAAGGCAAGTGAGAGAGCTGAGGAGGTCAGGGGGAGAGAGAGGAAAGAGGGAGGTGGTAGAGAGAGG